>NC_142066.1:111195105-111508319 GCF_059756535.1 Pantherophis guttatus
AACTTGCCCAGGGTTTCATGTTTTAAACAGAAGACTGGTGAAAGTTTCTTTACTTGTGTACATAACTACCTTCGTTGGATATATATATAAAGGATACCCAAAGTTTCTAACTTCACTGAATGGAAGCTGACTATGGTGACTAAGAGTGCATGGCTGGAAATCTGTACATCTTACCAGGGCAATCAGTTGGTGATGCATGTGAATTCCACCTGAACAAGAAAAATTGAGAAACCTTCCAGAATTTCACACCCAAACAGGATCTTGGTAAAGTTTGTCAACCATTTTTTTAAGCCTGCATCATGATCTTTCATCTTAGGATGGGCTGATGCACTTTTCTAGCAGAAAATAGAAATGGGGTCTCATTATTTAGGGAAAAATAATAGTGCATGGAAAAAATATTGTGAAAATAACAATATTTTGAGAGCTTAGCACTTTCGATTTTTTCCTTGCTGGAGGTATATGCTTAGTACTCATGCCAGACTGTATAGGTATGATGACATTTCAAATTGTAAGAAGTATCAATTCATGGAGCAAATTTAGATAGTAATTGGAGTTATTATACAGCAGAAATAACATGCAACAGATATGTACAATTCACTGTTTGTACATAAATTGAAAATAGTACTTTATAGAAGTAGTCTTCATCATGGTCAAACACTGTATTTAGATTTGATAATACTGGTTTTACTGTTTAGAAAAGCTTGTATTTTTTTCCACTAAGAAATGAGCACTTAAATGCATCTAAAGTGCTTCATAGAACTTGGCAAGGTATTGATTTTCAATGTAATTAGATTACATTTACTCTGTCCCTTTTGCCTTTATGGTCAGATTGATTCATTTTTTACTTTAACTTCAAAATACTCACTATTAGTACCATACTGTCAAGTGTATTAATATATAATGATTTTATCTTTTTAGCAAAAGGAAGTGACGGCTTACATTTTTGTTTTATTTTAATTGGAATATGTACTATTTGTACCTTGTTTAGGAAAAAAACTCAGGATGTGATGCTCTAAAGAGAAGTATGAAATATTGTTCTTCTTAAATCCTTGGGTAACATCAGGAGCATAGATTATAATATCACTAAGGGGATCACCTCATCCAAAAGTTAAACTGGTCTAATTTATTTCGATTTGTTGGTCCTTTACCTCAGAATGCCTCCAGCTAACAGATGTCAGGTGCTGATCGCTTTAACATCTTAGTAAAGACAGTCAGTTGATGCCAGGCAAGTCCAGAGTGGCTTTTAATGTAGGTTACAGAGGTATATCCTGTATCCTTGAGTAAATGAAGAAAACCCTTTTATGTCAAAAGCGATGAATTAAAGTGTTATCAAGTGATAAACAGTCTAATTAGCTAATAACTTTTAACTTGTGAATAAACTATATGTTTGGCTCATAAATTTGAAGGCCTTCAACTTGAGATTGCAACTGGCTTTTGGAAAATCACATTAAAATGATGTAAGTACACAGCAGACAAAGTACTTCTATAAATAATATGTATCCATATTTATTTCAAAATATCCAAGTAGCTTATACTTGACATTTATCAACGATAACAAATAGATTGAGTGTTGAGAATTATGCTGACCGTTTCATGGAAAATGAAAATAATTACAATTTATTAAACATGTTTGTTGCCCGTCTCTCAACAACTCTGGCAGCTCATAATAATTAACAAAATTACAATAAAATCAATAAAAGATAAAAGATGGCAAGCACAATAGATTATATCGAATGAAGCAAGGGATCTTACCCCTTCTTGCCAAAGACCTGGATGAAGAGCCAAGCCTTTACAACTGTTCTGAACAGCAGAGTGGCAACCATCTGCATCTCAGGTTTAAATTAAACTTAAATTTGTAGTTTGTTTATTTGTTTATTTATTTTGGTGCTTTTGAGTTAGTCTTGATAGTAATTGTATGAAAAGTTATAATTGCAACAATAAAAACTAATACAAAGGGGGGGGAAAGCTCATAAAATAAAAAATAGAAAAATAAGGATATAGTAAAGAAAAAAGAAACTATATGTTTCTTTTCTTTGAAACTATATGTTTCAATTTCTTTGAAGAAATTACTTCAACACAACAAGTATAAACAATACTTGTATTGTATTATCTTCTTCCCTTAACATATATCAATCTTCCCATATCTCATATCTTACAAATCCTTATAGCCATGACATTTCAATCCTGAAACATATCAGCAAAAATTAAGGTTACCACAGAGAACAACAATGGTTTTTTTTGTATGTCCAGTGCAACATCTTTATCCATTGTATTCTTGTAAGCTTGTTACAATATATTCTTCTAAGCATGGATTTTTAAATCCACTTTCAGATCAGTCTTAGTCTTGTTATGGTAAAATTTCATTTCCGTTACTACTTTTAAACACAATCTGTTAATAGAGGCAGACATAATTTTCTGGATCTGGTAAAGATTGAAGTAAACACAATCATGAAGTAAACTAAAACCTGTTGATCTGGAGGTCTTAATAGCTGAAAAAGCAGTTAACAAGCAATTTCCAAAAGTAATTAGAAAAGGAAATAATATATTTCCTTTTGAAGGCCTCCAACTTTGACTTGAGTAAGATACCTTTTCCCTCATTCCCTCATTCTCTAGAGGCCAGACACCTGTGGCCTGAGGTCTTCTTATGAGGGGCAATTGTTTGGGCAACTTTCAATTCTCTCTTTGTCTAAGAGGAATTACAAAGAGTTTGTTTACTTGTTATTTTTCATTCTTTTATAGTGATCAGACTCTCTTTTTATGGATCCATCTTCAGTTCACTATATTGTCCCTAGCAGTGCCTTTAAGTCAGTATTGAAAAGTTAATAATGTTAACGTCTTCCATAAAAGGGGTTTCAGAAATTGCATTTCTTGCTTTGTAAATTACAGGAGAACATTTACTGACCCAATGTACATAGTTATGTCACTGATTGCATGAAGTTGTAGTAACACAAATATAACTTATTTAGATTCCCATTTATGTGAAATAACTGAGAAAACTACACATGGCACAGGCTGTTTATATTCTGGGTCACTATTTTCTTATTTTTTAATATGTTTTGTTAACTATTAATAATTAGCACTTAACTGGAGAAAAAATAACAAAAATATCCAGCAGGCTTTTGAATCATGTGTTTGCTGGATAATGTATACTACTTTTAAATTGCTTTAATATTTAGAATATTAAAATTCAAAGCTGACTTACATATTTATTATATTTAATTATGTTGCATAATCTTGTTAAATATGGTACAGGTAATCCTTCACTTACAACAGTTTATTTAGTGACTGTACAAAGTTACGATGACATTGAAAAAATCAATTTATGATTATTTTTCACACTTTTGACCATTGCAGCATCCTCATGGTCATGTGATTTACATTCAGATGCTTGATAGTTCATATTTATAATGGTTGCAGGGTCCCAGGATCAAGTGATCATATTTTGCGATCTTTTGACAAGCAAAGTCAATAGGGAAGCCAGATTCACACAACAACAGTATTACTAATTTAACAACTGCAGTGATTCACTTAATAAACATGGCAAGAAAAGTCACAAAATGGGACAAAACTTATTTAACAATTTTTTCTCTTAGCAATATAAATTCTGGGTTCAATTGTGGTTGTAAGTCTGGAAATACCTGTATTTTTATCAGGGAAAACGTTAAGTACAAATGTTTAATATCTTTTAATGTACCTTTTAATGGAAAGGTACATTTAGTGGGAAGCTCATACATGTAGATTAATGTATATATAAATTACATGGTACTTATATTATCCTTTATGCCTTAAAGTTTTCAGTCTTGATTTGCATGTTTTAAAACTTACTTTTTTGTACTGAAATAATTTAGATATATAAAATGGCTTTTAGTTGGCAAGCATTTTTGCATTCTAAGAAAGAGAAAAGAAAGATGAGCATGGAGAAAAAATAAGTCTGGTACAGTATGTTCATTGTGTTTAACACAGATGAAAAGTGAAAAATAGTTAATTGGCATCCACCTTTGACAGAGGATTGAAATCATCAGACTATATTTGTTTTGGTGGTGCATAAATAGTGTTTCACAGCAAATATACTGTTGTTGAATCTGAAGCTCAGATGTTTATTCAAGAATGTGTAAGGTGACCAGATTTTAACATTGGTAAAGAGGGACATTGTGGGCGTGGCTTATTTTGTGGGCATGGCTAGCTGGTCATGTGACTGGGTGGGCGTGGCTAGCTGGTCATGTGACCGGGTGGCCATGGCTATGTGTATAGGGTAAGGTGAACAGATTTTAACATTGGTAAGAGGGACACCATTGTGGGCGTGGCTTATTGTGTGGGCGTGGCTTGGAGGCCATGTGACTGGGTGGGCGTGGCTAGCTGGTCATGTGACCGGGTGGCCATGGCTATGTGTATAGGGACTACTCAGAGGGCTGGAAAGTCATTTCTGACAGGTCCTCACACTTTTGACTGGTCCTCACACTTATGACCATCCTCACATTTATGCCCGTGCAGCATTCTTAACAGCCATGTCACTCATTTCACAATGCTTCTCTTCACCATGGTGACAAGATAGGGCAAAAACGTAAAATGTGAGGACAGTCGTAAGTTCGAGGACTGGTCAAAAGTGTGAGGACCAGTCAAAAATAACTTTTTCAGCCCTCTGAGTAGTCCATATGCACAAAAGGACTAACCAGAGGGCTGAAAAAAGTCATTTCTGACAGGTCCTCGCACTTTTGACTGGTCCTCACACTTATGACCATCCTCACATTTATGCCCGTGCAGCATTCTTTACAACCATGTCACTCATTTCACAACTGCTTCTCTTCACCATGATGACAAGATAGGGCAAAAATGTAAAATGTGAGGACAGTCGTAAGTTCGAGGACTGGTCAAAAGTGCGAGGACCAGTCAAAAATAACTTTTTCAGCCCTCTGAGTAGTCCATATGCATAAAAGGATACAGTAATAGAGAGGGATGAAGGAAGGGAAGGGAAATTAGAGTAGGAGTGACGGTTAAGAGAGGGAGGAAGAGAGGAGGAGAAGGAGAAAGGAAGAGGAAGTAGGGAGGAGAAAAAGAGGGTGGGGGGAAGAGAAAGTAAGAAGGAAAGAAAAGAGAGGTGGTAGGTTTGAGGAGAAAGATTGCTGTACAATAAAAAAGATGAAAGGGAAGAAAGCCAACCCCAAACAAATATAAAGATATTAAGATAAAGAATGAATTGTTAAACTTTAAAGAATAAAAGAGAACAAATATGAATAAATAGCAATAATTAGAAACACACATACAAATATACAATGTATTTTCTTTGAACAGAATATTTGGCTGGTTCACAAATTTAAACAGTGTTTAGTCATTTCAATTAAATTTACAATTTCTATATTTCCTTTTTGCCATATTTATTCCTCATCTATTTTTTTAAAAAAACAATATTACCCTTCATCCTCATCTCTAATCTTAATCAAATTCAATTTTTCCCTTCTATTCTATTTTATACCCTTTCCCATTGTCATCTATTTTTATATCCATCCTCACATTGTTTAATTATGTAATTATGTAATACAGTTGTTTAATACAAATTCAACATTTTAATATAAATCAATTAGTTATATAACTATCTTTTTTGTATATTAATCAATATGAACATGAATATTCCAATTATTTCCATGCAATCCAATTTCTTACAAATCAATTAATTATACTTACCAATAATAATAAACCAAATAATTTCCCCCATATATTCCTCCAAACCACAACTTAACCATTTCTGCTTTCAACACAGTATACAATTAATAGTATCTCAATTATTACAATTCCCTAGTTAAAAAGAGCTTTTTTTTCTTTTGTGTTTTAAAATCTTGAACTCTCCTCTTTTGCCCTAAATAATTTCCCATTGTTTACACCTACCTTTTTTGGTGAGGAAAAGGAAAATAAATCTGCTGCCTAATTTTCCAACGTTGCAAGCAAACAGCAAAGCCAACAGCCAGTTTCACTTTCGTTTTGAGCTTGGTTTGCACAAAGAGAAAAAAAAAACTGCTGGAGCAATTTAGGAAGAGCAGAGCCCTGCGCAAATCAGCTGAGAGGGGGAAGCCGAGCTAATCAACGTAGGGCGGCCCTTTGAAGCCCCGCGGCAAGAGTTTAAACAGGTTTTTTCCCTCTAGCCAGCAGCGGGGATTCAGGAGGCAGAATGAAAAATCGGGACTTTTTTAAAACGCCGCGGGACGCGGGACAAATTGCTCAAAAGCGGGACTGTCCCGCCAAAAGCGGGACGTCTGGTCACCTTAAGAATGTGGGCAAAAGTTTTTGCTTGCCACAACTTCTATGCATTAAAACCCTACAACAATAGATACTTTGCAAGCAAGCAAAAGGAGCTTTATGTCATATTGTCCTTGTATTTACAGTGGTCCCATAAAAAGCATGCCACAGGGAAATATAAGCAGAGTTCTTAGGATAATATACATTCCAGTCTTACACTCAGTCCTTAAAATTTCTCTAAAATTGGCTACTGCATTGAATTTTTAATTGGAAGAAAAGGTATTGTATTAAATGTATATACTGTATTTAATGTAAATAATGTTTCTGCCTATATACTTTTTGAGTGCAGATTCATGATGTAACTTGATAAAATGTGTATTTTTAGTTCAGAAAATGACATAGAAGAAATAGGGACTAAAATCAAGTAATTTGTGATTATGCAAACAAATTAGTTAACTCTTTTTATCAATCAAATAACTTTGAATAATAATTCTTAGATTAATGGCCTTTTTGATCATTTTATTAATCTGAATACTTAGGTTGTAATTTAATAAAACCTGGTTCACAGACACATATGGAAAATGAATTCAGTAAAAAAAGCGTAGAAAAGTAAAAATAAAAGAGTTACAAATTTACATAAATTTAGATTATAATTTTTTCATGATTAATTATACACAACTATATATGTTATGTGATCCTAAAAAACTGAAAAACACTATTGGACTTTAAACAAAATATAAATGTCAGGAATCATGGTGCTCATATGAACAATAAAATGAAATAGTAAAATTCAAGTATTCATCCATACTTGTAAAAACCTCTAAATCATATATAACTGAAATACATAAAATATAATTCCAAATTTTAAATATGAATAAATCCATGGAATCTAAAAATGGTTTGCAATTTGAATTAAATTTTGTCAGATTTATTTTTAAGATGTGATTATTTTTGGCATTAGAACGACAACGTACTCCCAAAATTTAGTTAACCATTCTTCTATAAAAGAGTTATATGTACATAGGTAAATCAGTATATTTTGTGGTAATATACAGTTTAGTAACATTTAGTAAAAATGCTATGGTTGAAAATAAATTCAACTTTTAAAAAACTGTTTTACTGTGGTTTGAATCATATTTTATTGACTTTTAGAGAATTGCCAACAGATATTGTGATTTATATGCTATGATATAGAACTGATGACCTTTACATATGGATCATTACATCATGATTGTACCTGATCCTTATGTAACAACTTGAAGAAAATGAACTATTTCTTTTAGTGATCAGAATTGGAGTAATAGACCAATGATAGTACATCTTATGCAAATTTTCTGTAAGCATAATATTTATCATGAATGTAATGTTCTTTTTCATTGAAATTCCTCTTTTGCATTTCTGTTTATGTGTCTAAATTCTATAACTAAATTTGGAATGTATACATTCCACAATAAATAACAAAGTGAAGATAAATCTGGAGTAATTCTTTTCCTGTATCCCATTTTTCATATATTTCTTATTAGTGCATTATAACTTCTAAAATTATTTATTTATATTTGTAACATTCTAGGTTATTTGTATAGACCATCTGGATGTCTTGTTTCCTTAACAAAAATGGTCAGGACATAATGAGTCACAATTCTTCTGTAATTCCAGTTAAACATGGTAATAACAACAATTTGAAGTTGCAAACTGTTAACCATCCTGTCAACCATTTGTGTCCTATAAAATTTTGATTTTAATTTTTTTACTGGACCACACATAATTTGTTACTTGTTTGATGCTCATCTTTTAATACTTTGTTTTCAATAGTTATTGGAAGCACTGACATATCCCAAAATCTACAATCCGACAAAGAAATTAATATACAAGGAGTTATTGAATGCACAGGGAAATTTAAAATCTAAACAGGAATTGAATTCTCTAGGATTACAAGTGGACTGGTGGACCTACTTACAGGTTCAATCTAAATTTAAGAAAGATAGAGATGGGAAAGGCATACATATGGACCTACAAGAATTAGACAGAATTTTGATGGGACAAGAAAAAGGCATGATTACAAAAAGTTATAAATTACTAATGAGATAGGGGAGGAGATAATCAAAGATACAATGATTGCTTGGGAGAAAAACTTCGGTTACTCAATTCACTTAGACAAATGGCAAGGGATTTGGTGTGAGAATATGAAGTTAATAGTATCCATGGCATACAAAGAGAATATTTATAAAATGATATACAGGTGGCACCTTTCCCCCGATAGATTGGCTAAAATGTTCACTGAACAATCGGCGGAATGTTGGAAATGTGGGCAGGAAAGAGGCAGCTATTATCATCAATGGTGGACATGCCCGGAAGCAGTTAAGTTTTGGGGAAGAATAAAAAAATGGCTTAATGAGATTGTAAACCAAAAGATTGATTGGGCATCAGAGACATGCTTGCTCGGCTCCAAACCGGATAATATAAAAAAAGACTTATGGTACCTAGCCTTACACATCATCACAGCAGCGAGATTGATATGCGCACAATTTTGGAAAAATAAAAATATCCCATCAGAGGAAGCAATTATAAAAAAGATTTTGGACTGTGCGGAAGCAGATAAATTGACTAAAAAATTAAAAGATAAAGATGTAACTCAAACATGTTTATCCTGGGAAAAATTATATACTTGGTTAGCAAAGAGAAAGATACAACCCAATTGAAAAGAGGAAAAGTATTTATTGAGAAACCTATATTATACTAACAAAGTGAGGTTGGATAGACCTAATTGATGTATAAAGAGATATAAGTCGTTCTATCTCCCTCGGAATATAATGTACTTGCAGATATGTTTGTTATTTGTTATGTTGTCTTGTTTGTTATTTATATGGTGTGTTGTTATTTTTTTGTGTTTTTTAATGGAAAATGTAAAAAAAGATTATTATTTTTTTTAAAAATAGTTATTCGAATCACTTGAAACAAATTGACCCTTAGAAAAATATCCATTTTAATGGTTGCAATCCTTTTTAACAAGACAACTTTAGTTTTTGTTATTGTTGTTGAAATATCTATTTACATTTTTCCAGATCTGAAAATAATTACTTTCATTTTTTGTCAAGCAAAAGCATCGTACAATTTTGAAAGAGATAATTCATAACTGACCAAAGTTGGTCAGAATAAATATACTGTATGTTATACTGATGACATTTCATGAAAAGAGGAAAGTAAATCTGAAAAATATAAATTCAAGATCATTACTGCTATTGTGGAATTAAATTTGTTATAAAAAAAACCAAATATGTTGGGAGCAATTAATTCTAGTCTGGAGAAAGACCCTCTCAGGTTTTAGGGAATGCTACTTCTATTTTTTTCCTATGCCTGAGAAAACTTTCTGATCTTTGCAAAGGAAAGAGATGGCAGGCAACTGCTTATAACACTGAGGCAATCAACATGGTACAGAAAGAATTGTGCTTGACTTATTTTTTTTTATCACAAGCATTCAAGAAAGAGCATTCTGCATTATCAGTCCCAATTAATGAAGTTAGGATATATTCTGGTTCTAGACATTAAATACATTAGATGTTTAAAATGCAGGATTGAACAGTTCTCTAAAAAAAAAGGTTATAGAAAAAAAGTCTCTTCATAGGACATTTTTTACTTGAGCACTGTTCAGTTACATATTTTGAATGAAGGCCATTTTACAGATAGACATTATGTTCACAAAAGTGTCTACTATCTCATCAATGCTCTGAAAAGCATTTCATTAAAAAAATCTCTTTGTTCCTTTTCCTCCCTGTTCCTTTTTATTTGATTCATATAGAAGCCCTATTACTGGGTAGGGAATGGTCCTGAATCTATGGACTGATTGTGACATGAATACCAGGGAAAAGGAGATGATATATTATATGACTTTGCAAGACAATGAAAAGGGCTCCAGCCAGGAAATTGGCAGGGATAAGAGGAGTCTCTTGGGATTGGAAACCATTCCTAAAATTTCTAGAGGGATCTTCTCCCACTCTTTGAAAAATTTCAAGATTGCTGTAAGTCTTGCGAGATAGTCCAGACAGATTAGTTAATTCTATTTTATTGCAAGATTATCTTAACAGAAACTCTCAAGACTGAAAGTACATTTCCCCCAATTGCCTTTACAGCCCAAGAACTAGGGAGGGTCCCTTCTAAGTCATTTACCATATCCATATGTCTGCTGCAAACTAAGCTGCCTCCTATCTGTCCATTCCCCTGGCTGTACATACATAGATGCAAGTACAGACTATATGAGTGTGTGTGTGTGTGTGTGTGTGTGTGTGTGTGTGTGTGTGTATATATATATATATATATATATATATATATATATATATATATATATATTTATGTAAGTTTTCACGGGTATGTATGTGTGTATAGTTAATATTTCGGGTTTCTTCCCGTGTAATTGTGGATATATCCCTAAAAGGGTAGAAGCGACGTTTCGGCAGAATCCCGAAATAGACGAATCTTGACACCATATGTGGAACATGGACCAAACATTGCACAAAAAAATCCCAACCAAATCATATTCAAACCAGCCACAAAGATAAAGCCCTGCCACCTAGTGGAGAAAAACCGACCATACACCCGAAGCCAAGCCAATAAACACATATTGGGACTCCCAACCAATCAGAATGAAAAGGTGGAGCCATCCCAGAATACCAGCACCAGATTTGAAATTCCAACGTCAGTTAGTGCAAAATGACTACTGGCATAAGCCTGATGATGGCAGATGGGATTCTGCCGAAACGTCGCTTCTACCCTTTTAGGGATATATCCACAATTACACGGGAAGAAACCCGAAATATTAACTATACATATATATATATATATATATATATATATATATATACACTAGATAGATAGATAGATAGATAGATAGATAGATAGATAGATAGATAGATAAATAGATAGATATAGATATAGATATAGATATAGATATAGATATATAGATACACGTTTCCTTTACAGTGCCTGAACTATGAACTTTCCTTCTTCTTTTGACAGCCACAAGAAGACATAGAAAGCTATAGGTTATTAAACTGACTGATTATTGCAAATCATCATCATTAATCAGGTTGGCAGCTTCAGGTAGAGTGATCATTAGATAAATATTAGATTTATTTTCAGATACATTTATCGTTAGATAAATACATATCTTCTCTGTGTGGAATATGCTGAACTGGACAATATATGGTCTATGAACCAATGCAGCCACCAATTGGCAAGGGAAGTGTCTCAGAAGGGACCCTTTCTGGTCTTCTGAAAGGTAAAGTAAAGGAGGGGATGACTATATTCAAACTTGCAGGAAACTTGCAGGAAAAATAGGTAGTGTTAATATTCATGGTTGGTACTTCTTATTTAAAATATCTTGAAGGGTTAACACTACCTCATAGAGAAAAATGACTATATCAGAATCCATACAATACAGCAAACTCAGATCTGCTTGAGAAGTCCTTGGTGCTCTCTGAGTTTGGTTGATTTTTTTTTGCAGATGTTTCATTAACCAAACTAGATAACATCAACAGTGCTTGTAAGGAGTATGGTTGCTGTCAGTTTATATTCCAGTGGCTTGCCCTGGAGTTGGTGGGAGTGATATTGGATTTTTTTGTTTTAGTCAAACTTGCCTTTAAGTAAATGTAGCATATTAGCAGATAGGTCAGTCTAATATTGGCTAGATGTAGATACAGTAGTGGATTGCCCCTGGTTCGCATCAGTTCTATAGAACCGGTAGTAAAACCGGTGGGAGGCTCCGCCCATCGACCCGATGTCATCAGAATGCTTCTGTGCATGCACACAAGTGAAGCGAGTGCACGCAACCTTGTTGCGAACCGGTAGTAAAGGTAAGTAGAACCCACCCCTGGGTAGATATGATACTGAACTGATTCCCAAATATGGAATGACAGTTAATGAAGAATCCTGGCTCTAACAAGCCTCTGGTTTGGCTTAAGAGAACTGTGTAGAAAATATACAGTCCAGAGGTCAAAGGATAGATTTCTGCACAATTAATTGTGCTTTAATTGTGCAGAAATCCATTCTTTGACCTCTGGACTGTATGCTTTCTACATAATTCTCAGAGCTGAAGCAGAGGCTTGATAGAGCCAGGATTCTTCATTAACTGTCATATTACTAACGGTGAGGTTGTTGTTTCCTATTTTTTCATTAGGGAGATAAGGAAGGGATTATTGCAACTATACTAAATTTAATATAGTCAATATTGCCCCCAAGGATAATCTTGCTCAAATTTGTGCTTGAGAAGAGGAACTGTAACAATTTTGGTCATTGAACAAGCTCAAAATAAGCAATACCAAACTCAAAACAAAAATACTTATATAGATAGGTAACATAGGTGATAGTTTGCTGGCTGTGAATATTTTGACACTGAAAACCTGTTTCCATAACTGTTGTCTTTGTGAAGGAGCCAGACCCATGTTTCAGTAAATTATCTTTCTTGGACATATAGAAGAACTTCAAAAGAAAATTTTGAAGTATGAAAGAATTAATATTGGAATTTAAACGTGAAATTATTTATTATAGTGGTTAGAAACAGCCCAATATGTAAAAGTTGACATCTGGTTTTAGAGAATAGATATCAAACAAAAGAAACATAGTCCAAGCTGTAAATCAGAATCCTGTTTCAAATCCATATTTTGTCATTGTGCTCACTGTTAATTATGGATAATTGGTGTTTCTCATGTTACTCTGTTGCACAGAGTTTTTGTGAGAATAAAATGAAACAAAAACGGTCTATGTTATCTTGAATTCTTGGAATTACAACTGTAATTAATGACAACAATAATAATCCACCACACTTATATATTGAATCACAACCAACACAATCTTACTGTAGTATTGTATCCTGTAAATAAGATGTTAACTCATTGCTTTTGAAACCAATGAATTATTTCCTATAGGTCAAAGCAGTCAGAAATCAGTAGTGGGCAAATTCTGTGGATTTATTTATTTATTTTACTTTCTTGGCACTTTTCTTTTTATTTCACATCCTTACAAAAAAAAATTGGTGATACTGAACATGGTTCAGTACTGGCCAGGACTGAGATCCATTAGTATAAAAGACACAGCAATACAGATTCCTGTGTTACTTCAATCCCCATCCCACCCCTTTGTAAAAATCCTCTTTATTGTCATATCACTCTCCTGCAAAATCTAATAGATTAGCCCATAAATAGTTCAAAATATTTGTAATGCTGCCATCTAGGTTAAAATAACTTATTTTAAAATAAGTTCAGACAATTTATCATGTATATGATATTGACTTTAAGTCATGTTAATTTAATAATAGCAGTGTAGTCTTGTATATTTTTATAACTGTTCTGTGGTGCTAAATATAATCCTAATTAAAAAATCACTTATTTTTACAAGTAAATATTTTAAATGAGTAATTTATTAAAAATCTATTTCCTTCTATAATGTTATTGCTCCTTCCTGCAAAAAAGTGGAATATATACGGTAGCAATTGTTTAAATAGGGTTTTTTTTATTAATGGCCAAAAAATTACAGAATCAGAGAACGTAACTCAAATTGGAAAAATATATTTTAGCTATTGATTTCCCTTCAAATAATGACATATTCACACAAATTGCTATTGCTGAACTAAAATCATCAACTGTTTTTAAAAGTAATGTAAAATTTTCACTCTGTAGTTTGATAAAAATAATATAATTCAACTTTCATTTTCTTTTGTTGTAATGTTTTATTTCAACAAGCAAAGGGGTTAATTATTTTTATGCCATTCATATATAATTTTGTTTGTGAAGAATAGAGTATTCCGGTAAAATAAAAGTATTTTATTTTATTACGAATGGTTATTATATAGAGACAGTTATATAGAGGTAGTATAAATGGATAGTGCAATGGAGCTATAAGTGTTAATATAAAATAGTATAGTTAATTTCGGTTCCCAGTTCTTGCCTTTTAAAAATCTTATAGAATGACTGGAAGTTTCTCAAAATGTTTTATTTCTAAACAACATTGATTTTCTTTCAGGCAGTACCAAGCAGTGCTATAATTCATTATTCCTATAAGTGTCCCATTTTTATATTATCCATAGATTTTCTTTGCTCGCAATCTGTGCATTGCTACTGCCAGATGGCCATTCAGTTGAGTTTGTTTTCCTTGGAAATAAATTTACATGGAAGTTTATTAGTTGTATTTATTTACCTATATGGAATATTTCTATTTTCTCTATTGCCTAACATCAGGATAGCTAGCAATATAATTTAAAAAGCAAAATGCAACAAAAACGAATTCTGAAACGTTACTAAAGAGTTACTTCTAAAGCAATTAAAATATATATTAATATATTTAAAATATGATGAAATAATTAAAAGATAATTAAATATCTTTGAGTTTCTTCCTAAAACGTAATAAGAAAGGGATTTGTCAACTCCAGTGATTGCTTAGAAAAATGAACTACTGCCTTGCCAGAGAAAGAAGAATTAGTTAATAATGTCTTATGGGTATATATATGTATGTATGTATGTATGTATATGTGTGTGGGGGACCTACAACAATTACAATGAACTGTGTGGGAATGGGCTATCCTCTATCCTAATCCAGGTTAGATTGAAAAATGTTATGTTGTACTATTAAAATGTAGCTATACTATATACTATAAAATGTAGCTTGAATATATGATATACTATTATATAATATTACTTTATTATGTTTTGTCTAGATTACGGAAAAATATTTATGTTGCACTAAAGCAGAAAATAAAATTTAATTTGAATTGAATAACAAGTTTGGAAATATTTTCAGTTCAAAATTTTCTGCCTCCTAATTATTTATAAATGTGTTACACAATCTAGGTAGTTGAAGTAAAACCCTATTAGATCCCTAAGATATCATAAGGATATTTAACAATACATTATTACGAAGTAACTTTAAGCTTCCATTAATTAATGCAATTAATTAAACTTTGCTTGTCAAGTGAAGTGCCTGAAAAATTTTCTTTATCTAATCTATGTATTACACACAAATACACAACCATCATTGAATGTGTGCTGCTGATTCACTTTCAGCATTTTATGGTTTTATGTTTTAATAACATGCAAAGTAGATCTTGTTGAATAATACCAATTATTGTATTGGGGAAAACAAAAAATGAGAAATTTCTTTTATAAGCACTAGTTGTTTTTAAATATGCAGAACAATCCTATTTCAATATTCTTGTTCAATATGCTGTCATTATTTTGTGCTTGTAAATTACTCCTTTTGAAGATATTAATGACTTTTTACTGGGATAGTTTCCAAATTAGTGATTATATATTTAGCATATTGAAAAATTAAAAAATAAATGAAAATTAATATTTATTATTGGCCAGTAATTGTTTGTTTGTTTGTATTTCATATTTCTAAACAGCCCATTCCCCTCGAAGAGTTATGCGACCTAAACTTACTTATGCAATACAGAGCCCGTATACCAAAAAACAGTCTTTATCATTCAAATGGATTTACTGCCCAGAGTTGTTTGAAACAAGATGAGCAGCAAATAAATAAATAAATAAAATCAATAAATAACATTTATTGCTAAGTGAGTGGGCCTGCTAAGCATTATTTTGAATATTTGTTATATGAAAGTATAAAATAAATATAAAACATTTTTAAAGTTGAGAAGAGTTTATCTTATTATTAAATAATTATTATTAAGACACATGTGAATGAAACAGATGCAGAAACAGCTCACACTGGGAAGAAAGCAATTTAATGAAATACAACTGGAAAACCAATTAAGCTTAACTTTAATTTGTAAGCAGTATTCTGCTTGCTGATTAAGGGGGCCTGTTTTGTAATTTCCCACCTGTTGAATTCAATAACACATCTATTAAAGTCAGTAAAGTCTGAGAAATCTGCTTTCTTGCAAATGTGTTAAATTACCAAGCAGCAGGGAGTTTGACCTAAGTATGTGTAAGGCAGGAAAGGTTCACTCAGATAATTCTGCCAATCAAAATCAATACAGTAAAGTAGATGACAGATTTAGACACTAAAGTTTTCTTTAAAACACAGACTTACTGCTGGTGTCATCAGTATTGCCCTTTGGGATTTTTCAATTAATGCTGAAAAGCAGGATTATTGATTTTTGGATTTTCAGCATATCGTCTTTAGGATTGCCTAAGTGTTCTTTCTGTTGCTCACACTTAAACTGATAGTGCTAGAGGCATAGTTAAACTTTTCCCTTAGTAATAATTTTATAGTCTTAGTGAAAGGCAATGGAACTGGTTTTATAAAGTAATCATTCACCCCATAAAGTGGGGTGGTCTGGACATTGTTTCTTTGCTTGAGGGCCAAGTGTAAACAGTATCTTCTCTAGGAATTAGCATGCAGTCACAGATTAAGACATTTGACTGTCATAAATCTGCTTTCCAATATATGGGACTCATAGGGCAGTTCTCCATCTATCCCTAATATAAAGAGGGTATTAGCCAGTCATTGGCTGCTCTAAAGTTAAGCATACAGTTTTACTGTTCTCTTTCTCAGTGCCGTGCATCTGTTCCCTACTTTCTTGTTCCATGCATATGCACATCGAGTGTATATTCATGTGAATGTGTGCACGCATATGTAGAGTATAGGCTGAGAGAGAATAACAAAATGAACTATTGCGTGCAAGAAATTTATGAAGCTCACTCAGCTGCCAACAGCAACTGCTACATGCAGCCTTCGGATTATTGCACTTATATCGAAGATAGTCAGAGTTACAGCAGTTGTGATGCTCAGGTCCTGCACAATAATAATATATATATGGAACAGACCTGGGCGGTGAATCAGCCTTATACCTGTAGTTACCCTGGAAACGTTTTTAAGAGCGAGTATTCTGACATGGACATGGCCCTGCATCAATACAACCAAACTGAATATTTCACTGAAGAAAAGCCTACTTTTTCTCAAGTGCAGTCACCAGCCTTCTCTCAGAAAAAAGGTAGGGGAACATTTTGTCATTTTTTTAATAAGAGAGAGAAAGAGAGAAAGGGGGAAGAGAGAAAGAGATTAATAACATCTATCTGCATCTAATTCTTTACAGAAGAGAAAGCATACTTTTCTGAGTTACATGCTTATAGGTGAAGACTGCCTGTCTAGAATTGGAAGCAGTAGCAACAGATGTTGCTAGGTGATTTTTGTGATGGGTTTATTTTGAAGCATAATAAATGACAATGACATGCAGGTATTTTTACATTAATATCAGGAAGCTTTTTATATGTATACAATATTTTCAAACTGCCAGCCTACCATGCTATTCATTTGTATGTGGCTTGAATTAATTGAAGTTTCTTAACAGGCAATTCATTCGTGGTTTGTAAAATGTATGGTATTCTGTGTCTTCATCTCTTAAGTGACCACTGTCTATTTAACATCTTTAATTCTCATTGTGTGTGCAAAAATTGCCGTACTGTTAATTTGCATAAAATGCTAATCACTGTATTTTATAATATAGATAAAATTTATATTTACAATATAAAAGAGTTCAGGAAAAAAATGTTAGAAAAACGTGGAACTTTATTTTCTCATCCAATTGATCAAACAGTTGGTTTGGTGGTGCAGTTAATAAATAGTATAAGAGAACAATTCTAAATAAATAATTTCTATACAATATTGAAGGATGCCTTTATTTCAGATTACATTGCATTATGTTTCACAGCAATCAAGCTGTTCAACATCTGTGAGAAACATTTAGATGCATGTATATAAAATATTATTTCCTCTGTAATACATTTTATTTCATAGACTAATACTCTATTATCTTTACAATGTTAAATGTTACTTTTCTTGACAGTCAGCAGTTACGTTTCTAACACTGCAAGTTAGTTGAATTTGTTCAAACCATCTAAAATATCTGAGTAAATGGTCTATTGTTTGATCATTATTTTACAGCTATTCATACAATTAAAAAATGAGCAAATATCAAAATTGCTATTTCTTTTAAAACAATTCTATAGATGAATGTCATCTATTTAAAATAGAATGCCACAATATTCTTTTTTTCTTTTGCTCAGCTTGTGATATACCTAGCAGCATTTACTGTTGTTAAATTATTACTTGTAGTAGACAAAGTTATTCAGTAGTTTTTTTTTTTTTTAAAAAAACCATACTGGTCTAAAAGTCTAGAGTTTTTTTAAAAAGTTACTAAATGGTAAAAATTAGATTTAAATTGTTCTTCATATTTAAAATGTTCCAGAACTGAAAAATTCACTAATATGTAAATATTTAAAAAGTTTAATATATATTTAAAAAGTAGGATTTTTTAAAAAGTGAAAATAACCTAATCTCTGTACCTTCTTTTTTGTTTCTATTTCCTTCTATTATTTCTATGTCTTTGTATTTTTCTCTTTTTTGAATCTTAATGTAAATAAGTAAAAGATATATACTTTTTATTTTGTTCCTCTTTTTCTCTCTTTCTCCATCTTTGGTTAGAAACTATATAATCAACACATTTGTTTTGTTGACAAATATTAGTAATAAAGTTAAGCAAAACTGCATGATATTTTGCAAATACAACTTCACAAGATTTTTATCCATATACAATTTGCAAACTATTATATGGCTATAAAATTAAATAATTCTTGATTATTATCATTTTATAATACTATAACATTTGTATACATTAGGCTTTTATATTACAGATTAATACACTAGTCCGTACATCTAGTTGTATGTTAGCAAACTTTAAATATTAGTAAATAGTGGCTTTTTCTTGGAATTTTCATTGTGAGATTTTCCTCCAATAATTTTTTCTTGCCTGTTTTCTGTTGAATTTAAAATCTTTCCAAATATTTGGCAGTAATATGTTGCTTTCAATGAATGAAATTCATATGACTGCAAACAATTTTGGCTCATTTTCTTGGTCAGCAAAGATAGCATAACATATTTGTTAATCAAATAGTATTAGAAACTATAAACATATTTTATGAGACCTTTCAACCAAACCTTGATAAAAAATTTGATCAGCTAATCCTCTCTTGAAGGCAGACAGCTGTAATATAAAACATTTGTGACACTATTGATCCACAATTGATTTCTTTCTTATTTTACATGCATATTTTTTTTGCTGCTAGCAAAGCCTTAATATTAGCTCATTAAACAAAATTAAGATTTAAAGCAGGTGTTCACAGTTGGCCTTACAAGCTCTTTATATTCGTTTCATATAACTCTGAGTAACTTGGCTTGCATTTATTATACTGGTACTTGCCATTATGTTTCTATAGACTAGTACCTAAAAAATTAAGAACCATACCTTATATATTTAGATTATTCCTAAAATTTTTGAGTTTCTAATTCTGATCAGAATGTGTTTATAAAAGTTGCATGGCTTGTGAAAAAGGTATCTACATAATTGGTAAGATACAATCTTAATTATAAGTATCTAAACATCATGAAACATACATGTTTTATATTTCAATCATATATTTCCAGCTGTTTGAGAATTTTTATCTTAAAATCATAGCTACATTTAAATTGCAGAAAATTAATCAAGAAGACAAAAATCAGGATCCTTAAGGTATTATATGCTAAAGTAACTAATGGATTATTGGTTTTATATATGGTAACAGCAACGGGTTTATTACATGCACAAAGATGAAATACCCACAAGAGGATGAATGGCAATGATGGTATAACTTAACAGAAATTATTAAATTAACTTGTTTGATTAGGGAAGGAATAACAATTACTGTTATAAAAGACTAGAAGCTGATGATTTCTGGATTTACTAACTGTATATGTTGTGTATGTATATGAGCAGGTGGGAATTATGTTATATAATTATGAAGGGGAAATGGTATCAAGTATGTCTTATATACAGTATGCTGCAAGGAAAATCATAAATTGCTTCTTTAAATACTTTTTTCTTCACTTCATTTTGTTGTTCTTTATCTTTTATACTTTTATTTTTGTATCTATTTTTTAACTTTGTTAACAAGTCTTTAATAAAAATTATTTTTTAAAAAGATATATGCTAAAGCAACATATATGGTAGTGCTAAAGGGAATTTGTGTTGGGATACATTAGTTAACACAATGCATAACTCTCCTAGAATATTAGGGAAATGAAAAGCAATACATTTAGATCATTTAGAAAAGGAAAAAGAATCATTTCCTCTTTCTGTAACATTGCATAGGCATCTGCATGTATTACAGAATTTTAATCACAGCATTGCATATTCTATTTCTCTTCAAAATATCTCACAGTTTATCAATAAGCAAATTGTTTAATTGAACAACCATAGAGTTTTTATTGTGTTTCTGTTCATATTTTTAACACAATGGCCATTTTTTACTGAATGCCAATCAATACATTACTAAATTTTTAATGGGGTAAGGAATGGGAGTAAATTCCCATCATTAAAGAGTATCAAAAGAGGAAATAATGTTTGACTTTAGCACTTATACCATGATCTTCCATATTTTTCAAAGCAGACAAATGATTCAAAAAACAGCTTGCCTAAGAAATTAATCCAGTTCTGTCTCTCTGCCATATGCAGCAATTGATTCTACCTTAAATTTAGGGATATATGTATTTCTAAATTAATATGAGCTAGGATTTAATTTGATTGTTAGTCATATTAGATTAATTCATATCTCATACTACTATAAAATGAATCTTCCTTCAAGTCAATAAGGCTGGTTTGAGTCTGGTTCAATATATTTAAGAACAATGCAACACAGATTTAAGAGCAAGACCTGCAATTGGCATGTTCATGAATAGTTAGACACCTATTATTTATCTCGGGAGTTGGAAATAGGTTCCTTAGTCAGGGGCTTTCACCATTTGCTCAAGCAACCTTCTGAACAGAATACAGATAATATCCTATATTTTTCTTTAAAAAGGTACTCTTTTCATACAGAAAGAACTCTGGTATATTTTCGCTTCCAGGAATGAAATGTAATATTAATATTACATAATATTAAAGCGTTAACAGCAAGAATAAACTTGAAAATTCAATTGTACAAGAGAGGCAGGAGCTCTTTATCCATTAATATCACTGCTATCACAATATCACTAATATATCAGCACTTCTCTGCTGATATATTTTTAAAAGTTCAAATGTGGTAGCTATCGCAGTGATATCTACGTGCCTCTTACTGATAACTTTGGGCCAAGATTCAGGAAGTAAGTGTGTGAGGTCTTTTTATGTTCCCACTAGCACACAGAGAGGTTTTGGGGTTTTTTTTATACCACCAAGCTTTACATACAGTGGTCTATAAATTTTGGGAAATTATTGACTTCTGAGATAAAATGTGTTAATTTTACATATTTTGATTAGATGAATTAGAAAACAGGTGATAAAGGTGCTGGTTGGCTAAAGTTTTCAAGGTATTTCACAATAACGATTTATACACAGGCTAGTATTTTTGCTTACAAGGGACGGAGGTGTCTAAGGATCATGATGCCTTGTAACTTCTTGACAAAATATGGCAAAACAATGACAATGGTACCACATGGAAGTGTATATATTTATCTTCACTTTGAGAACAGCAAGGCAGATGATTATGAAAAACACATGGAAAATTTGCTTAGGTCCTATAAAGCACTTGGTGCAAACATGTCACTGAAAATTCACTTCTTACACTTGCATTTACACAGTCCCTTTGAACTATAGGGCAGTGAATGATGAGCACGGGGAGAGATTCCACCAGGATATCGCAAGCATGGAGAAAAGATAGCAAGGGAAATGGAGTCCCTCCATGCTTGCCAGTTATTGCTAGAATCTCCTCAAGGATGATCCTACTGCAGTTCACAAGAGAAAAGCCAAAAAGTGCAGTTTAGATACCGAATAAAGGAACCTTACCATTTAATCGGATGTTAGAGCTTCTCAGTTTTTCATGCAAAAAGCATGAAAATGTTAAATGAAAAACCAATAAATGAATAGAAAGTTATGTTATTGGTATCAATAAAAACATAATGATTGGCATGGCACCATTCTCATTGCTATATCACATTTTGCAGAAAAGTTATGAAGCATAATCGACATCCCCCTCATAACTTTGAATTATTTTAATGCAATTTTGACCTGAAGCTGTATCTTGGAAACTCGAGCCAATTAATACTCAGGACTTAATTTTCCTTTATTAGTGACCCAATTCTAGTAAAATTAAGCTACTTTCATTTCCAAGGCTTTCTCCTTGTAGACCAATGATATCAATGAAAATTCCTGTATCAGCTTGGCAAATTCCCTTGTCCCTCACCAATTAAGCAAGAAGGGCAGTAGACAAATCTAATTAATAAAATAAAAAATTGGGTGCAATCACTTTTTTTAAAACCATAAAAATTTATTCTAGTAGGTAATACTTAACCTACAAAAAAAAAAAAAAAAAAAGGATGTACATGAAGTCCGTCAATTTCCGGTCAGGTCTTATTTCCACAACTCAGCTACAGAGAGAAACTGATTAAAAACATCTCTGCAGCGTTTCAGGGCTAGGTGGAAGAAGAAGAGCAAGAATCATTTAGCAAGGGGAAAAATGGGCCCAGATATTTAGAAGTGCAGTCTTTCTAATCTCTAAATTACCTATTTGATTGGCAATGGCGTCACGAGTAGTTTAGAGTTCTATCTTAATTTATGGTAAGCATAATCTGCATTAGATCTAAGATTTGTTCCAAATATTTATCGATTTTTCTCCATTCTTCTAGGCCAGTTTTATTCAACCTTAGCAACTATTTTGGTGTCAACTATCAGAATTGTGTATTGTATAGATACACGTTGATTGTGGTAACATTATTTTCTTTAGTAATTTTAGATTCCTAAATAATTTTCTTTTTGTATTTTATAATACTTTGATTCAGACTGTTCAATGTTGTTGTATTTCCTGCCTCCATTTAAGAAACCATTAATGTCAGAGTAATAAGTTATATTAACAGGCATTAAATAATGAAGATTCCTAAGTTTATTTTTTGCATTGATAAACTTTCTCTCTTAATTCTTTGCAGGGTACATACCCAGTTATTTAGACAAGGATGAGTTATGTGTTGTTTGTGGTGACAAGGCGACTGGATATCACTATCGTTGTATCACTTGTGAAGGTTGCAAGGTAATAACAGCAGTGTAAATAAATAAGAGCTGGAAATCATAAATTAGTTTTATTTCCTATAATAAATATCACATAAGTGGAAATGCCATGTAGGGAACAGCATATGTTATATGTAACAAAACAAGAATAATCCTTTTTAAAAAATATCACAAAGTAATGTGTGTGCTTGCAATAGAAAGAGACTCTCATTTTATTGATTGATTTTAGAATTTTTAAGTACAATAACAATTTAAAAGGTCAGATGAGGTATATGAAAAAGAAAATACATCTAGAATTATGACCTCCACCCTTCTTTTTATTGAATAGTTGCAATCTTACTCTTGCACCTCCCTCTTGCACTTTCCTTCCCAGAAAGAAAGATCTCAACGTTTGCAAAAACTTTTGCAAACGTTTTTTCTGGATTTTTTTAGCAAGGCATTATATAGCACCATAAGTCCAATAATATTTTACGAAAGTCCAAGGATAATGTTTCAGGATCCAATCTGTGTCAGTCACTGGGACCAGAAGTTTAGTCTACCAAGCTTTCAGACTCACACTGGAGCTATCCTCAGGAACTTTTCTTTACTGGAATGCGTACTTTGAGCTATTCTATGTGTAGTATTTTTGTGTAAATAAATACAGAATATCCCAAAGTACACATTTTGGTAGAGAGAAATTCCCTGAGGATGGATTCCAACAGTAGTCTGAAAGCTTGGAAAACTAAACCTCTGGTCCCAGTGACCAAGCCAATCCTGCAATGTTTTGTATAAGAAATCTAGTTGTGCTGACTGCAATTATGTTTTCCTTACTGACTTTAAACTTTGGGCATTAATTAAAGAGTTGGCATTATTAACTGTGGTCATTTATTAATGACAGTTCTCTCAAGGCCATATTTCAAACATATTTTCCGTTGTAGCTGTAAGTTTATGTCAATTTTAAAGCAGGAATGGGCAAGGTCTATTTTTTTCTAGTGCTACTTAGTGAGAGATAGTTTCATGGTAAGCACTAAAAGTAGAGAAAGAATTTTAATTCTTTTTTTTTTTTTTTGTGATAGAGTTCAGGATATTTATTTTTTAATAAAAGTAAAAATTGTTGGACTTCCGGTTTCCTCGTCTTCGGCGGCGGCGGCGCCTTTTGAAGCTCCGCCAGCCCCGCCGCTTGTAAAGCCGCTTCGCAACTAAGAAGCGGCTCGAAAACTTCAAAATCCTTAGGAACTTTGAAGAGAGATCGCAGGGCACAGGTTGAGCCCCTGCAACCCCCCCAGGGAATAGGGGAGGGAACAGGAGCGGCTCCCGTTCAACCTGCTGGACTCCGGGCGGCGTGGGACAAGTCTGCTTTTGCAGAACAAGCCAGCTACAGGAAACTTCAAATTTAAAGGAAAGGAATTAGCCTTAACAAGCAGCATATTTCTACTTGAACCCTGAAACTCGGAATCGCAAGTATTAGAGTTTTCTTGGCTTTCTAATCTGAGCGAAAAAATGCGGATGAGTGAAAGTGAACTGTAAAAACATGGCGCTTAGCCTTAGAGTTAACGAGCTGGCAAGTGTGGATTGCTGAACTCATCTTGCTTTGTCACAAAGTTTCTAAACTGTTACGAAGTTGCTTCGCTTGTAACAAGAGAATAAGAGAGAAATTTCTCCCTTTTCAATACTGGACTTTGCTTTACTTTAGTTTTTATTTGAATAAATCTGGGGGACTTTTTCAGAAGTCTTTGTGGAGGTGGGAGAAGAGGAAGAAGAACTTCCCTTTTTAGTAAAACTAGCTTACGTGGCAGGATGGCCTCAAAGAAGCAGGAAACGAAGGCAACAGGAGGTGGATCTCCCACACATAAAACACAGCCTCCCCCTGAACAACAGATACAGACTCAGAAAAAAGATTTTGATGTGGGAGATTTAAAAGAATTTATTTCTAAAATTCTGGATGATAAATTTCAAAAATCTCAACAGGAGATAGATGACAAACTTCAAAAGTCACACCAGGAATTTATGCAGGAAATTAATGAAGTTAAAGATATGGTGAAACAGAATCAAAATAAGGTGACCAAAAAAATATCAGAAGTGGCGTCTGGCCTGGCAGAATTTATTATTAAAGTTAATTCTAAAGTTGAAGAATTTAAATCAGAAGTTAATGTTAAGATGAAAGACAATGATTATAAAATTGCTGATGTTGACAATAAAATGCAGAGAGTTGAAAATGAAATTGTGATGGTATAATTCAGGGCAATGGAGTTTGCAATACGGCTTCGAGGAATTCGAGAAGAGGATAGACAGGATTTGAGACAGGTCTGTTCTGAGGCTTTGGCCAAGATTTTACAAGTTAATCCCGATGTGGTTTTTCACAAAATAGATAAAATTTATAGAGTGAATTCTTGGGTGGCCAGACAAAGACAATTGCCCAGAGATGTGGTCATATATTTTACAGACAGAGAAATAAGAAATGACATCCTGCAAAAATCCTTTTACACCTCTGTGCAAGTGGGGGGGCTCACGAATTGGAATTTATAAAGAACTACCTCCTAAAATGTTGAAAACCAGAAAAGAATTCGGCTTTCTTGTTAAAGAATTGCAAAATCAACAGATACCATTTCGGTGGGACGCCCCAGTTGGTATAATTTTGAGATACAAGGGAGAAAGATATCGTTTGAACACCGTGGAGAAGGCAGAGCACTTTTACACTACTATTCTTAAGGAAAGAACACCATCCCCACGTACATCTACAGTTTTGGAGATTAAGGAGAGTGATGAGAAGCAACCTCAACGAGAATTGCAAGAACAGTCTAAGCAGGAACCAGAGGAAATGCAAGGCGCAGAAGGAGGTTTTTTGGATGAGCCTTTGCTGGAATCTTCTCCAATCTTGGACCCGGTTCGGATGATCGAAGTTAAGGATCAACGTATAACTCGAGCTCAATCTAAATTACTTAAACAAAAGCAACAACAACAACAGGAAAGACAAGACAAGAAGGGAGCTAAGACTACTACACAAGAGACTGGAGCCATGGGGGGAGCGACTCCGAAGATCGTGGATGATATTCGGTTATTCTGCTCTTTGCTCCAGAAAGATGAAGATGATGCTTAAGTGTTTATCTTGGAATGTGAATGGGTTGAATTCAGCACAGAAAAGGAAGAAATTATTTACATATTTGAAACAATTTAATAATGATATAATTTGTCTACAAGAAACGCATATTACAGTTCAAGATCAAAAATACTTGATAAACTCCAAATTAGGAATACATTTTATATCTTCAACGTTGCAAAAAAAGAATGGTGTGGTTATCTATGTAAATAAGAAATTTACGGCTAAAGTTATAGAAACAGATGAAGATGGTAGGTTTGTAGCAATTGAATTACTTACAACATATGGCCAAATTCTTTTGATAGGAATTTATGCTCCCAACCAACAACAGGATTATTTTTATAAAATGTTACATACTAAAATACTACAATGGGACTATAGATCTATTTTAATTATGGGAGACTGGAATGGAGTAATAGACTCTAAATTAGACAAAAGAAGTTCAGCGAAATCTAGGATTAGGTTACCTCAGACCTTTTTCGATATGAAAGAAGATTTGGAACTAAAAGATATTTGGAGAATACATAATCCAAAAGAACTGGATTATACTTTTTATTCAGATAGACATAGATCCTTCTCTAGGATTGATTTTATTTTGTTGTCAGATGATTTACTTGTCAAGACAAAAAGAACAAAGATTTTTCCAAGAATTTTGACTGACCATAGCCCAGTATGGATAGAAATTGAGATGGATAAGGTTGAGAGACGTTCTTGGAGATTAAATGAGAACTTGTTTAGATATGAAAAAAACACAACAGAACTTAAAAAGCATTTGAAAGAATTTTTTGAAATAAATTTGAATAAAGGTACCCCAATAGAAATTGTGTGGGACGCAAGTAAAGCTTATATGAGAGGGGTACTTATCTACATGAACTCTAAACATAGACTGTTTCGACAAAAGAAAAGATCTGAATTGGAAATAGAAATAAAGAATAAAGAACAGTTATTTATTAAAAATCCAACAGATGAAAGAATATGCGGTGCTATAAAACTTTTGAAAGACCAATTCCAAATGCTTATGGCGGAACAAGTTGCAACAAACTTACAATATGCGAAGCACAATACATTTTGTAACGCTAATAAACCGGGCAGATGGTTGGCTTACACATTGAGGAAAAAACAAAGTATACGGACTATTGATAGTATTGATATTGGAGGGAAAGAAATTTTTCAACAAAAATTAATTAAAGAAGCTTTTGTGGACTATTATACCAAACTATATGCCAAAGAGGAGGTGCAGAATGGACTTATAGAAAAATATTTAAACGATAAAAGAGTTACAAAAATTACTGATCAACAAAAGGAAAGAATGAATTATCCTATAACAGAGGAGGAGATAATAGTAGCAATTAAACAGCTAAAAACAGCCAAAGCTCCTGGCACGGATGGTTTGACCGCAGTGTATTACAAAACTTTGCAAGCTGAAATGGTGGAACAACTCAGAGATTTATTTTGCAATATTCAACAAGGGGGTAAAATACCCCCATCATGGACAACAGCTTACATATCTTTGATACCAAAAGAACAAGTTGGTCCTAAAAAACCAGAGAACTACAGACCGATATCTCTTTTGAATACAGATTATAAAATCTATGCGAAAGTACTAGCCAACAGGTTGATGCCAGTAATTCAAAAGGTGATTCATGATGATCAAGCGGGATTTATCGAGGGCAGACACATGAAGGATAATGTAAGGCAAGTAATAGATTTATTGGAATATCTTGAGAAGAATAAACAGATTCCTGCAGTGCTGGTCTTTTTGGATGCAGAGAAGGCCTTTGATAGAGTGGATTGGAATTTTCTACTAAAGACTTTAAAAAAGATGGATTTTGGGGATCAATTTATACAGGCGATTTCAGCAATTTACCAAGAGCAAAAGGCACAGATCATTATTAATGGAAGTTTGACAACAGAGTTTAAAATTGAAAAAGGAACAAGACAGGGATGTCCGTTGTCCCCACTTTTATTTATTTTAACACTAGAAGTCTTGCTAAATACAATACGGGATTCTAATATCTTGAAAGGTATAATGATTAGGCAAGAGGACTACAGAATAAAGGCATTTGCAGATGATCTGGTTGTTACCCTATCACAACCAATGGAATCAATAATCCTGATGAAGGACATTATACAAGACTATGGTAATGTTTCAGGTTTTAGACTGAATCCAAAAAAGACTAAAATGATAGCTAAAAACATGACACAAGATCGTAAACATGAGCTTGAAAGGAGGGCAGGTTTTGAGACTGTACCTAAGGTAAAATATCTAGGAGTTCAGGTTGCAGAATCAAACATGAAATTGTTTCAAAATAATTATGAGGTGTTGTGGCGAGAGGTGCAGAAAGACATGGAGACTTGGAAAAAACGGCAGCTGTCTCTATTTGGAAGAATAGCAGCAGTTAAGATGAACACTTTGCCAAGATTTCTTTTTTTGTTTCAAATGATCCCGGTGCTTAAAACTGATAAACAACTGAAAGTCTGGCAAACTGGAGTCAATAAGTTTGTCTGGAACGAGAAAAAGCCGAGAGTGAAATTGAAAATTATGCAAGATGTTCCAGAAAGAGGAGGTCTTAAACTTCCAAACCTACAGTTATATTATGATGCAGCAGCTTTAACTTTAGCAAGTGATTGGTTTGGAAGACAAAAGGCTGGAATATTGAATGCAGAAAGTTTTGATCTTGAATTTGGATGGCATGCTTACTTATTTTATGATGACAAAGTTGATAAAGTATTTAAAAGTCATATACTTAGAGACTCTTTGATGAGAGTTTGGAAGAAGCACCGATTCAGATGGGATTATAAAATACCGCTATGGCTGGATCTTGGTCATACTTTGTGGAATACAAATATAATGTCACTCGGGGGGTTTTTATACAAAGAGGTTCTTTTTACAGATGCGGGCAGATGGCAGCTGAAGACATTGCAGACACTGTTGGACGAAGGGATTAATTTAACTTGGTTACAATATAATCAATTACAATTGAGATGGAAAGAGGACCAAAAAACTGGTATTATGTTGCACGAGGAAGAATTGGTTAGACATATAAAAGAGAAAGGTCCAATGCATATCAAAAGGCTTTATAATGTTTTGCTAGAAAGGGATTCAGAAACTGAATTAGTTAAAGATTGTATGATTAAGTGGGCACAAAATTTTGAAGAACCAGTGATGTTGGAAACATGGGAAAAAATTTGGGTTCAGAATGTTAAATTTACACAGTCGCAGAACCTGAGGGAAAATTTCTATAAAATGTTTTATAGATGGCATTTAGATCCCAAAAAGTTGTCATGTATGTACCCTAATGTTCAGCCAAAATGTTGGAGATGTGAATGTTTGGATGCTACGTATTATCATGTTTGTTGGACCTGTAGGAAAGTTAAGGCTTTTTGGATAAAAATTTGGTGGGTCATGCAGAATGTTTTGAAGAAAAAAATTCAATTCTCTCCACAATTGTTTTTATTGGGTATAGTTAAGGGTTTTACATCGGGTGAAACAAAACTGATATTGTATATGATAACAGCAGCAAGATTGTTGATAGGTAAATATTGGAAAAATGAAGCTTTGCCCACTATTGAGGAATGGACTTTGAAGATGGCCAGTTTTGCAGAGATGGCGAAGATTTCAGCATACTTAAAAGATTGTTCACAAGAGACTTATGAATGGGAATGGAAAAGATGGATAGAATATGTTCAGAACAAATATCAAACTAGAAAGTATCAAATAGCTTTTATTTGAAAATAATGTATTAGAAATATTTTAATGTAATGAGGGTAAAAAGAAAAACTATAAAGGGGAGGGAGGGGTTCAAGTTTTTACATAAGTGTTATATTAAGGGGGTTTTTTTGTGTTTTTTTTTATCTTTCTTTACCAGTTATGAGTATATTATAGGGAAGTCTGGGGGGAGGGGAGGGTTAGGGAAGGTTAGGGAGGTTGGGAAGTCTGGGGGGGGTGGGGGGGAAAGGGGTGAAAATGTAATTGTAAAACTTTTGTAATAAAAAAAAAAAGAAAATTCACTGCTTACACTCGTATTTAAACTATTTTCCTTTGAACTGTGGGGCAGTGAATGATGAGCATGGGGAGAGATTCTACCAGGATATTGCAGTCATGGAGAAAAGACACCAACAGAAATGGAGTTCATCCATGCTTGCTGATTTCTGCTGGAATCTCCCCAGGGATGATCCTACTGCAGTTCACAAGAGAAAAACAAAAAAGTGCAGTTTAAGTACCAAATAAAGATGGAACCTTGTTGTTTAATCTGATGTTAGAGCTTGTCAGTTTTTCATGCAAAAAGCATGAAAATGTTACATGAAAAACCAATAAATGAATGGAAAATTATGTTATTGGTATCAATAAAAAGAAATTTATAATGAAAAAAAAAAGTAAAAATTGTTATGTTAAATTTGTCAGAGATGTGTGCAATATATTATTAATTTAAAATAAGCTATTTGCTATAAATTCTAGTAGCATGTTCTTGGGGGTTCCCAAAGGTCTCAGGCTGGCCACTTTATGCTGTAAAGATATTTGGAAGCTCGATCTTTCCCTCATCTGCATCTGGTTGTTGATAAATAAATGAAACAGATCACACTAAGTCAAAATCAAGTAGCTACACAGTGGCTTACTGCAGTGTGTGAACTAGACATCTCTAAGATACAGTAAATTTTGCTAATGTATTTTATAAATCACTTTATAATAACATTCTTAAATGATAGAAGTCTTTCTTTCATAATCCACCTACTGATTACAATTTATAATTAATTAAATAGATCATAATTAATTGCATCAAAGAGTTTTTTATTTTTAATTTTAGTTCCATGTTCTCAAAGTGGTACCAGGTATGTGACCATTGATTTCACTGAGTCTGTAATTCATTTTCAAAACTGTAATAAAGGTGAATGGTAAGGAGTTTCTGCTCTCTTCAGAGAAGTTTCAGCTTCTCGTTTCTTCATACATCAGCATAGGAAATGGAAAACAGATACTGTTTTATATACATTAGGCTAGTATTAAAAGAAATTTCAATGTATGTTATAAACAAGAATTATAGCTAAGCCAATCTTATACATATTTCAGATACAGTAAAGATATTCAATATATTACAACCTAGAAAATACTCTGGGATGTTTGGTCAAAATGTCTGTGAGCTGAATCTATCTAAAGTGTCATGGTATAAAATCTAATGTGCATTCAAATGTCATTCATCAGTAACATTACAGTTTACCAGAAAATAATATTCATCAGAGCTCCTTTAGATATTAAACTGATGTAATTATTTACAGAGGTCACAGCAGGGTTGAAATCTAGCAGGTTCCGGAGAACCGGTAGCAGAAATTTTGAGCAGTTCAGAGAACCAGTAGCAGAAATTTGGAGTAGTTCGGAGAAATGGAAAATACCACCTCTGGCTGGGCCCAGAATGGGGTGGGAATGGGGATTTTGCAGTATCTTTCCCCTGGAGTGGGGTAGGAATGGAGATTTTGCAGTATCTTTCCCCCACCACACCCACCAAATCATGCCCACCAAGTCACACCATGCCCACCAAGCCACGCCCATAGAACTGGTAGTAAAAAAAATTGGATTTCACCACTAAGTCACAGGCTACTTGTAGGAGTAGTATGTCAGCAGTATACAAGAATTATTAATTACTACTTTCTTTTAAAAAACAGTCCATGAACTGGAAAAATCCATCAGTCCTTTTAATCTTAACTTTTTTAAATAAGCTCATTTATAGCAACTAAACAAGAATTGAGTACAGTTATTTGTACAATTTCTCTAAGTAAATAGTTGAAATTAGGTACAGTATAAGACATATTTTTGTTTGTCAGGAGTTACTTCTAAAGTCATCTTTTGAAAAATTAAATAAGATGTAAAACTGATGCCCCGAACTTTGGGGTAGACATGTAACTTAATATTGTAGTTAAGCTTCAGATTCCCAGCTGAGAAAAAAATAAACTGGAATTATAGAATCATATTGCATTTTCTTAATGGTTTATAAATAAATACCCAAGTAAAATGTCCTGCATACTTTATACAGAAAGGTGAGTGATTTGGTAAAATTTTGTAACTTCTTATTCACACAGGGTTTTTTCCGAAGAACAATTCAAAAAAATCTTCATCCAACTTACTCCTGTAAATATGAAGGAAAATGTGTGATAGACAAAGTTACAAGAAACCAGTGCCAGGAATGTCGCTTCAAGAAATGCATCTATGTTGGCATGGCAACAGATTGTAAGTTTTTTTTAATTTCCTATTTGTTTTCATTAGATATGTTTATTACAATTTATTTTGATAATCAGTTTTTTATTCCAATTTTTAATTTATATTCTTATATGCTGATTGAAAATATTGATTGATGTGTTCAATTAAATTTTTTTCAGAGTTTAAATTTTCTGTTAACTCTTGAAAATATTATGCTTTCTTCTGGCCAAAATTATTTTGTGCAATATTAAGGAGATGAACAATTTCTATCACAGAAGTGGGGAGATTTTTGAGCAAAGTTCTGCAAAGGAAGAAAAAAAAATCAAGCTTAAAGATTTGGAAAAATGGGAAGTTGGATACTGTTGCATGAGTCATCCTGCAGTTGTTTGTTTTATTTTTAGCCAGAAGGAAAGGGAACACTATTTCACTTCTAAGAAAATAGAATATATGACTGCAAAATTAACTCTTTACAAGGTTGTGTTCCCAAAGTTTCTCAGAATTTGCAGGAGCATTTTAATTGATGTGAATTGGAGTAATTATAATTAAAAATTGCAGCCTCAGCATATTAGTCTTAATGATTTATAAGAATATAAACAGTTAAAGGTCTTATTAAAACTATTAAAATAATCAATTTATTCAAAACTCATATATCAATACTCATATATCTGTAAAAAGGTGTATAATTGTTTACATTAAAACGTTCCAAATACTTAGCTCATGAATAATTAAATTACTAACATGATATCTGTATATTATCTTAATGTCTCAGATAATATCCTTCCAAATACTATTTGTTGAGCAATATAAGAAAGGGACAGTAGCATTGTGCTTAATAACTGTCTTAATAACTCTAAATATTTAGTAGAAGCTGTATGCTATTTTTGGTACAGCTTTGCTCTGATCCAACAGGATTTTACCTGGGTGCTTATGCTTATGTCTATTCTGATTAGCAATGCATCTTCAGGTATGAAAGTTAGGTTTTTCATATACCTCTTCTTTTTTTCTTTTAATTCCTTTTAATTATGCGATATAGGTTCTGAACCACTGAATAGAAATGATTGGACAGAATAATTTTGGACAGCATATTTCCATGGAGCATTTTTTTTTCTAGATTTTTTCTAGATTTGGATAAAAGATTAATGGTAAAGATGCTTTATCATTTAGTGATAAAGAGATTTAGAGTTACATTTTTAGGGATATGTCATGACCACAAATCACATTATCTGTCCTTTTCACTGTGTCATATAATAACAATAGCATTTAGACTTACCGTATTTTTCAGAGTATAAGATGCTCCGGACTATAAGACACACCTACCTTTTTTGGTGAGGAAAACAAGCAAAGAAATCTGCCTCTGCCTCCCAGCAATTTTGCCTCGTTGCAGCAAACAGCAAATAGCCTGCTTTACTTTCATTTTCATTTTCAGCATAGCTTGATTAGCACAAGAAAAAAAAAAATCTGCTCCCGCCATTTACCTCCTTGCAGCAAGCTGCAGAGGCCCATGCAAAACAGCTGAGAGTCGGGAGGCCGATCCAATCAACTTGTGCTAATTAGGCTGTGCTGAAGCTGAAACGAGTTGTTTCTTCTTGCTGCTTGCTGCAAGGAGGTAAACTGCTGGGAGGCAGAGGCCAAAGGATGGGGGTCAGTGGGTGGGTGGGGCTATATTTGGTGTATAAGACATGCCTAAATTTTCACCCCCTTTTAGGGGAAAAAGGTGCATCTTATATTCCAAAAAATATGATATATACTACTTCATAGTGCTTTACAGCACTCTCTATGTGGTTTACCAATCTCAGAAGAATGGAAGGATGAGTTCAACCTTGGGATTGAACTCCAGACTGATCATCCCCTTTTGCAATCTCTACAATGGCTAGCCTGCCAACCATGGAGAATATTTCTCACACTGACTCTCTGGAGAATGACATATCACTTGAGGCAGGCTAAAGACAGATTAAAATGGAAATGAAGACCTCCACCATGAAAACATTTCTGAAAGGAATCTGAAAGAAATTGGCAACCTGTAGCGCTCCAACTGGCCTGCCACAGGATCACCGATTCCAGATAATCATCGCATCTGCATATCTGTGGCCATTTCTCCTTTGGCTCCTAGAAAGAACAAAGTGTTGTTTGGCAGCCAATTTTTTTTCTTTTTGCTCGGTGTATGTATTAGTCCCTTGTGAAAGTTGTACTGTATTGTGTGAGGTCAATATTCCTATCAGTAATCTCTCTATCCTAACCTCTATGATTGTGGGGGATCCCACTGCCCCAGCATTGCTGCATTTGCTTTTAAGGGCATTAGCAGTTTTCCCTAGCAGCACAAAAGGGCAAATATCATGGTGGGAAGCATTAAGGAATCTGTGCTGGGTCAGGGGTACAAAGTCTGTCCCTTCTCCCTCAATAACACAATAAACAGCAGCAGAAATCATTGCTCATACTTTCATATTTTCTCCAGCAGAGGACAATACATCTTCACAATATGGGAAAGGCCTCATAGATGTCCTTGTCATATATTCAGTGGCTATATAAAGGGAAAGTTTGTACTTGAGGCTCCTCTATATGACAGTCAATTAATGATCAGCTAGGATTCTTTATGTAGTTGAGCCATTCATATATACACAAAGCAGAACATTCATGTAAGGCTCTTTCACCTTACCCTTACAGTCAAGGTGATGGCTGTAGTGGAAAAGTTCCATGATTTCCTCATATGTATTTTAATTGGATATGGAAAGTCATGTGATTATCCCAGCTATTTTTGCATTGTTTCTTGTTTTGAAAAGTACACAAAACTGAAATATTTTATCCTAAGATTCTGTTTCTCATATTTTGATCTTGAAGACATGATACCCCTTCAAAAAGATCTGACAAAGATATTTTTGGAGCTTAACTTGCTACAGCATGGCCAGACATAATAGCACTAAAAATTTTAAATTTTTCTCCATGAATTTCCATTATTTGGAATTAACTTGTTTTGGAGGATGTGCTTGATTAGATATAAAAGCTCCAGATTTTTCCCTGGGTAATCATTCTGTTATTTGTCCACTACCAACATAGATATTACCTGAATCATCAAAAGAGATATTGAGATCCATATAAGAAGCATTTCTAGTCTCCTTTTTTTTGTAATATATTCTTTTCTCATTAGTGGTGTTGGATGACAGCAAACGATTAGCGAAAAGAAAACTGATTGAGGAAAATCGGGAGAAAAGACGTCGAGAAGAATTACAAAAAACAATAGGAGTGAAACCGGAACCAACTGATGAAGAATGGGAGCTTATTAAAATTGTTACAGAAGCACATGTGGCCACAAATGCACAAGGAAGTCACTGGAAACAGAAAAGGAAATTTTTGGTATGTACTACAACAGTTTAGAACTGCCTTTTCCTGTCCAGATGAGCTCTGTGGTGAAAGTGCATATCATAGTAAATGTACTTGCTGAACATTCATAGGATAGATTTTTGCCATTTTGATGGGAAAAAAACAAATCAATATTGTAGGATTAATATAGCTACAAATAAGCTATAAATCCCTCTTCCAAACTGAGGAAAGCAAAATTTAGCCCATCCTTTTGCATTATCACCCCATTCACCAGGACCCTTGAACTCCTTCCTGATATAAATGCCACCATAAGCTGCCAAAAGTTTGCATGGGTAGGAGTCCATTGCCCTCTGTTCTGAACTATAAGATTGCACGTAACAATTCTGCTTAATGTTCCCTGATATACTGGCCCTCCATGCATTTGTTTAACTGTGTTTTAATACCATCTGTACTAATGCATCGTGTTTTAAGGCGGCGAATAGTAAATTAATAATATAGCATACTTATTATATGGAGAAAAGAGTTTTGTTGTACCATGCAGTAATTCTTTTTTAAAATAGAACACAATAGATTATGAACACATGGTTATTCCTGACATAGTTATTGCAATAAGAAAACAAAAATCCTTAATAGTAATCCTCTGATAAAACTCCATGGAAACCACTGATGTCATTGCGACTATCATAGCATTGTAGCTATATTGCTACTGTTATTTTTTTATATTCTTACGCCAAGTTCTAGTATTCAACTATTTTAGTTTAATAGAGACCAAATGTTACAAATATTATCCTTATCCATTTTATATTTTTTTTAACTTGATGTTTTCAAGTTATAAGATCTCCTCCTACAGGAAAAGGGTTTAGCTTTGAATAATGGTAGAATAATATAAGAATCATCAGTCCTTACATTTAAAAAATGAAACACATTGTATTACTGGAGCTTTCAAGCATTCCATAGTTTTCCCTGTTAGATGTTGGAAAGAATTTTAAACCAACCAGGCAAACTTTTTTCAGTCAAAGGTCCACAGTCCTTTGGGCCAGAGCAGAATTTAAAAAATGGGTAGAAGCAAGGTTAAAGAAAACTAAATTACATTAATTAAAGTTATGATCTTATATGATTATTCCCAATTTATTTACAATTTTTCCTCCTATCATAATAAAAACTATAATATAGTAATACCTTTAGAGAGTATGAGCAATTGGAGGTTGTGCACCTTCTAAGCTAAATGGACAAAACTAAAACAACTTATAGTGGTTCTAGTCATTTTTAGGAACTCTTTGAAAAGTGAAAAATGAAGTGTTCAAATTAGGGGTTATCACAATGATTTTCCTACATTAATTACATTAAAGAGGGACAATAGCAATAGGTTATTTTGCTCCAGGGAGTAGAACCTTAATTATATTAAATTATGAAAAGACAGTTTCCAGTTGACTATTACAAAATGTTTCCCAATGGTGAGAGCTAATTGATTGTTGATTAATTACTAAGACACTGGTATGCTGCACTTCCAATGGCCCTATCCATACAGCTCCTTGCCCTGAATGAAGACAACCCATTATTTCCAGAGGATATGCACTTTAAGCAGTACAATATATCATCAGCCCACAGTAGAGGCAGTACAAATATCCTTTTTTTCTTCAAGTGTTTTTCCCTGTTATCTCAATTCAAGATCTTCCATCTGGACACGGTGCATGAAGGAGAATGCTAGGAGATGATATAGCATGAAGCAGCAATCTGCTTGGCTTCAGCAGGTCTGCTGTGGGACTATCAAATTCTGTCTCATTGACTGGATTGGTTTGGTTGTGAGGAGCATTAGAACGCCAACTTTCACTGTCACTCTATTTTCCCTGTTGTAACTGGGTTATAAAGGCAACATAGAAAATGGGAAGCCCTAAAATTATTACCCCATCCTTGGCTGATTGAATTTAATTAGAACTGTAATTGAAAATACGTGCAACGTGACTGTTGCATTTCTTTGGCCTGTGAAATGAGGCATTCACTTTCGAGTGGCTCCTGTTCCTAACAAAGCCCTGGTCCTTTATTTCATCTCTTTACATAATATTCTTAGAATAGTTTACAGTTCCTAAACTAATTCCCAGAGCAAAATCTTTGCTCAAACTACATTTTTCAGCACTTAGATGGCTGCCAAAACCACACACACACAAATCTGTTTGCTGCCCCCTAGTGGTTTATCCATCAACCCATATTAATAAGGAATAAATCATTCCATCAATGGAATAAAAAGGAAATAGGAAAAAAATAGTGCATAGAATAACCAGTGCATGTTCGTTGGAGGAGCTAATTTAGAGTATTTGTTTAAATAATTTATAAGAGTTTCTTATTTTCATCTAATTGTAAAATCATATTTATTTATTTATTTATTTATTATATTTCTATACCGCCTTTCTCCCGTAGGACTCAAGGCGGTGTACAGTCAAGAAAAATATAGACACACAAATATCATAAAATTGCTAATTAAATATATAACAGAGAGAAATATCTATCACACAAATAAACAAATACACTAAGTATAATAATTTAAAATTGGTACTAATAGCTGTCAATAGAAATAGCTATCAGAAAAAAACCTGGATAAATTGTTTTTTACTAGGTGACATAATTTCAGTGACCATAACAGTTAGCCCTTGTCTAGGTGATTTATGATTGATCCTTGCACTACCAACAGTGTTTCCACAATCATGTGATCAAAATGTGGGCAATGTGGGCACTTGGCAGCTGACATGAATTTATGACAGTTGAGGCATCCTGGGTCACATAATCACCATTTGTGAGCTTCCTAGGAGGCTTCCAACAAGTCAATGGAGAATCTGGATTTATGTAACCATGTGATTTGCTTAACAACCACAGCAAATAAAGGTTGTAAAATTGGGTACCGCTTACTTAATGACTGCATTGTTTAGTGACAGAAATGCTAATCCCAATTATTGTAAATTAACTACTATGTCTAATCCATATTACAGTTTTAACTCATATATACTGAATTTTAACATCAGAAACCTTTATGGGAACTTTTTAATGTGCTGAAACACAGGGAAAGTATCAGGGGTGAAATCCAGCAGGTTCTATCAAGGTTCTGGAGAACTGGTAGTTGAAATTTTGAGTAGTTCAGAGAACCGGCAAATGCCACTTCTGGCTGGCCCCAGAATGGGGTGGGAATGGAGATTTTGCAATATCCTTCCCTCAGGAATGGGGAAGGAATGGGGGTTTTGCAGTATCCTTCCCCTGCCACACCCACCAAGCCACACCAACCAAGCCACACTACACCCACCAAACCACATCCACAGAACCGGTAGTAAAAAAATTTGGATTTCACCATTGGAAAGTATACATATCCATATAGAATGCAAAAATTTTTTTGAACATAAAAATAAATTAAATAGTATGCTATACATCAGGTAGTTGATCACTGCTAAAAAGAAATCAGATTTATCAATAGTGTACACTATTTTTATTTTATTTTGATTGAACCTACATCTCACATGGTTATGTATCAACTTCTTTATTAATTTGAACAAGACAATTATTTTAATTTGTCTTCCGAGTACATGAATTCTAAGCAAAAACACATCTAGTGCTATTCGGGTGCAGAAATTATCTTTGAATTGAACTCTACAGTTAAACCATAATTGAACAATGAAATTATTTGTTAATAAATATTTGAAATTTCAGAAGAATCCTAAAAAGAGAAAGTGAAGTTGCACTTCTGATCAATTCTGAGATCCCATATGGAATAGGAAATTGGATCCAGGGCATCCAACCAGAACATCCTGTTTAAGGACATAATACTGGCTATGAATAAGTTGGAAGAGTACCAACACTAGAATTATATTTATTTTAAATATAAGCTAAAAATTCTAGAATAGGTATCCTTCCTGTGTTGCAGCAGAATACTGCAGAGCCTTTTGTGCCTTTGTGCTTTGGTGCTGCAGTCTTTTGGGAAGACTTCTGAAGAAATTAGAATTGACTTGTCAACAGATCTTGTAAACTTTTCTTGTTTCTTCTAATTTTAATTTTCTATTCCAAGAAATTAGAATTGATTGATTGATTGATAGATTGATTATGTGTCATTAAGCCAGTGTCAACTCTTAGCAACTACAAAGATTTTCTCCATTATGATCTGTCCCCAATCCGGTCTTTCAGGTATTCCACCGGTGCATCTTAATTTAAATATCAGGATATAGAATGTACAAGTTATACAGGTATAGATTAAATTACAGGAAATAGAATCTTATATAACTTTGACCTGAATCTCCAAACTTAATTTCATGTCCAAAAGCAGTTAACAAAAAGTTGAAAGTCCTTACTGATTCCTTTCCTATCTATTTATCTTATCTGTCAGTCTATTCCAGATGAAAAAACACTCTTTGTTAGAGCTTTCAGTGAAGAGTAGGAGTGCCTCTGATCAAAAAACAAAAGGGATAATAATTCATAAAGATCTAAATGTATATATAAAGGCATACATATCTATATACTGTATATACATAACAAACATGAGAAATACAGTTTATGCAAGAGTTATTACGGGTTATCTTTTTAGGTTTCAAGGGAAGAATATTCTTAGATGGGGAAACCTAGGTTTTCATATATAAGTTGCCACATTGTTTCCTTTAATTTTTTTTTAATTAGCAAGTAGTAATTAAACTTGCAATACACATAGATTATTACACAAATAATCACTGGTATCTCAAAACAAATGTACATGGATATCTTACATAGTAGCCAAGACTTAAAACCATGCAAAATTAAGTTGCCAACATTGCACAAGTTTTAAAAAGAATCCATATTTATGGTAAATAAATTACATTCTTACAATGTTTTTGTTTTCTGTTGTTAGCCAGAGGATATTGGACAAGCACCAATAGTAAATGCCCCAGAAGGTGGGAAAGTAGATTTAGAAGCTTTCAGCCAGTTTACAAAAATTATCACACCAGCAATCACAAGAGTGGTGGATTTTGCCAAAAAGTTGCCTATGTTCTGTGAGGTATGAATTCCTTTTCTATTTAATTTGTTTTGGTTTCTGGTAGCATTTTTATTGTTGATATTATTGTTGTTGATAGATGTTTTGCATTATAACAGTTCAGAACAAAAAAAGAAAAAAAGAAAAATTATGGTCCATGTTGTGCATACAGGCACTCAATATAAGTGGGCTAAAATAAAGCATCCTTTGACAGAACATGTTAGACTTTTTCTTAGAGTTCAATGATTTTTCAGGCAGTAATAGGAGTATTTTCCCTCTGGACATCTCCCTGTCACTATACTTAATTCAACCTTGCCCTTTTTGGAGGCAATTTAGATAGTTTAAAATATCCTTAAAGTACCTGTAAATGGGCAAAACAAATTCCACAAAGCCCCTGAAAAATGTCATTCATTTCTTTCTTCTTTTTTTGTATCATCACAGCATTGCCAGATGGCTTTCTGTAGCCTTTCCAAAGCCAGACACCAGTTTTGCAGGCCTAAACCCATGAAATATTGTCATACTCTTCTTTAAAGTAACCACATGAATTCATTCAAAGGTCTAAGAACTGCATTTATGATGTATGCTAGGATTTCAGAATCTTGACTTACTGTTTATCAAGATTGGATCTGAAATTCCTGTGCCACTATATCTCCTTAGAATTAAAAGGAAGTTATAAAAATACAAAAATGCATGTGCAATTCTTCCTTATCTAACTGAATGATAATGATTCAAATCAAAACAGAATTTAATATGGAATAAACCACCATTCAAATGTAGGTCCTATATAATTGAACAGCCTATAGTCATTTTTATAACAAGCTATCGAGCATATTTAAGAAAGTATTTATTTTTCAACTTATTTTTTGTGTACATCAGAGCTGCCCTGAAAAGGGATCATTTTATGGATAAATAATGCATTTTATCATGCTTAACATTTTGTTGCTTCCAGTTTAATAGCTTAATAGCTTAGTATGGCTACCTTTTTCTTATAGTAAAACTATAGACCTTTATTTCTGTTGCCCAAGAACAACTGAAAAGAACCATCCTCACTGCAATCTAATTTTTTCCCTCATCTTGTTTCGCAAGCCGTTTGGAAAAGTAATTTGCTGGCTGTAGCTTCATATTAAGATCTCCTCCAACCCCCATTACATTTCAATGTAGAAAATTGCTTAGTGAACAATGGCAGCAGGTCATTATTTAGAATATTGTTGCTGCTATAAGAACCTGGTCATATATTTCTTTGCACTACTTCCTTGCCTTGGCCATTCTTTTTGAGCATAGAGGTGGAGAAAAGGACTACATTCACCATTGATGCCCTTTTTCCTGGAGAAGGTGAAAGGGATGAGGACGGACCCATAAATGAACAACTTAATATGAAATTCATTGAACATAGAGTGTGCCATTGGGCTTGTCTTTTCATATTATAATAAGCAAAGTGTGTTCAATTCAAATTGAGACTATTTGCCCATCCCTGTACATACAGTTTTTGGATAGCTTTCATGGCACCTAAGATTAAATGCTTAAGTTTTTCATTGTGTGGTAAGGTCAGTTATCAATATAGTAAATATGTCTACTTTATTTGCTTATTTATTTAATTTACTTGTTGCCCATCTCACTAACCAAACAATTCTAGACAGCCTACATGCATTCTTTAACTTTTCAAAAAGGGAAAATTGATAGTACATATTTAGCATATCATATAATTTGCTGTTAGTGGGATAGGTGTGAAATAAAACAGCTTTTCACAGCTCAACTTGAACAGAAGCATTTTCTGATATAATCTTAATCTAAGCATGTTAAACTTTCATAGATTCCATGATTGACAATATTTGCAATTGGGGTTGATCTGAAACAAAACAAAAATGTTAATCTAGATGTCATGTTTAAATATCTACTCTTCAGATGATATTGTTAAACAGGGAGTGGGGAGGAAAATTATGACCTTCCAGACCCTGAGCTACCATGATTTTTAGCATAGTCTGCAAGCTACCTGGATATTGAGAGTCATAATTTAGCAATGTTCATTATATTTTACATCATCACTTTATATGACACTGCATTATTAGAGCTATTCTTTAACAGATTTGTTTCACATTGGGTGGCAATATTATTTGGATGATTAAAGATAACAGGAAATATAATGGTTCAGATACATTTTAAAAAGCATTCATTTGAAAGCACAGCATCTAGTACTAGATTGCAAAGAAACAACACAGATTCTGTCTACTTGTGTTATGCTCCCCATTAGGAGCCCTATGTCACTGAACCCCAATGAAATTCAACTTTTACTCTCCAGGATGATCTCACTCAGGGAATTGCAGGAGTTTGCTGGATATAAGGTAGCCAACAAGAAATGTTCACTCCAATCAGCAAACAAGAGCAAGAGGAACATATAGCATTCTTATTATTAGAGCACTGAAAATGACAATTTTCAACATAATAGCTTTAGCTATGGTTTCTTACACTAGATATACTTATCTCAAGATTCTTCTGAACCTCAGTTAGTCCTTTCATTCTGTTTCTCTTTCTTTCCTTCTTTTCCTCCCTCCCTCCCTCCTCCCTCCCTCCCTCCCTCCCTCCCTCCCTCCTTTCTTTCTTTCTTTCTTTCTTTCTTTCTTTCTTTCTTTCTTTCTTTCTTTCCCTTTTTTTCCCTCTCCATCTTATTGTTTCAAAATGTACTTCAGTGCTTTTTAGCTTACAGGGGAAAATGTTTGTCTGTAAGTTTGCGCTAAAAAGCATTGAAGTACATTTTTAAGTACATATAAAATACTGCCACAGAATACTTAAGTTTGTGTCAAAAGCACTGAAGTATATCTCAAATAAATATATAATACTGCCATTTCAGCTTTAAATAACAGTTTTTGTTCATTAGAGAACAATGGTAAAAAGAAATGTAACAACTGGTATCTTAGCGAAATTGAGGATTGATTTTAGAATATTTTCCCTCAAACTGGCTCTCTTACATTCCAGGGCAGTATTCAATTATGGTATAGTCATTTTGCCTACTTTCTATTATACTTCCTAATAAAAGAGCTAGCAAGCTGAGGTTGGCCACTATCTGGTTATGGAACATTATTCATTTATTCTGTAGTTTTCACCTGTTTTGTAAAATTCCACTCCTTTTTAGAAAAGTATGGCATAAGGCTGATAGCAATAAGTATTGAAGGAGTTGTATTAATTGTAAATGATGTCAAAATAAATATTAATAATTTATCCCTCTATTTTCTTATTTTATTCTTTATTTCTATTTTGCCTCTTCTATGTTAAGAAACAACATTACTTTCTTTGAGAATGAATATGGTTGTAGTATCTTTCACTATAACTCCCTTTCCAGTATAGATTATTTTGCCTGCTGTTCAGGAAAATCAGTGTATAGCTCAATTAGACAAATGAAGAAAAGAAAAGGAGGAGGAGGAGGAGGAGGAGGAAGAAGAGGAGGAGAAGATGAGGGAAATATAATATTTGTTTTTCCATATGAAGTCTTGTTTAAATTTCTTTTTTATTTTACTTATTTTGTCATTTTCTAAGCCCACCTACTTGCCAACAATTCTTCTGTCATTAAGGTATGGCTTTCAATTTATGAAGGCAAACTTTTGTTGCTTCTCAGAATGGTTTTGGCAATGCTAAATGTAATCAATACATCTGTAAAAAAAAAAATCCCCTTCCTCACTGTACAGACAGAGGAAGAAAGCATTCATAGTTAAAAATAAATGTCTTCAGATGTAGCCACATAAAATGAGACATTTATTAGCACAAGTAATAACCATATGACACACAAAATCAGGATAGTATTCTTCTCTGAATATTCTGTTGATTTCTATTTCAAATCTGTAGAATTGGCAGTTTATAATAATGCTCAATGAAAAAATATTTTGAATACGAAGTTGCCAACTTTATTCACTCTCCAGTCACCACCATCATGAATCCTAACAAAGATCAAACTTAGAAATAACTTGCAGATTGGCTTTTGATCAGCAATCTATCATATAGGACAGTGATGGTGAACCTTTTCGGTACAGAGTGCCCAAACCAGAGTGGTGTGCATGCATGTACACCAGTCAGCTGGTCTTTGGGTTTCCAGGGCTCCGGCAATTGCAAAGATCAGCTGGCTGGCGCACATGTGTACGCCAGAAATCAGAAGAGCAGCTGGCGACAGTACGCATGCCCACAGAGAGGGCTTTGCAAGCCACCTCTGGCACACATGCCATACGTTCGCCATCACGGATATAGGAGAAATTTCAGGTGTACTGTGTATACATCTGATATTCCTCTAAGCAGATCTTAACCATTTTAAAAGTCTGAAATTAACAGGGTTCCTAAAGGGATGGTTTCAGGCAAAAGATATTGTATAGCTATTTCTCCTTTTTGAAAATTTTCTATTGAAACTAAGGTGAAAAGAGAAAATATTATTAACAATTGTTTAAAGGGCCATAATCTTTTGTGAATATGGCAGGGATAGTTTCTAGTAAAAGACTTACCTAGAAGTATTCCATAATGGGAAAGATTTGTTTTTATGTTTGTTTTTATTATACAGAAAAGTATTTTTCCTGTGGGAAAATTTATTCCACTTGCAATTATTTACAGCTGCCATGTGAAGATCAAATTATACTTCTGAAAGGTTGTTGCATGGAGATCATGTCCCTCAGAGCAGCAGTGCGCTACGACCCAGAAAGTGAGACCTTAACACTAAATGGAGAAATGGCAGTAACAAGAGGCCAGTTGAAAAATGGGGGTCTTGGTGTAGTATCAGATGCCATTTTTGACTTGGGTATGTCACTATCATCATTCAACCTTGATGACACGGAAGTTGCTCTTCTTCAGGCTGTACTGCTGATGTCTTCAGGTGAGTATGAACATTTTTAAAATATTATGAAACAAAATCTTTCCCTGTTAAGGATTCTGTAAACCTTCTAGAAAGATTCACACTCTTTCAAACATACGTAATAAAAATTAGATGACAGTGTTTTAAAAATCATTTATTATACCATGCTGATTTCATGGCACTCAGGAACAGCAGATTCTCCACAGAAATCTTTGCTATTTCAAGTGTTCCATTAGAAAGCAAGGAGTCAGTTTTTCCCTTTGTGGGCTTAAACTCTGTGATCTCTGGTGTATTTGATTTCCCTTCTATTGGTAATGATGAAAAAAGAAAGGAATGGAACCATAGAGAGACAACCATTCAACAATTGCACTTCCTTCTTAGAACATAAAAAACAATTTGTTAAATCCACAACTTTAAAAAAAAATCTATTATACATGATTTTATAAAGAAGAACTAGTCTTGCAAGAGACTTTATTTGGTTGTCATCCAACTGACAACCAAATAAAGTTATAGCTGGTTGTTTTTGCAATGAATACTAAACAAAAGAAAGAATACATAAGGAAAAAGGAATGTTCTGAGAGCTGGGAACTCTCAAAAAATTGGAAGTAATGATGTAATCAAGTCTTTAAAGAGACAACTTTCAGCCTGTTTTTTCTCTCTCTGACAGACTGTCTCCCTCCAGTGGAGGTTTATTGCACTAGTTTTTGTTTTCTTTTTTGTTTAAAAATCAGGGTAGATTTTGGGACTTATGTTTGCTAACAAATTTCAGCAGCATTGTTTGAGTATGAGTGTACATATACCCACACACACACCAGCCGCAATTCATCTGTAATACCCACCCAAAAAACCAGGCTTGTTTTTCCCATTGATAGCCCCTTTTCCCAAGCTACTAGTTCACAAGGATCATGCAAAGAGTCAATTTATGCAGCCTGGGGAAATGTAGTGGAAGTCATTTTTGGTTCTATTTGCATTTTGCAAAATATACTTTTTAAGGTAAATGAAAGTTTTTATTTTTTTTAATCTAAATCTTATTTTTACAGATCGCCCAGGTCTTGTCAGCATTGAAAGAATAGAAAAGTGTCAAGAAAGCTTCCTTTTGGCGTTTGAACACTATATTAATTACAGAAAGCACCATATTGCACACTTTTGGCCAAAACTGCTAATGAAAGTAACAGACCTACGAATGATTGGAGCCTGCCATGCTAGCCGCTTCCTGCACATGAAGGTGGAATGCCCCACAGAACTCTTTCCTCCTTTGTTCTTGGAAGTGTTTGAGGATTAAAAAGACTGGAAAGATTCTCAGAGATTCTATAGCACTACTGGGTGTCATTTCATTCCATTGCCTAGTTTTTTCTTCTTACTTTTGGTCCATTCCCATTTTGTACCACCTCCTTTGGAGGATTATTTTTAATAGGCATGAATGAATGAAGATATCCCTTCAATGCGGGTACTTGTCACAATTGCGTTTTTTGTGTGTCCATTACTCCTTTCGATGTGAATCCTTCAAGAGTTTAACCTCAAGAATTTTAAGTTTATTCACCAGCACTCAGGTGACCCATGTTTATAATTGTTTGGAAAGATATGGGTATAAATATATAAATATAAATAAATTGAGAAAGCAAGAAAATGGATAGATAAATTCTGCCATATTTTATACAGTATTAACTCACTTTCTGGACATGAGACTTCTGCTGAGGAATTCAAAACAATCTAGCAAGTCTTAATCTTGCTGAAGATCAAATGCAATCAGTTGCAGTTATATACAACTTGAAATATAATTCAGATATATTGAGTTCACTGTAGTGTGCTCCCAGATTGCAAATTTAGCTATGCCTAATTTCACCTTGCCATGCTTAAGAATAGATAGTTTTATCCAAGTAAAACTTCCCACCATAATCATAATTTCATCATCATTTTCAGGTTGTTATGAGTATTTTAGAAATTCAATTGCAGGTAATCCTCACTTAATGGCTGCCCTGTTTAGCAAGTGTTCAATTATAGTGATACTGAAAAAGTAACTTTATGATTGATCCTTGCACTTATGACATTGCAGCATCCCTAAAGTTATGTAATTCACATTTGAGTGCTTTACAATGAACATAGCATTCCACAGTCACATGATTGCTATTTGTGCATTTCAAGCCAGCTTCCATCAAGCAGAGTTAATGAAAAAGCCAGCATTAAAATCACAAGTCGCAGTTGTGTGATATCTTGCTTTAATGACCATGGGTGATTTGTTTAGCAGTGTGAGTGACACCTTAAATCCAACACAGTCGTGTGATGCTTCTCTTAACCACCCTGCCTATCTGAATTGTGGTTGTTTAGTGAGGACTACCTTTGTAAAAAGCTCCAGAATGCAGTCAGAGTCCTATTTTTTTCCCAGGTGAACATAGCTTATCATTTCCTCTTATTCAGTCCAAAAGCAAAAACAATACAGGAAGAAATAAGTACATTTAAATTTTCCCCAGAGCCAAGGCCCCTGATCTCTTTTCTTCTAAATGGTAATTTGGATAAATTAGAGTCATAGTTAACTATATTTCTCCCATTTGCCCAAAATTATTTTGAGTCAGTAGCAAGACAAGTTATTCTGTGCCCTTGCCATTTATGTTTTTAAATATTCACATGATAATGACTTTAAGGGATACCTTTATTCAGCCATTTTGTCTTTTATAGTGAATGCAATTCCTAAACCATAAAAATATGTGCAATGAATTCTTCCCAATTTAATATGATACATAAGAAAGGTTTTCTCTGTCTTTCCCCCTGCCAACTCAACAAAAATTAATTCCAGTTGTCTGTAATAAATCTTTCCACTTCGTTCTGTATATCCTTTTTCTGTATACCGTCACCCTTCCAGTGACTGTAATCAGTAACTTGAATCCCAGGATTTGTGAATCTCCTTTTATACAGCCAAGAGTTATGGGCCTTTAACTTTTTATGAACAAAGTGTCACATGCTATGACCGTGTTGGCAAACCTATGGAACGTATGTCGGAAGTGGCACGCAGAACCATCCTGTGAGGGATGCGCGGCCTCGCTGGCTCCTTGTCTGCGTTCCTGTGCACATACACGTGCCGATCATCTGGCCTTTGCGTGCGCAGGATCGCCAAAACCTGGAAGAACAACGTTCCATCGTGCATGCGCAAGCTGGCACCCGAATATCCAGGTTTATGTCACGCGCATGCGCGATGGTCAGCTGTTTGTTGGGCATGCATCCGTGCTGGAAACCAGAAGGTTGGGGTGCTGGCTTGTACATGCATGATGGAACACTGCTCTTCCAGGTTTCAGTGCTCCCACACGTGCAAAGACAAGCAAGGTCATGCGATCCAGGCGGATGGTTTTGCGTGCCATTTGCGGCACGCAGGCCAGCATGCAATGACGTAAAAGGTTAGCCATCATTGTGCTATGACATGGAAATCCATTTAAAGAAAAAAGATTTGACAGAATGTAAATTGTTAGGTACACTCATTTTGAATCTTATTCCAAATGAATAGCTGAAATTCTAGATTCCAAATCATTTTGTCCTCTTTAGTAATGTTTGCACTCAGGTAGACTGTCACTGTGGAAAACATTTGAATTATAATATTGTTTTCAGCCATGGTTAATTCCATTGAGAACAGAAGTCTTTTCGATGTATTGTATTTAAGTTATTTTCAGTGGCTTAAATACACTTGATTTTACAATCTACAAATGGTAGTCCTTGTCAGTAAATGTCAAATCATGCAGTAAAACTTTCAGTCTATATGAATTAGAGAGAAGAAATGCTTCTTAATGGCAGGCTGGCTTCAGTGTTTTAGTTTTTACAAAACAAATGTCAACATACCAGATTGGTTTCTGTAAAACGTTTTTGGTTCTATAGCAACCTAAATCAGGATGCTAGTGAGTTTGTCTTATCAAGGATTGTTTCTCCCCTGGATGATATATTCTATGGCAGGGGTCTCCAAACTGTGAGCCATGGCCCACTACCCACTATTCATAATTGGGCCGAGTGAGTGGTGGGCCAGTGCATGCGTGCAGCCCAACTCATACGAATGGCAGGTGCAAGCACTCGCAGCCCCAATCACATGAGTGATGGACACTGCCACTCACAGCCTCACTTGGACAAGTGTTGGACACTAGCGCTTGCAGCTCCACATGCGTGAGCTCCACACAAATGAAACTGTGTGTGCATGCATGCGCATACCTCCCCTCACACCATCCCCTCTTCCCTCCCTCCCCCACGCTGAAAAGGTTGGGGAATGCTGTTTTCTGGGGCTTCATGGGCAAAGGATGAATCATGTTCCTTTGTTAAACTAGGTATGCATACAGAATAGGCATATAAGGATATTGTCATCGGAGAGATTTTTATAGACTATGCAGTTTCTTATCTTGTACAAATTTCTGATAACATAAATATTTACATAATGTCAGAGTTGACTACTAGCTTGAGATCTCTAAAAATGGTTGTCCAAAAACATAGTTGAATCAACTTGATTTTTTTCCCAAAATGCTCACATTTGCCTAGTCAAAATATCTGTGAAGAATTTTGGTGGCAGTCAGCCCATTTGATAAGGAAAAAAAATGAAAATGTACCATATATTTGTTATTTTTCTTCAATTCTACCTTCTCAGAATTCAGAGGTGTCCACAAGACTGAATGTTTTCATCAAAATAATGACAGCATTGCACTATTGTGTTGCAAACTTCAGTTCTTTTCACACATGTGTGCTGTGTCATGACATGTGAACATAAGAGGTGGAGCTTATGGTAGAATGCTGCTTTTATCACATGACCTCCTTCACAAAAGCTTTTGTTGCAAAGGTGCATTGTGCGTTAAACTCCCAAAGTTACTGGTCAACATGCCAGAAGATCACCAAGTTGCAGAACTATAGAGAGGGGATTTTTCTCATTTTCCTATGCCATTTTTATTTTTAAATCGCCATCTCTTTTTTACTTTGCTATAGAAAAAGCATGATGTGCATATCTATTATTAACTTTATAGGTAAGATTATATCCTAGCTGCAAACAGATACTATTTCTAAAATCTTTTAAGTAAAATCTTCCCTGCCCCAAATATAAATATTTATATTAATGTTTACTTCCGTGTAAAATCATAACCTAAAATCATAACCTAAAAGCAAAGGGGCATCCAGTAAGGACTAGAGTACCTCACTTAACCTGTGGTTAAGTTCCCAGTGGAAATGTTGAGATTTTCTTCAAAATAAAGTAATAAATGGTATCTAGGGTAATTTTCAGAAAAACTCCAAAGTTTTCCTTTGTTGAAAGGGACAAAGAAAGAATCTTGGATCCAACCTGATAACTCCACAGCTTTTCAATAATTTATTACTATAAGAAGAAAATATCTACTCCCAAACATTTATTTTGATCAATAAGGAATCTCCCTATTACTGTGGAACAGTTCCACTCTAGAAAACTATAATATGCTATGTTTAAAACATATAACAAGCTAAGATCACAATCTAATGAATGCTATGTTTTGATTTGCATTAGCTCATTATGGTGTGATATTCTAAATCTTAACCCACATTTAAACATAAATACATGAAATTGTCTCATATTTGGTTTTTAATGTGCTTTGTGCTATTTTTTTTTTTTAATTTGATTTATATGCCGCCCTTCTCCGAAGACTCAGGGCGGCTTACAATGTGCTCAGCAATAGCCTTCATCCTTTTGTATATTTATACAAAGTCAGCTTATTGCCCCCACAACTGGGTCCTCAATTTACCTACCTATTCAGAGTGTAACAATCCATTTGGATGACAATCCCAGTGATCATTCATCAAAACTCAAGAGCCATATTTTGATTTCTAGAAGCTTAATTTCTCAACATCAATGGATATCCCATCCCCAGGATTCCAGTTGTTTTTCTTTTTTCATGTGTAAGTGTGCTCATGTTATAATGGTTTCTATTTTTAGTCACACCAGAGAAACATATTATTTTAAGTTATTAGAATCTGATACCTCAGGTTTCTTTTTGACAAATAAAGTGATCCCAATCCTTCAAGTACTGGTATAAGATTTTAAGAAACATCTGGCAGCATCTTCAGCTTTAGCTTTCATAATGTTTACTAGGAGTGGTAAATTGTACACTCATTTATTCTCTGTTGGGAGCTGTTTTCACTGACTACAAAACATCTGAATTTTTGACTATGCAGCTTTAATTCTGATTGTTTATGATATTCCATGCTGTTCTAGTTTGTTTTCTGCTGTAGGTATAGTATCAAGTGGAGCATTCTACAAAATATTATTTCTCTTTTTAAAAATAATTAATGTTTAATTATTGTTTAATTTGCTTAATGTGTGTCCTGCTCTAAATGATAAATATTTAAGCTGCTGTGGGTTTGATGTTGCAATTGAGTTCCATAGTGTTTGTAAATTGGGAAAGTGGATAGTGATGGACTCTACAGTGACTTAGCCATTTTAAAAACAACAGCACTGTGCCAAAATATAGGTGTCAGAATCAGACACTGAACGTTTGTGATTTATCTTTGTGTTAATGTGCTGCAGTGGAATTAAAAAGGCAATGCAAAGTCAAAAGAAAAATGGTTGATTTGTGGAAGGAAATCCATCCATGCAGCCCTATAGACTACAAGATGACCACATTGTTGTTAGTGAAATACTTTATGATATGTAATCTTAAAATGTAGATATCATATTGATATGCCACATAAATTGTCAGTAACATCATTCTTAAGGTTTTTAAAACTTAATGTTTTTCAGATGGAGCCAATATTTTTTGTAGGATTAGGCTTTTATAATCTATATCCTCTGCTGGAAATTAGAATCAAAACCTGTGAGACTCATTCAGTTCTTGCTTTATTAGAAAACAAGTGCAGTCCATAGGATTTTCAAAAAAGATGAATAAAATGGGCAAGTCACTATCAGCCATTTGTGCCAGAACAAGTTTCTGCCTCATTTTGATAGTTAAGAAAAATGTTGATAAAGTTGTGCACTCATTCATGATCTACTAAGAAATATTTCTTTGCTTGCCTTTTTGCAGCTTTGAAATAGCAAGACATACATTAATAGTGTAATTTATCAGAAATTTCCTCATGATATTAGGTTGATATGACCCTTATGTAAAATTTTATAGAGACATGATATCCTAGATAGGAGAGATTTATTTTCATCAAACAAAAAACAAGAACTAATTTAAAATAAAATAGGCTTACTTTTTAAAACATACAAACATAAATATAGATTACTACAATTTTAAAAAAGATTTGGCCTTTCACTAAGTTTTTACTGTGTTGTATAAGTGCTATCAAATGCAGAGTCTGCCTTGCTTCTGTGTCTTAATCCTCATTTAACTATGTTGCCTTCAGAAGCAGTATTGTGCAGGTAAAAAGCTGTTCGTGACTATCTGTTTTTCACAGTTTAACTTTATAAAGCTAATTGTTATTTATGCACAAGACAATCAAATGTAAATCTACATCCAGGTAGATGGAATTGATGTAAATTATTGAGCACAATGTAAAACATTAAGACATTTTTTATTTTGCAACTGAAATTATGAAAGTGAGAAATAAGATCATACCATGGATTGAAAAAAACATTTAATTTTTTAAATTATTTTTTCCTTATGTCAATTATTTTAGAATTCCACAAAATTATGTTTTGTTTCTTTTCATTTTATTAAGATGGATGCTGCTGAGCTTTGGATTAGCATTGTTATGGTTTGGATTTCTTCAGACTGTTTGGAAGTATACAGATTTATTAGAAAGGCTGAAGATTCTGGGATAAAATTTAAGTGTTTTGTTTGTTTTGTTGGTTTTTTCCCCTTTCAAACAGTGTTAAATATATGCTAGATGAGTAATATTTTTTTCAGCCTAAAAACAATATTAAATATGTGATCATAAATGTTTTAAACTACCTGAAGAGAAATTTGTATATTTGGGAAAAGAATATAATTTTTACATAGCTTTTGTATGCAGATATTAATATGCAATTATGACTATAGTGAGCATAGATTATTATGTAAGCTTGAATTCTAAAAACAAACATCTTACAATTGATATGTGTTGGTGTCTCTTATTTCTTGTCACTGAATTTCTTTTCAACCTGTTGCATTTTAATATTATGATAACGAATGGTTAGGAATATATCCCCCTTGAAGAAAGGACTGCAAATTTGCCTTTTCTTTAGGAGTCCAATGGACTCAAAGTTTATCTTTGCTGCCATTTAAAGGTCATCCAGATTGTGCAGCCCAGACCTGATAGTCCTACTGTCCAATAGTGGCCCTATATATTTTACTTCCCAAAGTAAAGTCATGTAGAAAAGGAAATGCAACATACAATATAGTAACTGAGCTCATTCAGGCTCATTCCTCTAGTATTAGGACATGTTTTAGAGTTGAACTGATTCTTGGTAAACTAGATTAGTTTATGGTTTATTTATTGCAGTCCCGCTCTACTTCAAGAAGCTACCTTTAATTTTAATCTCAGACTAACTTCAGACAAATCCAATGCTTATGACCTATTGAGTATGATTTGTAATCTGCAGAGGGCAACTGCAGCTACAGTTAATTAATAGTTGTATCCCCCACTCCAGAATAAAATAGAATAATAATGTTATTGTCACTTTGAATGTACACTAATCAGCATACATTAAAATAAAATTTCATTGCATACAGTTCTCAAAGGGTCACCACCTTCAATATACACCACATAAACATGACTAAATAAATAAATAAATACGAAATTATGTATATATTCACATATATGACACAGAGAAACAATGCAGTCCAGTTCAGATGTATACATGTACATGGTGAGAAAAACAAATCTTGCGAGTTTACCAGACGAATGGCATAGGGAACAAAGCTGTTACAGAATCTGGTAGTACTGCTAGAAATACTTCGAAACTTTGAAACCTCCTGCCAGAGGAGAGCAACAGAAACAGACTGTAAAGTGTGTGTGGGGGGGGGGGCTCTCTAATGATGCCTTGAGCTCTAAGCACATAGCACTTATAAGCAGTATCCTGAATAACAGGATAAATTCTAATTTATTTTAATCTACAACTATTATCATTACTGATCCTGGGCCTGGTTGTCTGGTATGTTAGAACATCTATTTTCAAACTTGTAATTGAACTCATACTCTACCATGTCCAGATTGACCTTGAAAGAAGTGTATCTTAATAAATTTACCCAGCAAATTATACACAGGCCAACTGCTTTTGAATTCCAGGATCATCAATACAAATTTACATGACCTTTGTATGCAAATAAGTACTTTGTGGGGAATCTCAGCAAAAGAATTCTAATATAAACATAACAGAAGCAACCCTGAATAAAAATTGAACCCCACTATGTTGATTATTAGGCACATGAGTAAATAACAGGTACTGAAATGATTGAGAGGCTAAACTACAGCTACAATGTCTATTATAGATTAGAAATCATGCTGCTAGACTGAAGGCAAGCTAAATAAAGCTTTTTAGGATATAAAAGGTCTCTTTACCTAGGCTGTTCTCCAATGAGCAAGATGTTGGAAAATTACTGTGGTTTATTTCCACACCTTCCCAGTCAATCCTCATGGATCAGAGCAAATACAGATGCTTTTCAACCTGACTAATAGCCCAAAGTACACCTTAATATTGATTTATTAAACATCAGCAAATATTAAAGCAGGTAATAGGCAAGCAGAAGCAGTGAGATAGACAGACCTACCATGGGCAAAAGATAAACGTTGGTGAATGGAATATCAGTAATTTATCTCTGTATGTCTTTGTATCAAAGAACATTCCAGAGGTGTGTGTGTGTGTGTGTGTGTGTGTGTGTGTGTGTCTCAATGATGTAAGTTATTGATATTCTATCTGATATTACTGATATATATGGACCGAGGAGCATGCTCAATATGCAGGTGTTGATATTGAGATATTAAGTAGTTGGCCAGAAGATTTGTTTGTTTTAACCATTCAGTTGTGTCTGACTCTTGGTGACTTTATAGGCAAGTGCTCCCTATGCTATCATGTCAAGCACATCTTTCAATTGTTGGATGTTCAACTTTTATCAGATTTGATGTTATCAACCCAGTTGGTTATCCCTTCTTGTTGTTCCACTAACCATTCCTAGCATCACTGACTTCTCCAATAAATTTGCACGCATGACATGGTTAAATCACATGTAGTCTATAATTTTAGCTTCTAGTGTTGTGTCTAGTTTTATACGATTTAACACCCCTCTCTTAGTTGTCCTTGCTGTTCATGGAAATACAATAATTTATGCCAGAACTATAATTCAAAGATATCCATTCTTCTTCGATCAGCCATTCTTATCATCCAACTCTCACATCCATACATCATTATAGAGAAGGCTATTACTCTAACTCATCTGCTTTTTCTATTTGCCTACCTCCAAAATAAGCCTGATTTTTACATGTGCACCTAATGTAAGCCCTACTCCCAAAATAAGCTGTACTGAAGGGAGTGGCGTGGTGGTGATGAGCACACAGAGGCTGATGGTGTCTGGCACAACCGCAGCTTGTACAGCACAGGTGAGTTGATTACCTGTCTAAGCAGCAGATGGAAGCGGGGGGATGCATGCAATCTGGAGATGCCTGCAGGCCATGGAAAAACTGAGAGATGGTGGGCCAGAGTGAGCAGGTAGCTGCAGGAGACTCATCTTGATGTGGTGGCACCAGCAGCTGATGGTGACAGAGGCGCAGGGGGGAGGGGGGGAAGCAGGCGATCCCGATGCTCTGTATGGACAACAGACAAGCTGAGAAATGTGAACATGAGCCTCCGATGGCCACCCACCCACTCCATCTCACTGTCTTTTTGCTTGTCTGTGGCCTGCACAGCATGTCTGGATTTGTGCCTCCTCCCACCACACCTCTGTATCTGTCTGCTGCTGATGCTGCCGCATGAAGACGAGCCTCCCATGGCCAGCCAGTCACTCCAGCCCACTATCTCTCAGCATTCCCACAGCCCATGTAGTGAGTCCAGATCACATGTCTCCCCGCACCTCTGCCACTGTCTGCTGCTTGGACAAATAATCAAGTCACCCACATTGTGCGGGCTGCATAGCCCCAGAGTATGCCAACCAAGGGGCCAGTGGGCTATAGCTGCTTTTGGAAACTGTTCGTCCCCACATGGTCACTGTCTTTTATACGCATGGCTGGGAGAGGGGCACCCAGCCAGGCTGATCACCCTGAAATTGTGATTTCCTGAAAATAAGCCCTGGTCTTATTTTCAGGGAAACATGGTATGTCAATATCTCTGCTTTTCCAGATCTTATTCATGTCATTCATTGCAGTATGGCCAAAGGTTATCCTGCATTTGATTTCTTCAGGAGCAGAACTGCCATTGTGAACAAGGAATAGATCCAAGGAAAATAAATTCTTGAACTAATTCAATTTTCACCTTGTTGATATTAAACATCTCATGTCCATCTGCAACTTGTTGTCATTATCTTTGTTTTCCTGATGTTAAGACTCAAGCCTAATTTTTCATTCTCATCCTTGATTTTCTAGATCATTTTTCCAGGTCTTCCTTATTTTCAGCCAATAGTGTTGCATTTATTATTATTATTATTATTTTATCATATTTGTATACCGCCCTACTCCTGAAGGACTCAGGGCAGTGAACAGCCAAAATAAAATACAAAGACATATAAAAGTTAAAAAAACTATTAAAAACAGATTAAATAATTTAGGATTAAAAAAAATTAAGACATCCAATTTATCTAAAAAACATTTAAAACCCAATTTAAAACCCAATTTAAAAGGGAGAGTTAGGCCAGACCAGCCTGTTGGAATAAAAACGTTTTTAGGGCACGGCGGAAGATGCGTAAGTCTTGGATCCTCCGTATCTCTGGGGGGAGCTCGTTCCAGATGGCAGGTGCCCCCACAGAGAAGGCTCTCCCCCTGGGGGCCGCCAGTCGACATTGTTTGGCCGATGGCACCCGGAGGAGCCCCTCTCTATGGGAGCGAACTGGTTGGTGAGAGGCTACTGGTGGCAGAAGGCGGTCTCGTAAGTACCCTGGTCCTAAGCCATGGAGCGCTCTAAAGGTGGTAACCAAAACCTTGAAGTGCACCCGGAAGACCACTGGGAGCCAGTGCAGCTCGCGCAGGAGGGGGGTCATATGGGAGCGCCACATCGCTCCCGTCATCACCCGCGCAGCCGCATTCTGGACCAATTGGAGCCTCTGGGTGCTCCTTAAGGGGAGCCCCATGTAGAGAGCATTGCAATAATCCAGGCATGAGGTGACAAAGGCGTGAGTGACCGTGCGTAACGAGTCCCGATCCAGAAAGGGACGCAACTGGCGAATCAGGCGAACCTGATAAAAAGTCCTCCTGGCCACGGCTGCCATATGCTCTTCTAAAGACAGCCGCGAGTCCAGGAGGACGCCCAAGTTGTAAACCCCATCTGTGGAGGCCAACGACTCGCCCCCAATAGTCAGAGATGGTGCCAACTGACTATATTGGGACGTCGGAAACCACAGCCACTTGGTCTTGGATGGGTTGAGCCTGAGTCTGTTCCTCCCCATCCAGATCCGTACGGCCTCCAGGCACCGAGACATCACCTCGAGGGCATCATTGGGGTGGTCTGGGGTGGAGATGTACAGCTGGGTGTCATCAGCGTACTGATGGTACTTCACCCCAAAACCATGGATGATCTCACCCAGCGGCTTCACATAAATGTTGAACAGAAGGGGCAAGAGGACCGATCCTTGCGCCACCCCACATACAAGGGGCCTTGGGGTCGACCTCTGCCCCCCTGTCAACACAGACTGCGACCGGTCGGAGAGAAAGGAGGAGAACCACTGTAAAACAGTGCCCCCCACCCCCAACCCTTCCAACCGGTGCAGCATGATACCATGGTTGATGGTATCAAAAGCCGCTGAGAGGTCTAATAGGACCAGGACAAAGGAGCAACCCCTGTCCCGAGCCCTCCAGAGATCATCAACCAATGCGACCAATGCCGTCTCTGTGCCGTACCCGGGCCTGAAGCCCGACTGGAACGGATCTAGATAAGTCGATTCATCCAGGTACTGAGGCAGCTGTCGTGCAACCTCACTCTCAACAACCTTCGCAACAAAGCGAAGGTTGGAGACAGGATGATAATTTGCTAACACAGCCGGGTCCAGGGAGGGCTTCTTGAGGAGGGACCTCACCACCACTTCTTTCAAGGCGGCGGGAAAGACACCCTCACTCAAAGAAGCATTTATAATCCCCTGGAGCCAGCCTTGTGTCACCTCCCGGGAGGCCAGTACCAACCAGGAGGGACACGGGTCCAATAAACATGTGGCCGCACTCAGTCTGCTCAGTATCCTGTCCACGCTTTCGGGAGTCACAGGATCAAACTCTTCCCATATAATATTCTCAGGACCTTCCCCTGTCATCTCCCCTGGATCTACCCAGTCAGAGTCCAGCTGTTCCCGAATCTGAGCGATTTTGTCATACAGATATTGTACAATCTGTAAAATCCTCAGCTCTACCCTCCAAGGGGTCCTCCCGCGCCCCCTGGTGGAGCAGGGAGCGGGTCACCTTAAACAGGGCGGGTGGGCGATTATCTGATGATGCAATAAGAGCAGAAAAGTAGTTACTCTTCTCTACTTTTATCGGCACTAGGTAATTCTTAATATGAGATCTTACCAGTGTCCGGTCGGATTCAGAATGACTAGCCCTCCAACTGCTCTCTAGGCGTCTTTTCCGGTGCTTCATCTCCCTCAGCTCCTCAGTATACCAAGGAGCCAGGTGAGACCGGCGCTGGGTCAGAGGCCGCAAAGGCATGACTCGGTCCAAAGCCCCAGCAGCCGCCCTAACCCAGGCGGCTACTAAGTCCTCAGCCGAGTCGTGTGCCAGAACCTCAGGAAATGGCCCAAGCTCCATCTGGAACCTATCAGGATCCATCAGGCGCCTGGGGTGGAACCACCTGGTCAGTTCCGCCTCCCTGCGGCGGGGTGTGGCAGTTCGAAGGTCTAGGCGAAGGAGGGAGTGATCTGACCATGACAAGGGTTCGCCCTGAGTCTCCGGAGAAGGGCGGCATATAAATCAAATTAAAAAAAAAATTTGCTATATCCCCTATCTCCAGATCACTCAACCACTGTCCAGAGACAAAAACCAGGTCCAATGTGTGTCCCCCCATGTGAGTAGGGCCATAAATTAACTGGGTCAGGTCCATGGCCGTCATGGAAGCCATGAACTCCTGAGCCATCTCAGACGTCTCGCCGACTGATGGCAGGTTAAAATCCCCCATGACCATAAGCCTGGGGGTGTCAACCGCCACCGCGGCTATAATGTTAAGCAGCTCGGGCAGGGCTGCTGCCACGTGGCAGGGAGCCAGGTACGTGACTAGTAAGCCCAACTGCACCCTATGACCCCACATGTATCATCTGCATGCATCACTATTTCTGGTTCTTCCCCTAATCTTCACTCCAAAATCAGACATTTCAAGTTCTAATTTCTGCATGTTCACTTCAGCATATAGATTGAACAAAAAGGTGATAAAATACATTCCTGTCTAATTCCCTTATGGAGACCGGAAGCGTTGCAACGATACTGGCTGGAAAAGAGTGAAGCTCTGATGAGCTTTGCGAAAATCCAGCCAGACAAACCACTGTCGAGGGGACCGCTGTCCGGTCCAGTTTGGACCGGAACTGTCTTGGAGGGACAGTGAAGAAAGAGAGGCACCTCAGAAGACCAAGAGGAACAAGCAAGTTCCTCAAAGGGTCGGAGGCAGCTCTTTGATCTGGCGGCGGGAGTGGCAGCCATTAAAATGACCGCTCTAAGTTAGGGCAACCGGATTAAGATTTCTGCAGGAGCAATGTTTGAATGGAGTATTGTCACCGGAAGAGCGATTTGGCCAATTTAAAGGTAAACAGAAATTCTTTGGTGAAAGCTTGAAGGAGGTCCCTAATTGGCACTTTGGAATGTTAATTGCAGGGAAAAGAACAAAGAGGAAGTTAAAAGACTACTTCACTTTACTTTTACTTTACTTTTATTTGATTTATATACTGCCCTACTTCCGAAGGACTCAGGGCAGTGAACAGCCAACAATAAAATACATACATACAAAATTTAAAAAGCAGAAATAAAATCGAATTAAATAGTTTGGCTCAGACAGATTAAAAAACCCCAATCAATTTAAAACAAATTAAACTTTGAATATTAAAAATATTAAAAATATTTAAAAAATATTTAAAAAGAGGGAGAAAGTTAGGCCAGGCCCGCCTGGTGGAATAAAAAGATCTTAAGAGCGCGGCAGAAGGTGCGCAGATCCAGGATCCTCCGTATCTCTGGGGGAAGCTTGTTCCGGATAGTAGGTGCCCCCACAGAGAAGGCTCTCCCCCTGGGGGCCGCCAGTCGACATTGTTTGGCCGATGGCACCCGGAGGAGCCCCTCTCTATGAGAGCGTACCGGCCGGTGGGAGGCTATTGGTGGTAGTAGACAGTCTCACAAGTACCCAGGTCCTAAGCCATGGAGCGCTTTAAAGGTGGTGACCAAAACCTTGAAGCGCACCGGAAGACCACCGGGAGCCAGTGCAGCTCGCGTAGGAGGGGTGTCATATGGGAGCGCCATGTTGCTCCCATTACCACCTGCGCGGCCGCACTCTGCGCCAGTTGGAGCCTCCGGGTGCTCCTCAAGGGGAGCCCTATGTAGAGAGCATTACAATAGTCCAGGTGGGAGGTGACAAGGGCATGAGTGACCGTGCGTAAGGAGTCCCGATCCAGAAAGGGATGCAGCTGGCGGATCAGGTGAACCTGATGAAAAATCCTCCCAGACACGGCCGTCAAGTGCTCTTCTAAAGAGAGCCGTGAATCCAGGAGGACGCCCTCTCCGTGGGGGCCAGTGATTCACCCCCAATAGTCATCGATGGCACCAACTGACTATATCGGGACATCGGAAACCACAGCCACTCGGTCTTGGATGGGTTGAGCCTGAGCCTATTCCTCCCCATCCAGATCCACACGGCCTCTAGGCACTGGGACATCACTTCAATGGCATCGTTGGGGTGGTCTGTGGTGGAAATGTACAGCTGGGTGTCATCAGCATACTGGTGATACTTCACCCCGAAACCACGGATGATCTCGCCCAGCAGCTTCACATAAATGTTGAACAGGAGGGGCGAGAGGACCGACCCTTGTGGCACCCCACATATGAGGGGCCTCGGGGTTGACCTGTGCCCCCCCCCTGTCAACACAGACTGCAACCGGTCAGAGAGAAAGGAGGAGAACCACTGCAACACAGTGCCTCCCACCCCTAACTCTTCCAGCCGGTGCAGCATGATACCATGGTCGATGGTATCAAAAGCCGCTGAGAGATCTAACAGGACCAGGACAGCGGAGCACCCCCTGTCCCGAGCCCTCCAGAGATCATCTACCAATGCGACCAATGCCGTTTCCATGCTGTACACAGGCCTGAAGCCCGACTGGAACGGATCCAGATACATCGTTTCATCCAGGTGCTGGGGGAACTGTTGCGCAAGCACGCTCTCAACAACCTTCACCACAAAGGGAAGGTTGGAGACTGGACAATAGTTTACCAACATTGCCGGGTCCATGGAAGGCTCCTTGAGGAGAGGTCTCACCACCGCCTCTTTCAAGGCAGCAGGAAAGTCACTCTCACCCAACGAAGCATTTATAATCCCCTGGAGCCAGCCTGGTGTCACTTCCCGGGAAGCCAGCACTACCAGGAAGGACACGGGTCCAATAAACAAGTGGTTGCGTTCAGTCTGCCCAGAATCCTGTCCACATCCTCAGGGGTCACAGGATCAAACTCATCCCAGATAACATTCTCAAGACCTGCCCCAGTCCCTCCCCCTGAGACTACCCAGTCGGAGTCCAGATCTTCCCGAATCTGAGTGATTTTGTCATACAGATACTGAGCAAAATCCTCGGCTCTACCCTCCAAGGGGTCCTCCCATGCTTCCTGGTGGAGCAGGGAGCAGGCCACCCTAAAGAGGGCGGCCAGGCGGTTATCTGATGATGCAATAAGAGCAGCAAAATAACTACATTTCGCTGCTTTTATCGCCACTAGATAATTCCTAATATGGGATCTTACTAGTGTCCGGTCGGATTCAGAAAGACTGGCCCTCCAACTACTCTCTAGCCATCTTTTCTGGTGCTTCAACTCCCTCAGCTCCTCAGTATACCAAGGAGCCAATTGAGATAGGTGCCAGGTCAGAGGCTGCAAAGGCATGACCCGATCCAGAGCTCCAGCAGCTGCCCTATCCCAGGCAGCCACTAGGTCTCCAGTCAAGGCATGTGCCAGAACCTCAGGAAATGGCCCAAGCTCCATCTGGAACCTGTCAGGTTCCATCAGGCGCTTGGAGCGGAACCATCTTACCGGCTCCGCCTCCCTGCGGCGGGGTGCAGCGGTTCGAAGGTCGAGACGAAGGAGAGAGTGATCTGACCATGACAAGGGCTCGGTAACTATATCCCCTATCTCAAGATCATTCAACCATTGTCCAGAGACAAAAACCAGATCCAGCATGTTTCCCCCTGTGTGGGTAGGGCCATGAATTAACTGGGTCAGGTCGATAGCTGTCATGGAAGCCATGAACTCCCGAGCCACCTCAGACATCTCACCCATGGATGGCAGGTTGAAATCCCCCATGACCATAAGCCTGGGGGTATCAACCGCCACCGCGGCGATGACGTTGAGTAGCTCGGGCAGGGCTGTTGCCACGTGGCAGGGAGCCAGGTACGTGATCAGCAAACTCATCTGAACCCCATGACCCCATTTCACAAGGAGGGATTCACAGCCGGCCGTCTGAGGAACAGTGGCCTCCCTCGGTCTCAGACCTTCTTTAATGATAACTGCTACCCCCCCACCCCTCCCCTGTGACCTCAGCTGATGGAATGCTTGGAACCTGGCGGGCACATTTCAACGAGGGGAACCCCCCCTCCTGGCCCAACCAGGTCTCCATAACACCTGCCAGGTCCGCACCCCCCTCCTGAACAAGATCACAAATGAGGGGGGCTTTGTTTACTACGGACCTGGCATTGCACAGCATCAGCCGAAGGCCCGGGTCCTGAGGGTCTATGCAACCCGGGGGGTGAGTGGAGCCTTGGGGGCTGGAGTGCGCCACCGCTCGTAGACAGTGAGTGCACACTCCCCTAACACAATATGGCCCCCTGCTCCCGCCATACCTACCCCTCCCACCTACCGTATTGATGTTTAGAACACTATCCGGATGAGCTCTAACCCCCCCTTGACCCGGTCTCCCACCCCCCATGCCATGCTTCACGGCCAGACCCGACCCTCCCCCTTGTGGGTTATTCCCCATACCCACAGCCCAAGTTCCAATCTGACCCTCCCACTCCCTGGGACCCCTTAAAAGTTTGACTAAAAATTTCAATAGAAAACCCCTCAATCCCCTAGTTTTCACATGCTATCTCTCTGGGTCCCAAAACCCGTCCTTGAGGTGGGGCCTCGATAGTGAGGAGGGCCACATCTGCGAGAGGGGGGAATCTTGCAGCGCAAGAAGATCCGCTGTCGTGTACATCTCCGAATGCAGCGATGGAGGCATGGGGCTCAAACAGGGGACTTTACAAAAGATGTAACACAGCCATTGTTCATTGATGTAATATTGGTATCTCTACTGTCCTCCCACGACAGTAGGAGGGTCCTGATTATCTCATCCAATGGGGACGACCTCCGGCCTGCCCTCTCACGGTGGGACCCCCAAGGGGCCGTAGATCGAAAAGAACTTCTCCCAAAGATGAAAATCATGATGTAATAGAGGACCCCTCAACAGTTGCATCAATTGGCTGACCCATGGTCGGAGGAAAAGTTGATCAGTCTATCAGTCAGTCAGTGAGTCACACCAGGGGCAAAGATGGAAAATCCTTGGCATAGTCTTGTACTCAAAATCGCATCAGAGTAAGTCCTGATGAAAAAGGGAAAGAAGGGAAGGGGAAGAAGGGAAAAGGGGAAGAAAGGAGGGGGGAAGAGAGAGAACTCCCTCAGTCAGGGCAAATAATGAACCCATTTAGGTGGACACAGTACCCAGGAGGGGGAGGAGAAGAAGGGCTGGTATCCATGCAATGAGAAAACCCTTCCATCGCCCACCAGCCCTATTTTCCTCAGTTCTTCCGGGATAACAACTAGCTTCCAGACCCCAGCCTCCATTGAATGTCACAGGGGCCTCCAGGTCCTCTGCAGCTGCCAAAATATTCTGGGAGGGGGTCTCTCTTCTCCAATCCCAAGACCCGTTTGTACTCTCAGTTCTCACCCCCCAGCAAGCCCCTTTTTGCCGGCAACAGGGCCTGAGAACAGCTCCAGTACTTCAATGGGGTGTGCCACGGCCCAGTTTAGTATCAGGGCAGGCCTCGCCACCCCCACTGATACCCACGCCGCCATTCCCGGATTCCAAGGGGCCACTGAGGAAGTTTCCGAGTGGGGTAGGTGGAATTCCAACGAGCTGCCACCACTTGCTACCCCACAGCCGTACTTCCTCCTTTATCTTCATCTTTGCCGCTGCCGCTACCAACAGCCACTGCTGAACAAACCGCCATAACGCCACTCTCGGCAGCGTCAGAACATCGGAGCGGCGTGGCCACATTCTCTGCCAACGCCAATGCCTCTCGGCACGTCCAGGGGCAAGGGAGATCTCAAAAAACCCTTGCCCCGAGCTCCACTGACCGACTAAACCCAAAAAAAGAAAACTTTCTACCTGGACTTAAAATTGAATTTGGAGAAATTAGAAATAATACAGTGTATAGTAATCTGATGAGTCTGATTGGGTGAGTTAGGTTACCAAGCTCATGCAAAGCTTATTTGTTCTTCACAATCAAAAGCTTTTTTGTAATCGATAGACCACATAGAAACCTCTTTTTGATATCCATGTGCCTTTTCCATAATCCATCTAGTATTAGCAATGTGATCTTAAGTGCCAGACCCCTTTCTAAAGCCAACCTGTACATCAAGTAACTCTTGATCAATGACATTCTGTAGCCTCTAATATTTTTAACCGAATCTCGCTTGCATGAGAAATCAATACAATTGTGCAAAAGTTCAAGCTTTTCTTTATTAATGGGATAAAAACAGATCTTTTCCCGTCCTGAAGCCATTGACATGTAGTCCATATCTCTTAACACAGAGTTAACATGATGATGTTAACTGACATTGGTCTTAGTAATTCTGCAGGTATTCTATCAATATCTGTGGCTTTCCAGTTTGGCAATTTCCCCGTGGCCCATTCTACTTCTTTTTTCAAGATGTTTGGTTCTTTACTAATTTGAGCTGTTATCATTGTGATCTTGATGGTGAGTCAAACTGCTATAGAGCCCTTCCATATATTCTTTCTATCTGTTCTTGATCTTATGCTGGTCACTTACTATATTTCCATTGTGATCTTTAACAGTTCCTTGCTGTACTGAAAAGCTGGATTGCATCATTTTTACCACATTAAACATGACCTTAGCATGTCCCTTCCTGCTACCTTCTTCCAGATGTTGACACTCCTCTTTTCACTGCCTTTTTTGTCTTTCCTGGCTTCATGTTAGAAAATTGCATACAGCTTTATAACTTTTTCCTTAATTGGCTGCCCTTTGCTGATCAGATAGTCATTTGAAGTTACCTTGGATTTCTTGCCACTGTTCGTTTCAGTTTTACCCTTCTAAATTGGGTGGCCCAAACATATTCACTTTTATGGCATACATGGGTGAGATGTTCAAATTGAATTTTGGGGGAATATTAGCTTTTTGCACTTTTCACAGTTTGAGCTTCAGTTTAGCCACTATAACTGATAGTCTGAGCTACAATCAAAACCAAGAAGTATCTTAACAGATGCAACTGAATCTTTCCAGTATTGTTGGCATAAAATAAAGTCTCTCTGATTTAAATGTTGTTCATTGGGTGCTGTCTACGTGTATAAATATTGCATGTCTTAAATAAGCCACGTGTTCATTATGCTGAGATGATTTTCCTGGCAAAATTGCACTAGGCAATCACCAGCTTCATTCCATTCACCTAGCCCAAACTTGCCTACTATTCTTACAACTTCATCTTTGCACTGAAATCGCCCATAATATATAAAAGGTCCTTTTTTTGCTATTTGCTTTAGATCACATTGAAGCTCACTATAAAAAAGTTCAGTTTCATCATCATTTGAGTCTTCAGTTAGGACGCAGGTTTGTAGTATGGTGATGTTGAGTGGCTTGTCTCAAATTTGGATAGATATTATCACATGCCAGAAGATTTACATCTCTCATTTTGTAGTTGTGAAAACAAGTGGGAGAGAGTCTGAACAATGATGAATATGAAACTGCATTATTTGAACAGGCCAAAGACTCTGAATTAATTGTTTAATTGTTGAAATATATTACTACAGGTGTCCATAGAAATAAAATAATGCAATGTTGCTCTGCAAACGCCACTGTATTTATAGGCTAGCACGATCTATATTGAAAAAGGCATGGCCTTGAATTACAATGTTGTGATGTTAGTATTGCCATTCTGATTTTCCTTGACCCCCACTGAAAACACAAGTATCTATGATATTTCATTCCAAGCCTTCCAATTTATGTATACATAAATGCAACACATTTTCAGGAAATTTCTTATCCTGACTCAAATGGCATTATGCAAAATGTCAATTCTCTTCCCTAATTGTTCTAGCAGGAATTTTAAAAAATATAGCATAATCATCCTATTTCTATGATCCACAATAGCAAGATCTGAATGTTCCTATAATTCCTTCATTATAAAATAATGAAGAAATTAATTGCAGGAAGGTATTATCAGATTGAAAATATCAATCAGATTAACTTTTATTTTATTTATTTTATTTTATTTCCAATTTATATACCGCCTTTCTCCCTTAGGACTCAGGGCGGTGTACAGCCAGAATTAAGAACATGAAATACAAATATTAAAAAAACAATTAAAATATATATAAATTTGGCCCAAAAATTAAAAATCACAAACCAATTTAAAACATTTAAAAATTTCTTCTTAAGCCAGCCCGGCTTGCTGAAAAAAGTGGGTTTTAAGGGCACGGCGAAAGGCACGGAGGTCTTGGATTCTCCTTATCTCTGGGGGCAACTGATTCCAGAGGGTAGGTGCCCCCACAGAGAAGGCCCTCCCCCTAGGGGTCACCAGCCTACATTGTTTGGCTGATGGCACCCTGAGGAGGCCCTCTCTGTGGGAGCGCACGGGTCAATGGGAGGTCGTCAGTAGCAGCAGGCGGTCTCGAAGAAAGCTAGGCCCTATGCCATGGAGCGCTTTAAAGGTGATGACCAACACCTTGAAGCGCACCCGGAAGACCACCGGGAGCCAGTGCAGCTCGCGCAGGAGCGGTGTTACATGGGAGTGCCATGCTGCTCCCATCACTACCCGCGCTGCTGCATTCTGGACCAGCTGGAGCCTCCAGGTGCTCTTCAAGGGGAGTCCCATGTAGAGAGCGTTGCAGTAGTCAAGGCGAGAGGTGACGAGGGCGTGAGTGACTGTGCACAGGGAATCCCGATCAAGAAAGGGCCGCAACTGGCGAATCAGGCGAACCTGACAAAAGGTCCCCCTGGTTACAGCCGTCAGATGTTCCTCCAAGGACAGCTGCATATCGAGGAGGACTCCCAGATTGCGAGCCCTTTCTGTGGAGGCCAAAGACTCGCCCCCAATAGTCAGTGAGGGAGTCAACTGACTATATTGGGATGCCGGGAGCCACAGCCACTCAGTCTTGGAAGGGTTGAGCTTGAGCCTGTTCCTCCCCATCCAGATCCGCACAGCCACCAGGCACTGGGACATCACTTCAAGGGCATTGTTGGGGTGGAGATGTACAGCTGGGTGTCATCAGCGTACTTGTGGTATCTCACCCTGAAGCCACGGATGATCTCGCCCAGCGGCTTCACATAAATGTTGAACAGAAGGGGCGAGAGGACCGATCCCTGCAGCACTCCACAGATGAGAGGCCTCGAGGTCGACCTCTGCCGCCCTGCCAACACAAACTGCGACCGGTCGGAGAGAAAGGAGGAGAACCACCGCAACACGGTGTCTCCCACCCCCAACTCTTCCAGCCGGTGCAGCATGATACCATGGTCGATGGTATCAAAAGCCGCTGATCGATCTAACAGGACCAGAACAGAGGAGCAACCCCTGTCCCGAGCCCTACAGAGATCATCAACCAACACGACCAATGCCATTTCCGTGCTGTGCCCAGACCTGAAACCCGACTGGAACGGATCTAGATAAGATGTTTCCTTCAGGAATTGTGGGAACTGTCGTGCGACCATACTCTCAACAACCTTCGCCATGAAGCGAAACTTGTTTTATAATTTGGGGAACAATTTGGTTTTTAAAAAAGTTTTTTATTTTTATTTTTTTAATAAACGTATCAATGCATGAACAGTGTGGTACCTGAGTTTCATACATTCTAATACAAATAAAACTAATAGAATTAATCATAGTTATTACATTCAATCAACTTATATATTTCTAATAATGATACACATTTATATTAAGTTGCAATCAATCATTATTCAATTATTCTATGCTTTCCCTTGTTATTGCTTTTATTTTATTATATAAAAGTGTATACACTAATATTCCCCCTTCTCTTATTTCTATCTCTTATTCTAACTTTTAATTATGTCACCCTATTAAAATACATTTTCTTTCTATCCTACCTAACTTCTAATCATGTCACCTACCTAGGGGTGAAATATAAAAAATCCTCCTACTGTGTGTATGTATATATATATATATATATATATATATATATATATATATATATATATATATATATTACTGGTTCTGTGGGCGTGGCTTGTTGGGAGGAGGCCATGTGACTGGGTGGGCATGGACAATTCAACATCACTCACATCGAGGGGCTCCTCATCGGCCCCTCCCCTCCCAGCCACTCCTTGTTGCAAATGGCAGGAAAATGGGGAGGGGAATATGCCTGCCTACCATCCTTCCCTCAGTCTGTGCTGAGATTGAGCAATGGATTACAGGCAGGAAAATCCCCTTCCCCATTTTCCTGCCTTTCATAAAAACGGCTCCATTCCAGCTGCTCCCCCACCTATCCCCTTCCCTCCTGGGGATACCTTAAAGGGACAGGCTGCAGCAGCTCTGTTCTGAATGGAGGGAGAAAAATTAGCATTTTCTCTGCTGCATTTAACATTGAATTCTGTGGAATATCAAGTAGCTGGAAGAGGTGAGTGGCGACTGGCTGGGCATAGGTGGGGACAAGGAGGGGTAATTACTACCGGTTCGATGAACTGATGCCCATAATCCCTAGCAGTTCGCCCGAACCAGTCCAAACTGGTAGGATTTCACCCCTGCACCTACCTAAAAAAAGAAAAGAGAGAGAGAGAGAAAAGCAAAAGCAAACCAGAACAACAACAAAAAAGAGAAATCATCTATCCATCGTCTCTTGTCCGCTTCAATACTTTAATTGCTATGCTTTTTTTTTGGCTTGCCTCCCATATTACTCTGGTGGATACTTATCTCTGTCTGTATCTGTTTCTTGGCTGTTCAATTTAAGTATTTCTCCCACCTCCACCCTCTTCCACTGCCTAGTTCCCAAAATCTCTGCCAGCTCCCTTTCAAAAGTATCTTCTAACTCTCTTAATATACTTTTCCCCGATTTAATTCAACAGTCACTGTTATTTTCATTGTTGTCTCCTCTTTGTCCTCTTCTTCCTCCATTTCTTCTATTGATTCTTCCCTTTCCTGGGCATCTTGGTCTTTACTCATCATCCCTCGTATGGTGTTTCCCATTTTTTCTGTAATGTATTTGAATCCTTTCTCCATGATATCTTTTGTGTTTTGAAAAAGTAATGTCATCTCCTTCGATGTTCCACTCATTTCTTCCTTATAAAGCATCATATTTTATTTTAAAAAGTTCAACTTCTGCCCAGCAGTCCAGGAACTATTCATTCAGTCCTTAAATTGCCCTTCAAGGAGTGCACTAATCACAGTTCTTTATATCCCCTAAGTAAACAATCAGTTCCATTTAAATAGTCCCAACGGTTATCAAAAACCTCTTTGCATCTCCTTTGCAGAATCAATCTTCTAGCATAACATTCAGGGTGGGCTTTGATTAAATAGCTTCCTTATTTTCATATTTGAGTCTCCAGTAGTCATGGGGTAGTTAAAAATAATCCAATAAGTAAATAGAATAGAATAGAATAGGATAGGATAGGATAGGATAGGATAGGATAGGATAGGATAGGATAGGTATTCATATTCATATAAGTATTCCCAGACTTGCAATTTTTCCTTTCATCAGCAGGTGGCACTCTCAATTTAAGTTTCAGTCAATCGTCATTTTAGTTGCAAATCAATTATAAAAGCTGAATAAGTTTTGTAAGTAAATGATTTCAGCATTTTAAAATGCCTTCCCAGTACCACAGCTTCCAAGTTTAAGAGTCCAATTTTCTATATATTTCAACATTTATTATTTTTCTGCCTTCTGGTCTGGTATTTTCTCAGAATGCTTAGACACCTTTTAACAAATAGTTCTGAGCAAATAGTTCTAATTATTCCTTGGGGCTGAATTTAAGGGGGGGGGAATCCTCTCCCCCAGTTCCAGCACTGTTCACCTACTTCGCTCCAGCACCAGTCTTAGTTGTTCTTCAGTTGTCCCAGCTTTGTGGCAGCCATCTTTAGGTTGCCTCTTCTTCTTGCCGTGGCTGAGAGAGGAAAAAAACCCTTGGTCAGACAGGAGAGCTGTAACTATCCTCAACCTCACAGGGCACTCCTCTTTGCTTCACCGCCCCTACAGGATGGCTTGGGTCCTCTTGGAGCCCACAAACAGGGAGAAGTCAGCACAGGGAATGCGGAGCCCGGTTTCCTGTGTCTGATATTGTCGTGACGTCAACTGGAAGTCTGGGAACAATTTGGTTTTATTCTTCATTTGAAAGAGATGTAAATATACCCCGATCTCAAGCTATTTTTACATTATCATCATATTTATAGTAATTTATGAAATATGCATGATGTACATGGGTTAATAGGGAATTTGACAAATTCATGGAGTGTATATCTAAAATCAGGATAGCTATCTGGTATTTTCAGATAGTAGACAGAATCATAGAGTCATTGAATCTGTTATTATTGAATATTTAATAGTCATTGAATATTTACAGACCCCTCACATCTTGGACATAAACTGTTTCAATTCCTACCCTCAAAACAATGCTATAGAGCACTATAGAGCACTGCTATTCTATTCTATTCTATTAAGTGCAACCATCTGTTTAGTTCTTGAATTTAAATTTAAGCATCACAAACTATGTCTGATTAGTTTGCCTTTGAACATACCCAATGGAGAGGATTCCATATTTCATTTGTTGGAACCGATTTAATAACTTTAGTGTTTAGATTTTGATGGAATTTGTGCTATGGGAGACCCCAGTTTGGAATACAAGTTTCTACCTGATAAAAGCAATGCTTTCCAATTGGTTTTAAAGGTCAGAATTTTTATTATATAAATGCCTGAGTTCAGTATTGTAATAGTTTGGCTATTGATTTTTCCTTAATTGTACTTTATTAAAAGCTTCCTGCAGAGCACTGTTTATAGCAATTGAATAAAAAAAATATGGTGCATCAACTGTTCTGGGAAAGAAAATTTCTCTGGTTGCAGCTTGACCTTGGCTGCTTTGTTAATGGGTGCTAGGTCATTGTAAATGGCTACCAAACAATGTAGAATAAAGCAGGAAATACAATTTTATTAAAACAAGCCTGAGTAATCCTAAATTATAGCTCTTGACTCACATCTGAGCAAATTCATTTCTAAATTCCTTGTGTGTCCAATCACACTTGTTCAATAAAGAATTCTATTCTATTCTACTCTAAATGTATCTGAAAGCACCAAAATGCTTTCTTAATAAAGCATAACTAGAAAACATTTAATAATGTTTAATAATTTTAATCATTTATTAATTTTTCTAGAAAAGTCAAGTAAGTAAAAAGTTTGAAATATCTGAAATTGTTTTATAATTAGATCCATAATGAATAATTTTTTAGAAGAGTCAACTATTCAGTATAATATCTGCTTTTTTTATCTAAGCAATTCAAGTGTAATTCTATTCAAAATAATTCAGCTTCAGAGAGCTAGTTTGATAAAGTGGTTATACCATCAGGCTAGAAACCAGGAAACCATATAGAAAACTTCAAGGACTTGTCCAGGCAGTCATCAAGAGTCCATATGGTCACCACCACCAAGAGACACCAGTTTTGGTACCTAAAGGCACCAAAGTAATAATAATAATAAACTTTACTTAGAACAGCTTGCATTCTTACACCATCAAACAACATCTGCCTATCCCAGGTACTTGGGAAGGACTCAATAATACATAAAAATGCCAGATATGGTCTAAACAAACATCTGATTATGCGAAGAATATAATAAGAATTTAAAGAATTTAGCAATTGGGAGAAGAGACAATTTTGTTTTTATTTAAGTTAAATTTATTTTAATTTTAATTTATTTTAATTTAACAGTTTTTCTTTGCTTGACACCAGTTCAAACCCCTTTTTCATTCAGGTACACTGTTTCAAAATTGTCAAATGAAGAAAATGAATCAGATATCAAAACTGTTCTTAGAGCTACTCGCAAAAGATGTAGGTAAGTCATCTCTTTAGAGAATACCTGGTAGACGTTCTTTGCAAAATTCTGTGGCCCACCTGATCCAGGTGGTAGATATGATTGTAAGATATTTTGCTCATTTCCTTTTCATCTTTGTCAATTTAAAATCAATTTTACTGTTAATATTTATTGTTTTAAAGTTTTACCTTGTTTTTATTAATTGCAAGCCACCCAGAGTTGTTTCTAAGTGACATGGGCAGCAAGTAATTTTAATAAATAAATAAATAAATGATCACAGGCAATCAGATTAAATTAAATTACATGACTCAATGGGTATGTGTGATAGGTTTCTTCTTTCCAAAAAGATGCAATATTACAAAGGCTAAAGCTTCTGTTTTTGTGATCAGGCATTGACATTGCCTTTAAATAATATCACATTCAGGGGTGAAATGCTCCCGGTTCGGATTGGATCACCTGATCCTGTAGCGATGGAGGCGGTGGTTTGGAGAACCGGTAGCAAAAATCCCTGTCCCCCCCCCATGCCTAGCTGAGCCTCACAATCATCAGAGGCTTTTTTTTTACTTTTAAAAGTATTTTTTCTACAACCTCTTCGGCCAAAAAAATGCTTTTAAAAGTAAAAAAAAAAAGCCTCTGATGATTGCGTGACTCAGCTGGGATCATTAAAGGTTTTTAAAAGAAAAAAAACCTTTTTTTCTTTTAATTGCCTCTGACGATCCAAGCTGAGTTGCCTGATCGGCAGAGACTTTTTTTCTTTTAAATGCCTCTAACAATTAGGCAACTCAGCTTGGATCATCAGAGGCATTTAAAAGAAAAAAAAGGGTGTTTTTCTTTTAAATGCCTCTCACGATCCAAGCTGAGTTGCTTGATCGGCAGAGGCATTTAAAAGAAAAAAAACCCCTCTGACGACCCAAGCTGAGTTGCCTGATCGTCAGAGGTATTTAAAAGAAAAAAAATCTTTACCGATCAGGCAACTCAGCTGGGATCGTCAGAGCCTTTTGAAAGCATTTTTTACAACTTCTTCGTCGAAGAGGTTGTAGAAAATTTTTTAAAAAATTTTTTAAAAATGGCCACGCCCACCCAGTCACATTACCCCACCACCACCAAGCCACGCCCACAGAACCAGTACTAACAAATTTTCAATTTCACTACTGATCACATTGCCTCAGTTTAGGGTGGGCCACTTTTCTGATTAATACAGGTGGTCCTGGAAGAAAATCCTGGGTTTGAATCTATCCAGGTAGAACACATAGGCAAGTTGCTTGGAGCAGAGTTAAAATTTATTTCATCAGCATAACATGCAGTACTTATAGTAATAATGGACCTTAATTATGAGCTAATGGACTTTGCTGTGAAGTATGTTAGATGTGTAAATTGAGGTACTTCTGCCCTGCCAGCATGTGATGTTTGCAGAAGAAGATGCTTTCATAGTATTTAATATGCTACTGAGAAAAAGCTGAGAATCTTTTAGCGTACTAATGGTGTTTAGCAGATTAAAACGTTTGGGACATCTAATTGCTATTGTTGCTATGCAGGAAAAGAACATTCAAACTTGCAAAGACAGAATTATACTGATTACATGGAACATAAAAGCATGAAAACAGAAGAGCTCAGTACAGTGAAAGGTGAAATGTATCAACATTGACATCATAAGTATAAAATGACCTGAAATTAATTATAATTAGATACTGTCAGGAGATCACACTATTTATTATTAAGAACATAAAAAGCAAAGAAGGAACAGACAGTATTTGGGTACAATGCAGTCAATGATCAAACATTAGTAATTAGACATCATGATCAGTCCTTTAATATGATGACTATTCAAGTAGCTCCAACTACTGTTACAGAAAAAGAATTCGGAAAGTTTGATTTATGGCCAAGTCAACAGAATGTGCTGCTTTTGGTGGGACTGGGAAGTCAAAGTTAGAAACAGTAGAGAGGAAAACAACTATATTGACTAAGAAGTAGAAATGAAACAGGATAATAACTTATTACTTTCTCCCAATCCAATGATTTCTTCATTGCTAGTTCAAATAACCAAAACGGTGCAGAGTTGTTAGGAGAGATAAGGATCATTGCAATGATATCTGCAAAGACATGAAAAATGGAAATCGGTACAGAAGAACAAGACAAGATGAAACTAGATTAGCATATGGTTATTACCAGTTTGGCAGTGTCCAGGAATTGAGAACAACAGTAAGTCTGGAGAATGATTGGAAGAGGTTAGTTTATCAATATCAAATACCAGACCTAACAAAATACAATTTGTACACTTTTATAAAAATAAAGTTATAGTAATCTTAATTTCACATGCTAACAAAGAAATGCTTAGGAGTCCTACATGGAAAGGGAGATGCCAGATATTCAAGTTGTTTTTTTAAAAAGCCAAGGAACAAGCAATATTATTGTTGACACATACTGGCTGTTCCTGTTAATGTGCCCATTGAAGTGGTACCTATCTATTTACTTGTGATTACACATTTTTGAACTGCTAGGTTGGCAGGAGCTGGAGTGAATGACGGGAGTTCATCTCACCATTCAGCTGCGCTCAAGTCTCCAACTCGAGCTTGCTGATTGTCAATTCAGTGTCCTAATCATGTGAACCACTGCACTCTTCTACGGTTTTTCTAAGCAACAGCAATTCCAGCAGCCCTCTTTGCCATTATTAAGTAAGAACCATGCAGGCCGTTAAAGGAGGCCTCACATGATCACAGCTTCTGACTTCTTGCCAGATTCCCCATTATAATGGTATATGAGAAAGACCTTGAGAGGTGGGTGAAGATATGCCACCTAGGGAATGGCTATCTAAGAGGAAGTGTAGCTTGCAACTGGTTAGTGAGTGGGGTAAGATGCTTAGGAGGGATCCTCCCTAGTTTGGAGGCTGTAAATGGCAAAATAACTTTATTTTCATACTTGAAACATTTTGTTAGTATAGCTTTAAAATGAAGTAGAATTAGTTTATCTGGTTGTGTTTCCAGTCTGGTCTACTCAATAAGGTTGACACCCATTGACTTAGCTTTGGAGAAGCTGGCAGGGAAAACCAGAAATTGTGACTGAGGGACTTTGCAATAACTAGAGCTATGAGGACTTGTCAAAAGTACCATTTGTTCAGTGCCATTGCAACTTGTCTTCACTAGACTATCCATGCTGAATACTTGCAACCATTCATCGCATGTTTTAGCCTCCAATCCTCTAATCATCTTTGTTGCTCTTCTTTACACACCTTCTAGAGTCTCAACATATTTTTATAGTGTGATGACCAAAACTGGATGCAGTATTCTAAGTGTGGTCTTACTAAGGCTTTATAGATTGATATTAATACTTCACAAGATCTTGATTGAATCCCTCTGTTAATGCAATTTAGGATTGCGTTGGCTTTTTTGGCTGCTGTTGCACATTGTTGGCTCATGTTTAACTGGTTGTCCACTAAGACTCCAAGATTCCTCTCACAATTACTGCTATTAAGCCTGACTTTTGTTTTTCTTGCCTATGTGTAAGACTTTCCTTTTCTCTACACTGAATTTAATTTTGTTAGTTAGGGCCCAGTGTTCAAGTCTTTCAAGAGCCATCTGGATCTGCATCTATGGTGTTGGCCAGGGGTGAAATGTAAAAATGTTTGCTACTGGTTTTGTGGGCGTGGCTTGATGGGCGTGGCTTAGCACGCTAAATTTAAGTGCAAAAGCAGCAAGCAGCCATGGAGGCGGTGAGACAAATATGGGGAAACACTTCCCAACGGGTGTCACCTCTCGCCGCCTCCATGGCTGCTTACTGCTTTTTTTTTCTTTTTTTTTCATTTTATTTGATTTATATACCGCCCTACTCCTGAAGGACTCAGGGCAGTGAACAGGCACAAGATAAAATACATAGAATACAAAAATTTAAAAGCAGAAGTAAAATCGAATTAAATCAATTTAGCCCAAGACAAATTTAAAAACCCAGATTAAGAACAAATTAAAATTTACATTAAAATTTACATTAAAAAGAGAATAGGAGAGGTTAGGCCAGACTAGCCTGGTGAAATAAAAAGGTCTTGAGAGCGTGACAGAAGGTACATAGATCCGGGATCCTTTTGCACTTAAACTTAGTGTGCTGCAGAATGGGGGAAACAGCATCCCCTCCTCCTCTTCCTGGAGCCCATTACAACATGAAGCATTGGCTGCAGCCAGGCAGCCCAGGCAGTGTCTAGGTGCAGAGAAAAGTTGTGTGTCTCCCAACGGGGGCTAGAAAAAGAGGCAAGTAGAGGGGCGCTTCGCTTCCACTCTGGAATACGGAGTGAGTCTCCATCTGCCACCATCACCCTTCTCTTCTCAGGACAGGTGATGAGTGAGGGGGAGAGAAGGGTGAGGGAGGGGCAGCCAGCTGACAGGGAACCACAGCAGTGGGACAAAAGAGCTTCATTTATCTGGGAATCTGAAATGACTCTTGATTTAAATCATATGGTAAAAAGCACCCAAAGAAGAAAGAACAACATCAGCAAAAAAAACCCAAACAATCCCAACACTTGCCTTTTCTTGGAAATGGTTCAAGAGGGAACATGCACATGCACGTGCATGTACGCACACACACACACACACACACACACACACAAATGAGAGAGAGAGAAAGAGAGAGGGAGAAAGAGAAAGATGAGAGAAAGAGAGAGATGAGTGTTACATATGTAAATGCCTAATATATATGTCTCTGTATATATTTATGGTTAACTCCCACTCTGTCTACATCATCCCCAAAACCACTCCTACTTACCTCTGATCACTCCTCCCTTGTATATATATATCGAACCCTCCCTGATTCTTGGTTCTTCCTCTGCTTCTCCTGCAAGAGATCAGATATAAATAAATGACATTTATTATCATCATAAAAGACTCTGAGTAATTATTGGGCAAGATCCTCGAATTCTAACAAATATGGTAGCAGAAGATGGTTTACAGCCCAACTAAATCCAGATATGTCTGAAAACAACGAAATTCAAAAATCCAAAAGAAAAAGAACCAATACTCGGGCTTGTGCACAAAAGATGGCAGCCCAACTTTCACCAGAGACCAACACCTCGAAGGAAACTTCAACAAAAGGAGATGAGAAAGAAACCTCCGTTGAAATCTCACCAAGCAAGGAAGATAATCTTAAAAGAAACCTGCTGGAAATGATCAACAATACACCAGGCGAACAAGACTTAATCGTGAAACTCCAAGATCTAATAAAAGACTGTGGAGCAGCGACTAAGAACAACAAACCTGACCCCGAAACAGAACAAGAAGACCTCGATCTGGTAAGAGGATCCACCATCTGTTTAACACCCACCAAAAGGGCAGAAACAACTTTCGCGCCTTTTTCACGGCGGCCATCTTGCCCAGAAATATTAACTAAAATGGCCGACCAATCACAGAGGGGGTCTCCCAATTCAAATACTAAAGCGGGAATGAGGGCCTACTCACTAGAAAACTATCAGACAGTGACGATAAAAGCAAAGAAGAGAACTATGACCCTCCCGAAAAGCTACCCAGCAGAGAAGAAATAGAGAAGGCCATGCAAATTTTAACAGCAGCCTTCGGTAAAAACATAAAGTTCCCCGATGTAAGCCCAAACGATCCCAAAAACGCAACAAAAAACTATCGCGCTGAAGTGGACTCTAACGAAGCCTGCCCAAGGAACCACCACGACCATACTGACACCCCCATGCCAACGCTACAACCCTGGGATACACACGAACAACAAACTGCAACTGCGCCGATCCCCAGAAAGCAAGAAAAATACTTACCAATCCTGCAGAAGAGACATCCCGATCCTGCGACAGGCGACATCTTCAATCCACTCCCGCTTGACGAACACGACACAGAGCCAAGCTCCCCAGATGTCCGGCACTTCGCTGCAGGTCTTCCACACCACACAACGATCCGGAGAGGCACCCTGGAGGATCACACGACGATTCGAGACCCTTTTGATCTCCCAGAGGCTTCCAGACCAGAACCGACCCTCTGCCCAGGCGAATGGGGCCTACGAGTGAGAGCTCTGGCAGAGAGATCCTTCCCTGATGAATGCACAGCTCAAATGAGAGGTGAGCATGCGCAGAAACAACCACCTATGAAACAAGAGAGAGACATAGAAGCAAGTCACTACAGACTGCCTAATTGTATTCCAATACCATATTGTGAGTTTCCTCACATTGTAAACCATGGACAGCGCCTGCCTGTAAGTAATACACCACATAACACAGGAACTTTACCCATTGACTTTCCAAAACTAAAAATTGATGGAACTAATTTATTAGAATGGAACCAACAATTGCAAATTATTTTTTTAAAAGAAAACATTTTATTTCTAATCAACAATCCATCTAAAAAACCCTGGTCTTTTGAGTTAGACTGTTTACATCACAGGGCTTTCTATTTGTTAATTGCTAGCATATCCCCTTGTATTTACCCCAGTCTGAGTGACCACCTAACTGTAACTGAAATGATACAAAAAATGTTCAATTTGTTTTATAGCAGAAGTAGGGCAACAACTACCAGAATTTCCAGAGAATTTTATTCCGCAAAACTGAAAATAGGTATGTCTATGAGTGAACACTTGCTTGCACTTAATGCCACTAGAGCAGATCTAATCCAAAGAGGTGAGAACATAACAGATGAAAGCATGAAAAGTATAATCATTAATTCCTTAGATCAAAGCTGGGACAATTTCATATCTCAATTAGATAGTCTTAACATAGTTAAGACAGGTTCTCATCAGTAGAGAACCTGTCAAGTAAACTGATTGCTGAAGATAACTTAAGAAAGGATCGAAATATGTCTCGCAGAGAGTACAAAACAGATAGAAAACCAATCACTACAGACAGATACAGTTATCACCCTGAATGTTACTTATGTGGATCTAAGAATCACTATAGAAGAGACTGTCCTAAGGCTACCCGAAGTAAAGATCATAATTATCATAGAGACAAAGCAGAACATAGATACAAACATTCTCCAGAACGCAGATTTAGACATAGAGATTCTCCAAACCCCAATAATAGAAAAGAACATAGAGATAGTTCCAGAGAGAGATACTTAGGGTCACTCTATGGGTTCACAAAACAGGGATACAATAGTAAATACATCAAAAGGGAAAACCTTTGGTTAATCGATTCGGGTGCAACCAATCACACCACGAATGATGCCAGTCTATTATCTTTATTCATCAATGAAAATTCCACAGTCAAGGTAGCCAATCAAACTAATGTCAAGGTAATTGGAAAAGGAGATATAATCTTAGCAGAAATTGGTAAAATAGAGGGAGTCTTAGTCACACCCGACATCCCATACAATATACTGGCTGCCATATGACTCAGTCAAGACTTAGATATAGAAAATGAAATTAAAGCAGGCCAAACCTACATGAGCAAAAACGGAAAGCGTATAGGAAAGACCATCATTATTGATGGTTTACCTTATCTCAACACAACAGACACAAATCAACAACAAACCAATACACTTACAGTACCAAAACAAACAACTAATGATAATACAAATAAGGGTAATCAATCAGTGACTAAAGGAGATAAGCCCTCAATAGGAAAACTATTGCATGATGATTGTGCACATCTCCTGCACAGGAAATTAGGTCATATAAGTTTCCCCACAGTGCAAAAGATGAAGGAATATACTGATGGTTTAAAAATAAAAAATAGTGACAATTATCTTGAATGTTCAATTTGTAAATCCGCCAAACTGAAAACAAAGCCCAGACCTAAAAAAATCTGTACGTACCACTGATTCCATCTTCTAATTGATCCACATGGACTTAGTAGGACCATTCAAACCTTCCATAAAGTACAAAAAAAGATTTTTTCTAACCATAGTCGATGACTACAGTCGCTATGGGTTTGTATACACAATTAAACACAAGAGTGAAGTCTTTCATAAATTCAAAGAATTTTACAAACGAGTTGAAATTCAACATAATACTAAAATAAAACAGATCATGACCGACAAAGGATCAGAATTTCTGTCCAAAGATTTTTCTAAATGGCTTAGGGAACAGAGAATACTTCACTACACATCTTGTCCGTTTTCGGCTTTCCAGAATGGTATTGTAGAAAGAAAAAACGGGGCACTACAGGTAATGATGAGGTGCATACTAGAAGATGCTGGACTGGGAAAAGCGTTCTGGTCAGAGGCCCTCCTATATTCTAATTATACAATCAACAGGTTGTGGTCCAGCACAATAAATTCAATTCCTTACGAATTGATGTATAAAAAGAAACCCAATATATCTCACTTACATGTTTTCGGAGTCACTGCTGACGTCCTCATTCCCAAACAAATTAGAAGAAAAGGGGACAAAGTATCTAAAAGACTCAGATTTATGGGGTACGAATCAGGCACCAAATGATATAGATTTATTGATAATCAAAACAACTTTATAATTTCCAGATCAGCCACATTCCATGAGCACACTAATTGGTCTAAAATTCATCTAAATGAAATAATTCATACAACCCATAACTCAAATAATCAACTAGATTCAAATAGTGTGGATCACAACATACAACCAGTAATCAAACCCAAACATAAAGAGGTTGACAATAAGGAATGGAAAGAAAATAATCCATTATTGAAATTAGACACTCTCTCTGACAAAGAGGCAAGATACTTACATGAGTTTACCACTCCAACAAACAGACCCATCAGAGAGAATAGAAACAAAAAACCTAGTAAATATAATGATTTTGTCATGTCACTACATACTGAAGAATCTACCCCCACTTCATATGAAGAAGTAACAAAGCTACCTCATGAGGAGAGAAATAAATGGGAAATAGCTATGAAAAAGGAACTAAATAGCTTAAAGGAACCAGAGGTATACACCCCGTCAGAAGTACCTAATGATAAATTTCCAATTGGAACAAAATGGATATATAAAATAAAAATCCTAGATAACAACGAAATCATTTATAAAGCTAGATTAGTGGCCCAAGGGTTTGCCCAAAAATATCCTGAAGATTATACGGAAACCTATTCTCCTACAGTAAGGATACAAAGCGTAAAATGTGCACTAGTAATTGCCTCAATTTTGAAATTAGATGTATACCAATTCGATGTTCAAACTGCCTATCTGCACGCCAAATTAGACAAGAAGATATATGTTAAAGCTCCCCCTGGTATACACCCACTTGAAGGTAACACATGGTTATTGAATAAGAGTCTATACGGGCTGAAACAGTCTGGAAAACTATGGTACGATTGTTTATCCAACATACTAAAATCAATAGGATTCTCCCCCACTCCTGAAGATATGTGTTTCTTTTATAGGAGGAACAAGGACTCTATAGAATATGTTCTTATCTATGTAGATGATATTTTATATATAGGGAATCAGTAACAAAAATGTGAGATATTCGCTCAAGAGTTAAACAAAAATTTCTCTCTAAAATCTTTAGGAAAAATAAACAAATATTTGGGAGTTCACATCACACAGACACAAAAAGGGTTCCAACTATGTCAAGAAGAAAAAATACTAGAGTTAATCAAAAAATGTAACATGAGTGAAGCTAAGTATTGCGAAACACCTATGCATCTTGATTTTGTAAAAAATATGCATAACGAAGATGAACCTTTCATTAACAACAAATTATATAGATCAACAATAGGGTCTTTACTGTATATAGCTAATTGGACCAGACCTGACATAGCATTACCTGTCAATTTATTATCTAGATATGTAAGCAAACCCACAATTTATCATTGGGAAGCCGTTAAAAAAATCCTTAAGTACTTAAAATATAGTTCAGGTGCATCTCTGAGAGTAGAACCAGATAACATACCAACACCCACACTCTCCTGTTATGCTGATGCTGATTGGGCAGGAGATATAAAGACTAGAAAAAGCACTTCAGGTTATATACTCTTTCTCAATGGTTGTCCCATACATTGGTACACCGGAAAACAAAATTTAGTTGCAACATCTACAACCGAAGCTGAATTTGTATGTTTATCAAAGGCTGCAAATAACCTCATATCCGGCGGGATTTGGACTCTGACTGGGTAGATCCGGGCAGGATGACGAAGAATAGTCTTGAGAATGTTATCTGGGAAGAGTTTGACTTTGTGACTCCGGATGACGTGGACAGGATTTTGGGGAGATTTAATGCGACCACATGTTTACTGGACCCGTGTCCCTCCTGGTTAGCACTGGCTTCCCGGGAGGTCTCATGTGGCTGGCTCCAGGGAATTATCAACGCTTTGTTGAGTGAGGGTCACTTCCCCGCTACCTTGAAAGAGGCGGTGGTGAGGCCTCTCCTCCAGAAGCCCTCCCTGGACCCGGCAGTATTGGCTAACTACCGTCCTGTCTCCAACCTTCGCTTCGTGGCGAAGGTTGTTGAGAGTGTGGTCGCACAACAGTTCCCACAATTCCTGGAGGAAACGTCCTATCTGGACCCATTCCAGTCGGGTTTCAGGCCTGGGCACAGCACGGAAACGGCATTGGTCATGTTGGTTGATGGTCTCTGGAGGGCTCAGGACAGGGGTTGCTCCTCTGTTCTGATCCTATTAGATCTCTCAGCGGCTTTTGATACCATCGACCATGGTATCATGCTGCACCGGTTGGAAGAGTTGGGGATGGGGGGTACCGTGTTATGGTGGTTCTCCTCCTTTCTCTCCGACCGGTCGCAGTTTGTGTTGACAGGGGGGCAGAGGTCGACCTCGAGGCCTCTCATCTGTGGAGTGCTCCAAGGGTCGGTCCTCTCGCCCCTTCTGTTCAACATTTATGTGAAGCCGCTGGGCGAGATCATCCGTGGCTTTGGGGTGAGATACCACCAGTACGCTGATGACACCCAGCTGTACTTCTCCACCCCAGGCCACCCCAGTGATGCCCTTGAAGTGATGGCCCAGTGCCTGGAGCTGTACGGATCTGGATGGGGAGGAACAAGCTCAAGCTCAACCCTTCCAAGACTGAGTGGCTGTGGTTCCCGGCATCCCGATATAGTCAGCTGACTCCATCGCTGACTATTGGGGGTGAGTCTTTGGCCCCCGTGGAGAGGACGCGCAATCTGGGTGTCCTCCTGGATACGCAGCTGTCCTTGGAGGAACATCTGACAGCTGTTGCCAGGGGGACCTTTTGTCAGGTTCGCCTGATTCGCCAGTTGTGCCCCTTTCTTGATCGGGATTCTGTGCACACAGTCACTCATGCCTTCGTCACCTCTCGCCTGGACTACTGCAATGCTCTCTACATGGGGCTCCCCTTGAGGAGCACCCGGAGGCTCCAAGTGGTCCAGAATGCGGCCGCGCGGGTAATTATGAAAGCTGCATGGCACTCCCACATAACCCCGCTCCTGTGCGAGCTGCACTGGCTCCCAGTGGTCTTCCGGGTGTGCTTCAAGGTGTTGGTTACCACCTTTAAAGCGCTCCATGGCATAGGACCTAGTTATCTTCGAGACCGCCTTCTGCCACCAATGACCTCCCATCGACCCGTGCGCTCCCACAGAGAGGGCCTCCTCGGGGTGCCATCAGCCAAGCAATGCAGGCTGGTAACCCCCAGAGGGAGGGCCTTCTCTGTGGGGGCTCCCACCCTCTGGAATCAGCTGCCCCCAGAGATAAGGAGAATCCAAGACCTCCGTGCCTTCTGCCGTGCCCTTAAAACTTTCCTTTTCCAAGAAGGCAGGCTGGCCTAACAAATTTTTTAAATGATTTTAAATTTGTTTGTCTTTTTAAATTTTGGGCCAAATTGAGATATTTTCTTTTAATCTGTTCTTAATGTATTTATTATGTGTTTTTATTTGGCTGTACACCGCCCTGAGTCCCTAGGGAGAAGGGCGGTATATAAATTTGAAGTAAAATAAAATAAATAAAATAAATATGGTTTGACGATTTACTAACTACCATATGGGATGAACCCATTACCCCATCATCATTTGTGAAGATAACAAAGCAGCCATAGAAATTTCCAAATCAGATGCAGTGGGTCAAAGATCCAGACACATCGATATTAAGTATAAGCATGTAAGGCAGTTGTCTAATATTGGATTTTTAAAGACCATACATTGCGAAACTAATGAACAAATAGCAGACATACTTACGAAACCCTTACCTAACAAACAGCATTTATACTTAAGGTCTAAGTTAAGCATACAATTATCTTAGGCATTTAGAGGGGGTTCTGTTACATATGTAAATGCCTAATATATATGTCTCTGTATATATTTATGGTTAACTCCCACTCTGTCTACATCATCCCCAAAACCACTCCTACTTATCTCTGACCACTCCTCCCTTGTATATATATATCGAACCCTCCCTGATTCTTGGTTCTTCCTCTGCTTCTCCTGCAAGAGATCAGATATAAATAAATGACATTTATTATCATCATAAAGGACTCTGAGTAATTATTGGGCAAGATCCTCGAATTCTAACAATGAGAGGCCAGAAAAAGAGACAAGTAGAGGGGCACTTCGCTCCCACTCTGGAATAGGGAGCGAGTCTCCATCCGCCGCAGTCACCCTTCTCTTCTCAGGGCAGGCGAAGAGTGAGGGGGAGAGGAGGAACCACCCAGTGATGGGATCCTCTGACAGGGAGTGTTGGTAAGGCTGACGGCCACAGCCCCGCCCTCTCGGAACATCACCACCTCCACCACCCTTCTCAGCCCCAGAGCAGCAGCTGTGTCACCACCAAGGGCTGCCTGCCCACCCACTGGTCAGGCTGGGCTGATTGCAAGTGGGTATGGGGACCTGCCGGGAAGGCAGCATGGAAGGCAGGCAAGTATGGGAGGGCTGCAGGGAAGGGAGTAGGCTCCTAGCACCCTTCCCTGCAGCCCTGCCATGCTTGCCTGCCTTCCACGTGGCCTTCTGCTTGCCTGCCTTCACAAGCTGGCCACAAGGATGCCAGGATGCCGGGAAGGTCACATGCAAGGCAGGGAAGCATGGCAGGGCTGCGGGCCGCAGACTGGTTCAGGGGCATGGCCAGCCAGAGTTTGCTACCGGCTCGGTGAACCGGTCCAAACTGGTAGCATTTCACTCCTGGTGTTGGCTATTCCTACCAGCTTGATATCATCTGCAAATTTGATAAGCTCCTTCTATTCCCTCATCTAAGTCATTATGAAGATATTGAAAAGTACTGGACCTAAGACAGAACCTTGTGGTACCCCACTGCTTACTTTCTTCCATGTAGATATAGTATCATTAAGAACTACTCATTGAGTACAGTTTGTCAGTTGTTACAAATCCATCTGATGGTGATGCTATCTATCTCACTTTTTTCTATCTTACCAAGAAGTAGGTTTTGGTCTACCTTGTCGAATGCCTTGCTAAGTATACTATGTCCACAGCATTTCACTGGTCTACTAATTTAGTCACTATGTCAAAGAATGAAATAAGATTGGTTTGGCATGATCTATTTTTAACAAACCCATGCTGACTCCTAGTTACAGGTAATCCCTGGGTTACGAGCATTTTCTTAGCGAACGTTTATGCAATCAGTGTCCCCTACCATTTCCAAACAAGGCCTGAAACTACAAATCTTGCAGCACCAGAGCAGTTGTTCGCCCTTACGAACAACCACAAAGGCTGTGCAACACTTGTCCTGCACCTTGCTGGCTGAAATGGAGCTTCTGATGGGCAGATCTGCCCCTCAAAAGCCCTATTTGGCTATCCAGAGGCCTTCACTGGCCCATTGCAAGCCAAAATGGAGTCTCTGATCCACCCCTCAGGGGCTTGGTTCAGCCCTCCGCAGGCCTCCCCCGGACATTGTAGGCTGAAATGGAGGCTCTGGGGGTGGGATCCAGCCTTCTGAGGCTCCATTTCAGACTGCAACACACCAGGGGAGGCCCGCAGGGGGCCGAATGGAACTGCAGAAGGGCACACAAGGCTGGAGAAAAGACTGCTTGCTAGATCTTCATAAGGTAAATCACCCAGCATGGCAGGTTGGAGGGAAGCAATTTGGGGAGCATGAGGTATTTCAGTGGGTCAGGGAGGCCTTGGATGGTCTTAAGTAGGGCTTGGATGGGCTTGTTCCATCACTAAGCCTGCCCATGGCCTTCCCCATTCTGAAATACCTCAGGTGCACTTAATGAGCCTTGCATTTGATTAGCGAATGTGTGAGCGAAAGAAGAGAGTGATTTTGTTCAGGGTACAAGATTCACTACCCTGAATCATCGGGTTACAAATGGAATGGGCAGGCTCTATTACATTCATAACTCAAGGACTACCTGTATTACTTCGCTCGTTTCTAGATGTTTGCAGATCTGTTTTTTTTAATTAACTTTTCCAGTATCTTCCTGGGGATTGATGTTAGGCTGACTGGTCTGTAATTTCCTGGGTCTGGTTTTTATTTTTCGTTTTTTGAAGATAGGAACCACATCATCTCTTTTCCAGTCCTCTGGTAGTTCCCCAGTGCTCCAGGATTTTTGAAAGATGTGGTACAGTGGTTCTGAGATAACATCTGCCAGCTCCTTTAGAACTCTGGGATGTAATATGTCAGGTCTCAGTGATTTATATTCATCAAGATCAGACAGGTGTTCTCTTACCATTTTTTTTTTTTTTTTGCTTATTTTAACTTTTAATTCTAGTCTGTCTTTTACAGTTATGTTTTTGGTAGGTTGGGCTATAGTTTCTTTTTGCATGAAGACAGATGAAAAGAATGAGTTAAGCAGCTCTTCTTTTTCTCTGCTGCCTATTACTTCCTCGTCATCTTCTCTCTTCAGTGGACCGAATGTTTCTTTGATTTTTTTCTTGTTATTTATATTTTGAAAGAAACTTTTTTTATTATTATCTTTGACTTTCGTTGCAAGTCTTTGTTCATTCTGAACATTTGCTTTCCTGACTTTGTCTTTGCAGATTCTGGCTATCTGCTGATGTTCTGCCTTATTTATGTGTCCCTCTTTCCATTTTTTGTATTTGTCCTTTTTTGTCTTTCAATTTATCAGAAAGATCTTTATGCAGCCATGCTGGTTTCTTCTTAGATTTTTTCTTTTTCAGTGGTATTGTGCTGGATTGGACATTTATGATCATATTTTTCAGAGTTTCCCAAGCTTCTTCAGTTGTTGTTGTTATTATTATTATTATTATTATTATTATTATTATTATTATTATTATTATAATTAATTAATTAATTAATTAATTAATTAAATTTATATACCACTCTACTCCCGAAGGACTCAGGGCGGTGAACAGCCAAAAGATAAAACACATATAATACAAAATTTAAAAACAATATAAAAACCCATTAAATAATTTGGTCCAAACAAGTTAAAACACCCCTATTATTTTAAAACAAATTTAAAATTAACAATTAAAAAGGAGGTTAGGCCAGGCCAGCCTGTTGAAATAAAAAGGTCTTGAGGGCACGGCAGAAAGTGCGTAAGTCCAGGATCCTCCGTATCTCTGGGGGGAGCTCGTTCCAGATGGCAGGTGCCCCCACAGAGAAGGCTCTCCCCCTGGGGGCCACCAGTTGACACTGTTTGGCCAACGGCACCCTGAGGAGCCCCTCTCTATGGGAGCGTACTGGCCAGTGAGAGGCTACTGGTGGCAGAAGGCAGTCTCGTAAATACCCAGGTCCTAAGCCATGGAGCACTCTAAAGGTGGTAACCAAGACCTTGAAGCGCACCCAGAAGACCACCGGGAGCCAGTGTAGCTTGCGCAGGAGAGGTGTTACATAGGAACGCCACATCGCTCCCATAATCACGCGCGCAGCCGCATTCTGGACCAGTTGGAGCCTCCGGGTGTTCCTCAAGGGGAGTTGTTTTCACCTTTAGGATTTTCATACAAGGAAACCTTCCCAAATTCTCTGAGTTTGTTAAAAAAAAATCAGCTCTTTTAAAATTTAGGATTCTGGTATCATTATGTTCTATTGCTTGTGTTTGCATTATGTTGAATTCTAGTATGACGTGGTCATTCTCAACCAAGGATGAGCTTTTGACACAGAGCAAGATCAGTTTGCTGTCAATAGCCTCCATACTGCTGCAGCTACAGAACATGTCTCTGCATTTGAGTACTGAGCCACAGAAATAGGTCCTTGCACCAACTATACCACAGAACTCACAGGGCAGCAGAACAGTCTCTGCATGAATTATGATAATTATATTCTTTGCATTATATCACCCCCTGCTGATTGATTGCTGTAGCTGCTAACAAAGAAAAGATTATGTTTCTTTTAAGATGGACTCAGAAGATGGGGGGTTATAGAATTGATCTATGATTCTATGAAGTCCTCCTGTGAACCATCTTAAATGAAACACAAGCAATCACTTTTCTTTGTTAACAGTTTTCTTAACAGTACAATCAATCAGCAAGTGGTGACATTCCACAGAGATGTTGTACTCAGTGCCTAAGAAGCGGAAAATTAAGTTTTATGAACTATGAAAGAAGGTGAGAAAGAAAGATCCCAAATGGAAAAGAGAAAAGGAAACATATTGTTTAAAATTAATAGTTACAAATGCTGAGCATTTGATGCATAAAACATCTTTCTTCTATCTGTATTTACAAGTAGTAAATACTTGTAAATATATTAAGTCTGGTTAAAAAGAAAAGAAAAGAAAAGAAAAGAAAAGAAAAGAAAAGAAAAGAAAAGAAAAGAAAAGAAAAGAAAAGAAAAGAAAAAGGACAAATAGATAGGAGGCAAATAGTTGAAGATATAACAATAAAAGGCATAGGAACTCCCTGTCATTGAAAAATAATATGGACAAATAGATGAAATATCAAGTATAAAATGACCAGAAAGGCTGAGCTTCTGCACTTTGTCATAACTATATACAACAGAGTTCCAGATATATCTTGTATGAAACTTTGCATTTAATATCTTTAATTAAAAACAAGTCTCTTATTTTATATTGTAATGCAATGAGGTTAAAGTGGCTCTGAAATACCTGAAGAAAACTATTCTAAATTGCATGTCAATCTGATTGGGGTTGCTTCCATTTAATGATGATCTGGATTTCTGCAGCCCAAATAAGGTAGACCTGTAAGGGTAGCAATGGTGACAATGTGGCTGTAGGAATGAAGGAAGGGGGTTGGGCAATGAAGAGAATATGGGGAAAGGAGGTAGTGATGGCAAAGTGGGGGTGGGGAGGGGAAAATTCACCAGCATTTCAGAGAGCAATGGAAAGATTGTGGGAGCACTGATGAAGCAAGGTAGCTAGTGAGGAAGAGAAAGAAGATCAGATGTTATGCTTAAATCTTCCAGACCATAACTGCCATCCAGGAACAAAACTGAATCCAGAAGTTAAGTTTATATAATCCTGTCAGCTGGTTGACTTTGGGAAAGATACTCTCTCCTTGGACTGGGAAATTTAAGAACAGCTATCTACCAACTTATGGTTCATAACCTTCAATGAAAAGAATTTTATTCTGCAGTGAACAGATTTGGGCAGATGACACAACAATGGCAACACACTCCCAAGGAAAAGGTTCCTTTGTTTTTTTTAATGAGGTGTATATACATTGCTTTTATTGTTAATATCCTTGATGGAAAATTCTCATAAGATTCAAAATCTTATTAAATCAGGGTCGGATTTAGATGAAAAGAGGCCCTAGGCTATTCCACTTATGAGGCCCTTTCACCAGTGGTGGGATTCAATTTTTTTAACAACAGGTTCTGTGGGCGTGGCTTAGTTGGGGGTGTGGCTTGGCAATCATGTGACTGGGTGGGCGTGGCTAGCTGGTCACGTGACTGTGTAAGCGTGGGTAGCTCATCATGTGACCGGGTGGGCGTGGCTATGTGCATAGGGACTACTCAGAGGGCTGAAAAAAGTCATTTCTGACTGGGCCTTGCACTTTTGACCGGTCCTCACACTTATGACCATCCTCACATTTATGCCCGTGCAGCTTTCTTAACAACCATGTCACTCATTTCACAACTGCTTCTCTTCACCATGGTGACAAGATAGGGCAAAAACGTAAAATGTGAGGACAGTCGTAAGTTCGAGGACTGGTCAAAAGTGCGAGGACCAGTCAAAAATAACTTTTTCAGCCCTCTAAGTAGTCCATATGCACAAAAGGACTACCCAGAGGGCTGAAAAAGTTATTTCTGACAGGTCCTTGCACTTTTGACCGGTCTTCGCACTTATGACTGGTCATCATTTATGCCCATTGTAGCATTCTTAACAACCGTGTCACTCATTTCACAACTGCTTCTCTTCACCATGGTGACAAGATAGGGCAAAAACATAAAATGTGAGGACAGTCGTAAGTTCGAGGACTGGTCAAAAGTGCGAGGACCAGTCAGAAATAACTTTTTCAGCCCTCTGAGTAGTCCATATGCATAAAAGGATACAGCAATAGAGAGGGATGAAGGAAGGGAAGGGAAATTAGAGTAGGAGGGAGGGTAAGAGAGGGAGGAAGAGAGGAGGAGAAGGAGAAAGGAAGAGGAAGTAGGGAGGAGAAGAAGAGGGGGAGGAAGAGAAAGTAAGAAGGAAAGAAAAGAGAGAGGTGGTAGGTTTGAGGAGAAAGATTGCTGTACAATAAAAAAGATGAAAGGGAAGAAAGCCAACCCCAAACAAATATAAAGATATTAAGATAAAGAATGAATTGTTAAACTTTAAAGAATAAAAGAGAACAAATATGAATAAATAATAATTAGAAACACACATACAAACATACAATGTATTTTCTTTGAACAGAGTATTTGTCCGGTTCACAAATTTAAACAGTGTTTAGTCATTTCAGTTAAATTTACAATTTCTATATTTCCTTTTTGCCATATTTATTCCTCATCTATTTTTGTAAAAAACCAATATTACCCTTCATCCTCATCTCTAATCTTAATCAAATTCAATTTTTCCCTTCTATTCTATATTATACCCCTTCCCATTGTCATCTATTTTTATATCCATCCTCACATTGGTTAATTATGTAATATTAGTTGTTTAATATAAATTCAACATTTTAATATAAATCAATTAGTTATATAACTACCTTTTTTGTAAATTAATCAATATGAACATGAATATTCCAATTATTTCCATGCAATCCAATTTCTTACAAATCCATTAATTATATTTACCAATAATAATAAACCAAATAATTTCCCCCATATATTCCTCCAAACCACAACTTAACCATTTCTGCTTTCAACACAATATACAATTAATAGTATCTCAATTATTACAATTCCCTAGTTAAATAGAGCTTTTTTTTCTTTTGTGTTTTAAAATCTTTCCCTAAATTTCCCATTGTTTGTACCTACCTTTTTTGGTGAGGAAAAAGAAAAGAATTCTGCCTGCCTAATTTTCCAACCTTGCAGCAACAGCAAAGCAGTTTCACTTTCGTTTCTCAGCATAGTTAGGGGGAAAAAAATCAACACTCTGCAAGGAAGCAGAAGAGCCCTGAGCAAAACAGCTGAGACAAATCAGCTGAGAGCCGGGAGGCCAATTAGCCTATGCTGAAGCTCCGTGGGCCAATAAAATTACAAAAAAAAACACTGAACCCTTTGTTAAATTGCTGGCTCCCCCGCCCCTCGCCCACCACTATTTATTGGCAATAAATAGTGGTGCGGAGGGGCGGGGCAAGCCAGCAATTTAACAAAGGGTTCGGCTGCACCACTGGCTCTAGGGCGGCCCTTTGAAGCCCCGCGGCAAGAATTTGAAGTTTTTTTTCCCTCCAGCCATCGGAGGCAGCAATAGATGGGGAGTGGGCGGGGTAAGCGAACGGCAGGCGATCCAACAGAGCAGAGAGGGAGGGTGAGTGAAGGCTGGAAGCTGCTTTCTCCATCCTGCTCTCTTGCGTCCGGCAGCCCACGTGGATCCCAGGCAGCGGAACTCAGGCTAGGGAAGGGGTGGGGAATTGTGGCTCTTTTACAACCTGTGGCCTTCAACTCCCAGAATTCAGCTTGGCTGTCTCAGGAATTCTGGAAGTTGAAATCCACAGGTTGTAAAAGAGCCACAATTGCCTACCCCTGGCTACGGTAGGCTGGCCCCGCGCGGGTGGGAGGTGGGGCGGGTAAGCTAGCAATTTAACAAAGGGTTCGGCCGAACCCCCTAGTACCCCCAGAATCCCACCACTGTGTAGGCCTCTCTTGATCTTGAGGCCCTAGGCTGAAGCCTAGTTAGCCTATAGGAAAATCCGGCCCTGACTGCCCTTGTCTCACTTAAGACAGATTGGAAGTTCTGGCCAGTTCTTCTTCACATCTTCTAGTTAGATTCCAAGAAGAGGAATTGAAATGTAAAAGGACGCATGTTTGATTTACAGAATAGAGCCATGGTGGTGCAGTGGTTATAATGCAGTCATTACTGGCTAACTGTGCCCACAGCAGGAGTTCAATCCTAATGGACTCAAGATTGACTCAGCCTTCCATCCTTCCAAGGTCAATAAAATGAGGACCCAGATTGTTTGGTTGGGGGTAATCTGCTGACTGTGTAAACCATTTAGAGAGGGCTTTAAAGCATTGCGAAGATGTATTTAAATTTAAGTGCTATTGTTATTTCTATCTTCTTCTCTGCAATTTCAAGCCTAGAACAGACATTAGCAACAACTGCCAAAGTCTTTTAAACCTTTACCAACTGTGCCACTGATAATGTGGTATGTGGAGAATTTATATTTCAAATGGCCTCCTGCTCATTCCTGTCTCCCATTAGCACAGATTGTTCCCAGCAGCTGTGAGAGCAGAAAGGGATTAATAGAATCTCTTCTGAATGATTCATAGCTTATTTGGAGGACACAGGAGCAATGGTGTGTGTGGTTCATCTTTTTAGTATTCATTTTTAATCAAGGTAATAAGGTCTGAGTCATAAGATATGTTTACATATGAGTGCATTGAAATTGTCATTAAATTAAAAAAAGTCTACTGATCATTGCAGCTGGACTGATCATTTTTGTATAAAAGGGAAAAAGATAACACCACATTCAGCACATGATTCTTAATAATCCTTGATAAAATAAAATAAAATAAAGAGCAACTATAGAAAATGTCTTCTCCCTTGTGAGTAGTTACCAAAATGTAAAATTACTACTTATTAAATTAGTAATTATTGAGTTATTAGAAGTGGTGTGCCTGGCAATGGAATAGGAATTTATTAGTAATTTTGAATAATATTAAAAATGTATTAGATGGCTGTGGAATTTTTTAAACTGTGCATTGAATTTGGAGAAAGTAAAAATGAGTTGGGTTGGATGGTACCTTTTTAACCATCCAAATTAACACAGAATAATTCAATAACATAGAGGAGAAAATTATCTGAGACAACAATCCATTAATTTCTAACCAGCATCTTACCAGTGCATTCTTTTCTAAAGGTATTGAAACTTGGTTTTGCTATCAAGATTAGAGGTTTGATGTGCGGGTGAGTCCATTTCTTGGTTATATCAACTGTTATGTTATTTATATTTATAATCTCTGCTTTATCGTTATCCATTCAAGAGTTATATATATAACATGTGAATCATATAAATTTATTATATTATATGCATATGGCATCATGTGTGTATGAAAGGAACACGGCAGGGATGAAATTAAAAAAATTCCCCTACTGGTTCTGTGGGCATGGCTTGTTGTGGGGAGGTCATGAGACTGGGTGGATGTGGCCAACTTGACATCACTCACATCGAGGGGCTCCTCACTGGCCCCTCTCCTTTCAGCCACTCCTTGTTGCGAATGACAGGAAAATGAGGAGGGGAATATGCCTGCCTACCATCCTTCCCTTAGTCTGTACTGAGATTAAGGAACGGATGACAAGCAGGAAAATCCCCTTCCCCATTTTCCTGCCTTTAACAAAAACAACTCCATTCCAGCTGCTCCCCTCCACCTGTCCCCTTCCTTCCTGGGGACTACCTTAAAGGGACAGGTTGCAGCAGCTCCGTTCTGAATGGAGGGAGAAAAGTTAGCATTCTCTCTGCTGGATTTAACATTGAATTCTGTGGCAGAGAGAATGCTGACTTTTCTCCCTCCATTCAGAATGGAGCTGCTGCTCCCTTTATGGTTCCCTCCTGGCTGTCTCCCTCCTGGGGACTACCTTAAAGAGACAGGCTGCAGCAGCTCTGTTCTGAATGGAGGGAGAAAAGTTAGCATTCTCTTTGCTGCATTTAACATTGAATTCTGTGGAATATCGAGTGGCAGGAAGAGGTGAGTGGTGACCTGCTGGGCATGGGTGGGGCCAAGAAGGGGTAATTACTACAGGTTCAGCGGACTGATGCCCATAATCCCTAGCGGTTTGCCTGAATCGGTCCAAACCGTAGCATTTCACCCCTGGAACAGGGACTTCAACCATCCTGCTATGACTACCATCTTGCCTTTTCTGAGGTCTACTCCCTCCCAGAGCCTGAATTGATACAATCCTAGAGTGCATCGTGAAGTTAATACAATTCTTAAGAGTTAGGTAGCATACAAATTTAACCTTCCTTCCTTCCTTCCTTCCTTTTTTTTCTTTTTCTTTCTCTTTCTTACTTCCTCCTTCCTTCCCTTACTCCTCCTTCTTTCATTGTTTCCTCCTTTTCTTCCTCCTCTTCCCCTTCCCTTCTCCCCCTCCTCCTGTTCCTCTTCTCTTCTTCCTTTTTCTTCCTCTTGCATTTATATACTAGACACTCAAAATGAGAGAAGTAAAATTTGTTGTTGTTAGTTGTGAAATTGTGTTCGACCCATCACAAGCCATGGACAACTTTCCTCCAGGCTTTCCTGTCCTCTACCATCCTCCTGAGTCCATTTAACCTCATACCTACTACTTCAGTGACACCATCATTCTCTATTGTCCCCTTCCTCCCTTGCCCTCAAGCTTTCCCAGAATTAGGCTCTTCCCCAGTGTATCCTTCCTTCTCATTAGGTGCCCAAAATATTTGAGTTTCATCTTCAAGATCTGGCCTTCTAAAGAGCAGTCAGGTTTGATCTCCTCTAGGACTGACCTGTTTGATGGCCGTGCAGTCCAGTCTTCTCCAGCACCATAGTTCAAAGAGAAGTAAAATAGACACATAGGAAAAAAAACTTGGACACAAGTGTAAGAATATCCAATTAAAGAGTATGTATTGTCAATAATAGGTTGGAAGTCACATCTTTTTCATATATCAGCAGGACACCAATGAAGAAAGGGAGGGGAAGGGGACATTTCATTGAACAGAGTTAATTGCATACCTTTGGAAATGGTGGCAAAGCTGTGAAATAACTAGATAGTAAGAAGTCCAATTTATAAATTATATATTATAAATTTATAATTAAATTTTCCATTCAAAAGTTATGTGTTTATGACTTCCAGGGAACAAAGGTTTATGGCGCTGATGACCAAAGCAGAATAAAAAACTGCCAAATAGATCAGCTCTTAGTAATTCCTCTCTGGATAAGGAAAGAATTTGGGATTACTCCAAAATGCTCCAGAGAGCTGTTCCTTATGAGAAGATTTCAAGATAGCAGCCTCCAGCAGATTTGAAGCTCTGGAAGACAAAGAAATAGCTAACAACTGTTGTCAGCATCTTTGAAACAACACTAAGTTCATATATTTCCCTTACTAATAACTTTCAGAAATTGCTTGTTAATTACTTTTCAGTTCTTAGAAACCTTTGGATCAGCAGTTTTTACAGCACTGGATGTTTTTCAGTCCTTAGTGAAATAACTTTTAAATGTAAGGCAAATGGCTGATTTTTTTTTCTGGAATAAAAAAAAATAAAGGGTGATTAAAATTTAAAAAGTTACAAAAGAGCTAAGGGTTTGGATAAATTTAAAATAAGATTTTGGAATTAATCATAAAATGGGGAAATGCTTTTGTTTTAAATTATTTTTTAAAAAAATGAAAAAATGGGTCTTTGAAATTGCACTCTAGAGGGAACTAGAAGGAATTGAAGATTATAAATAAAAAAGAAAAACACTTAAATTGACTTACTAATAGAACAAAATATTTTAATATCGTACATACTGGATATTTTTAAAAAGTGGACCAAGAAGTTAATTTTAAGAGTGTCTGTCTCCATAGACAGTACATAGACTGTACTTAAAATATATTATGCAAGAGGAACAAGTTTTTCCAGACAAGAGCAACACTGATTTGAAGTTGGATTTAAAAATGACAGTTTATAAGAATGACATAGGGAAAAATATTACACTGGACATATAAAAGAAACTGGCTGATGTCTTAATTATTAAAATGGATATACAAATACAAATAGCAAATCGAGACAGAGACCTGGACAATTTTCCTATATTGGATTTACAAAAGAGGCTTGTTGAAGTTTTGGGTACTTTAAGAGAAGTTGATGTTACTAAAATTGTTAATATTGTTGTGATGAAGAGATAAGTCATTCTTTTATACAGGTGAAACTCGAAAAATTAGAATATCATGCAAAAGTTCATTTATTTCAGTAATGCAATTTAAAAGGTGAAACTAATATATGAGATAGACTCATTACATGCAAAGCGAGATAATTCAAGCCTTGATTTGTCATAATTTTGATGATTATGGTTTACAGCTCATGAAAACCCCAAATTCACAATATCAGAAAATTAGAATATTGCATGAAATCAATAAAACAAGGATTGTACATAGAACAATATCGGACCTCTGAAAAGTATAAGCATGCATATGTACTCAGTACTTGGTTTGGGCCCCTTTTGCATCAATTACTGCCTCAATGCGGTATGGCATGGATGCTATCAGACTATGGCACTGCTGAGGTGTTATGGAAGACCAGGATGCTTCAATAGCAGCCTTCAGCTCTTCTGCATTGTTCGGTCTCATGTCTCTCATCTTTCTCTTGGCAATGCCCCATAGATTCTCTATGGGGTTCAGGTCAGGCGAGTTTGCTGGCCAATCAAGCACAGTAATCCCATGGTCATTGAACCAGGTTTTGGTACTTTTGGCAGTGTGGGCAGGAGCCAAGTCCTGCTGGAAAATGAAGTCAGTATCTCCATAAAGCTCATCTGCGGAAGGAAGCATGAAATGCTCCAAAATTTCCTGCTGGACAGCTGCATTGATCCTGGATTTAATGAAGCACAGTGGACCAACATCAGCAGATGACATGGCTCCCCAAATCAACACAGACTGTGGAAACTTCACCCTGGACTTCAAGCATCTTGCAGTGTGTGCCTCTCCATTCTTCCTCCAGACTCTGGGTCCTTGGTTTCCAAATGAGATGCAAAAGTTGCTCTCATCAGAAAAAGGACTTTGGACCACTGAGCAACAGATCACTTCTTTTTTTCTTTAGCCCAGGTAAGACGCTTCTGACATTGTTGTTCAGGAGTGGCTTGATAAGAGGAATACGACTTTTGAAGCCCATGTCCAGGATCTGTCTGTGTGGTGGCTCTTGATGCACTGACTCCAGCCTCAGTCCACTCCTTGTGAAAGTCCCCAACACTTTTGAATGGCCTTTTCCTGACAATCCTCTCCAGGCTGCGGTCATCCCTGCTGCTTGTGCACCTTTTTCTTCCACACTTTTTCCTTCCACATAACTTTCTATTAATGTGCTTTGATACAGCACTTTGGGAACATCCAACTTCTTTTGCAATTACCTTTTGAGGCTTTCCCTCCTTATGGAGGGTGTCAATGATGGTTTTCTGCACAACTGTCAGGTCAGCAGTCTTTCCCATGATTGTGATTCCTACTGAACCAGACTGAGAGACCATTTAAAGGCTCAGGAACCCTTTGCAGGTTATGGCTTAATTAGCTGATTAGAGTGGGACATTTTGAGCCTAGAATATTGAACCTTTTCACAATATTCTAATTTTCTGAGATTGTGAATTTGGGGTTTCATGAATCGTAAGCCATAATCATCAAAATTATGACAAATCAAGGCTTGAACTATCTCGCTTTGCATGTAATGAGTCTATCTTATATATTAGTTTCACCTTTTAAGTTGCATTACCGAAATAAATGAACTTTTGCACAATATTCTAATTTTTCGAGTTTCACCTGTATATTTTTCTTTATCATGTTTTATTTCTATTTTTCTTTTCTGAATTTATATTCTTTTTTCCTGTTGTTTGTATAAGTTTTTACTGTTACATTGTAATCTTTAATAAAATAATGTCTTTAAAAACATGATGAGCTTATACTGAAACCGATGCAGCTTATACATTATTATATATTATTGCCACTTTAGACTCAAGTTTTTTTAGTTTTAGTTTAAAATGTATTATTGCATTATTGAATGGAACTAAATGTTTTAAAGAGCTGATTTGGTGCAGTGGTTAAGGCATCAGCTAGAAACTAGGAGACCAGGAGTTCTAGTCTCACCTTGTTCACAAAACTAGCTGGGTGATCTTGGGTCAGTTGCTTTCTCTCAGTCCTAGGAATCTGGCAATAATAAAATCATTTCTGAAAAAACTTCTGAAGAAATCTGGGTGACTCAATGCATTATCTGAAAATTGGACATGATTGAACAGAAAGTTTTAAATCAATTACTTCTAATAATGATAAGGCCTCCAGGACATGCAAGGCAGTAACCCTAATTTTCCTTATTCAATAAGAATGAGTATACAGTCTTATTCTGGACCTCTCCCATTTTATTTTCCAAGTTCTCATTAGACTGCTTAATTTCTTCCACTTTTTCATCTATTGCTTCAATATGGCCTGCCAGACCTTGAACTGTCATGATAATATCTTCTCTAATTTCTTGATTTCTTTTTTTGAATAATCTCTTTAATTTGAACTATCTCCTCAGCAACATCTCAAATTTTATCCTCAAACACCGAAGTAATTTTTTTTCTGTAACAGAGGCTTGTGTTTTAAGGGCTTCCTGCAACATTTCAAATGTTAATATTGGTGGTTCCGTTGGAACAGAGAGAGATTGCAATTTGGACGTTTGAACTGGTGAGCACCCAGCATTTTTGGGGACAACAGTCTCTATTTGTTTTGAAGTCATTTTTAGTTTCCAATTTGAGTTTATTCAGCAGCCAGAACAACAAATCCATCAAATCCAAAAATTCCCAGTCTTTAAATAATATCCTTTTTTAAAAAAATCACTGCTGTAATCTTTTTAGCCTTTAATCTTCTCCTTTTTTTTAAAGCAAAAATCTCTAATTTTGAACAGGGGCTACCAGCGCTAAACAAAACTTTCCTTTTTAACTTTCGCTTTCATGCCCCATTAAAGCTCAATCGCCATCTTGATTTCACTTTCTCCCCTTAATGAGTCAGAAGGAAGTAATACACATTTGGAGTTAAAGTTCAGTACTTGCAAATCTGCTCTCTCCTGAGTTTGCTCAGCCTGCTTCCAAATGATGTTTATTCCAAGCGTTGTTTGCAGGGGTGGTCGCGGTGTCTTCCTCTGCTTAAAGCAGAAACGTCCCGGATTCGGAGCTCTGTCGGGCTTCCAGGGAGCTCTCACCCTTCGAGCCCCAGAATTGTTTGTGGGGCTCCTTGGGGAGCTCTACCTACACCTGTCTGCTCTCTTCCTCCCCTTTTCCCAGGGAGAAAGTTTTCAAGCCGCTAGACAGCTGATTTGCGTTGTTCTGGCAGCTTTACAAGATCGCAGGGCTGGTGCTCACAAAAGGAATGTCTTCGGTGCCTGCGGTGCCACCGGAAGTCCCATGGATTACAGTAGAATCCATAACAAACCAGTTATCAACATGGGAAACCTGCAATGAAGTACTTGAGGCATTATGTCTGATTCAAATATTCTTATTCTTCCCACTTATTACTATATTACTTATTACTTTAATACACTTATTACTATAACCACATTGCTTGTATCTTTTAATTATATTATTTGTATCCTAGTACGATTTGATAGCTTATTAGTAACCTTGACTATCACTAAGTGTTGTATTTTTTTATTCTTGACATATGTATTTTATTCTCCTTATGTACATTGGGAGCATACACACTTAAGACAAATTCTTTGTGTGTCCAATCACACTTGGCCAATAAAGAATTCTATTCTATTCTATTTAACTGGAAGTATTGGGTATAGAACATGCCAGTATTCTCCCCCCACACCCCACGATGCTCCACTGTGTTTTGGAAACATGCACATGCAGCAACTAACTTTCACGTACTTGATGAACCTTTATTCTGGTGATTTCTATACTGTACTTTAGAATGCTTTTTCCAGTGATCCAGTTTCAAGTATTAAACCTGAGTTGTGATTCCACTTTTTAGAATACTTTTTCCCTTACAGTACGGATAGCTGCAAACTGTTTTTAATTTGCAAAAACTATTTCTGTTTGAACATGCTTTCAGCGCTTAGTTGTTCTTAAATGTCTCATTTGTGTGCTTTTACTTTATGCTTCCTTTTTTACACTTACATGTTTTATCTGTTGTCTGCCCAGATTTGGTCAATATCCCATTTGAGATGGGATATTAACACTGGAGAATAAAACCTGTTGAAGTGTTGTTTGTTCAGGCCTTTCCTATCTGAACGTTACGTTTTTACTGTTTCTCTTTCAATTAATATTTATATTGCTTTAATGCAAAATACTTTAGGAAGGAACTGTATGGAAAGCACTATATTGTAGATGTATAGTAAATAAATAAATGTTCTAAGTAATTCTAAGTAAACTCACAAGAAATTGGCCCAAGAGATGGGATCTCCCTTCTTCAGATTTCAGTTTTAATTTTGAAAATGAGGACACACAATCATAAGAAAACTGCTTTGTCATCATAATGCCCATATTTAATATTTTTAAACAAGTAAAGCCATTTTTTAAAAAATCATTTCATCTCATACAGTACATTTTTGTATTCCCTCACCAATGCCCATCAACAGTATTCAAAAGTTTGACATATTTCTCAGTATTTTAAGTAGCATATAACCCATGACCACAGTAAAGCAGAGTTCTCATTACACCGCTTCTTTAGTTAAAATTCAAAATCTTAAACCTTAGGTCACATTTGACGTAAGGACTGTTCCTCCACCTGCACATAGTATTTGGCAAAAGTCAGGGGAAGTTATGCAATGGCTTATCACCATGTTCATTTTCATTATTGTATGAATATTGATAAAAGCCACTGCAAAGCTGTTCCCATTGTTCCAAAGATGCTTTCCCAAAAGGCAACTTGATTTTCTTGTTTTTTTCCTTGTAAATTTTTGCTTCTCGTCCAAGAAGCTTCTTCAGTTCTTTAGTTTCTTGGATGAGAAGTGAAATATTTTCTAGGGGAGAAAAAGCAAGAAAATCCAGTTGCTTTTTTGAAAGGCATCTTTGGGACAACCATGACCTGGATGATTGGGAGCCTCCAGACAGTTGTTCCCATTATTTTGTCAAGTCAAAGGAAGAGTGGAGGCCATAGCTTTAATTTTATAGCATAATGTAAGTACTGCGCTTAAAGGTCCAGACTTCAGACAGAAGGCAATTTCAAATCTACATCTTATTTCTAAAGAAATGGAAGGGTTTTTTCTTCAGTGAATAAAATCAAGCTTAAATTGAAATTGTACAAGTTTATTTTGTAGGGTATTTTTCTAACCTACATATGTATTTGGCGAATTGATTCTTTGAAACATAAGCAATTATTCACAAAAGTTCAAGCAACACTTTCCTTCCAGAGAAAAACATTGCATGTGAGAATCTAGAATCAAGTAATTTGTCTCTATTTTTTTAAAAAAAATGAAGTGAAATGACTAACTTATCTTTGGATTTTTGATATTTGGTAACTATTTTCAAAAATAATTACCGCCAAAAAACTGTATCTTACAGTTGAGCATATTTTTTTCATGTGAACCAATTATTACAGTAAAAACATATCCCAATAGATGCTTGAATTTAACAAAAATAGGGGTTTGATGTCTATCAAAGTCACAGAAATTAATTTAAATGAAATAATGCTGCTATATAATAAGCTTGCAAACAAATATTTTTACACTTAGTGATGCATTGGCCTAAAAAATTATGTATCAGCTATGATATTGTAATTTTTCACATAAAGTTATGGAAAGTTCGAGATGTGTTAAGTACTAAATAACTACATGAAATATCAATATATTTTCAAAAGTAATATTTTGGAAAATCTCCAACTAAAATATTTTCATACTATGAACGGCATGAAGCAATTAATACATTAATTTGAAAAATGCAACAGAAAATATAGCAAATCCTTGCTTAGGAATTTACCACTGGCATTTAAAAAGTCATGAAATTAACAGAACTTCACAGACATCCAACAACCTAGATCAGTTTTGAAAAACTTTTGGAGATATAACAAAACTGACTTTAAAAGTCCCACTCATGTTACAAGACTGATTATGTAGCATTCAACTTGCATATATATGTAGCATAAATGATTCACAGAATATCCAATATGCAATGAAGGTGTAACATAGTTTTCTTGACACTTTTCATGATTCTCCATGGAAACTTTACAGAAAAACTAGCAAGGTTGATCACCAACTTTAAATGCCTACTATAGATGCATACAATATTAAAGGCAATTTTTTTTAGGAAAAAGCCTTATATTCTCAATAATGTTTAAATTTGATCTATTTATCTCTTTACTTATATTGTTTTAAGTGTCCAACATTAACAAATTCAGCATATCAACATACTAATTTGGGAGTCTCTAAACTTTTAATATACTTACTTCAACTGTACAGAACCAAATGCATTCATATGGATAATACTCTTTTAATTTCTTCATAGCTGAAAATATTGTGAAATTTGTTTATATTTACATACTTATATAATTATGAAGTTTATAAAATAATACACCCATCTCTGTTCACATTATATGTGTATGTGTGTCCATATGCACACACAAACATGTACTGAGATGAATGTGTAGTTTTATACTAAAATGAACAAATTAATATACTGATTCTTTTATAAACTATTCATAGTGTAATCAGAAACAGTTTTTTAAAACTTCCTCATATAGCAAGGTATCTACTTAAGGATGAGTTGGATCAATGTAGTCTTGCTTCATTTATTCAAAGTGCTGCTTTCCATTTGCAGCCACTGGGTATTCTTCTTTAGGATAATTAAATGATCTTTTCTGTAAAGACAAAGAAGTCAGCATCTGTAATATTTAGTGTAATTTCTTCAGCTTTTGGGGAAGTGGGATTGTTTTGGATAATTAAGAAGAAATCTGTGGCCATTTTGTCAGTGGTGAAATAAGAATCAACCTGACGCATTTACTGCAATAATCATTTCACTATTATACAGAACCTTCACAGAAGCATATACAAATATAAACAAACATTTCAGCACAAAATAAAAACAATTAATTTTAGGTAAATCAAGTATATATGTAGGAGGTAAAAGCCTATGGATGAACTTTAAAGGCTAGAAGTTCTTCAGAGTGCAAGTTATTTAAGGAACGCAGGTCAGGCAGTTTCAAAAGTAGTTTTGTAAATATAGAGGCTTCATTTGGATGATTTTTTGTGATCAAAGTCCTGAGTGCACGGATCAATGTTTCTTGCAGTGCTTCCACAGAATTGACATTCTCTATTCCTGATCGTTCTAAATAAAAGATAAACAATGGGAGGGAGACAGTTATTGGTTTGCAACTTATATTGTTAAACACACTATATAAAGTTCTGCAAAGTACTCAGGTATTCTGCAAAGTACTCAGGTATTCATCAAAGCATTTAAATTAATAAATTATATTCAAACAAGGTAAATCATAATCACTACAGGTCAAGGCCAATATAAATTAACATGTTCATTTTAAGTAAGTATCAATTTGACAAGCTACGTCCTTAATTTATAATGAAGGATGGAGGGGCACCCTGAGGTAGGCAAATACATTCTGCATAGATAATGACAACTGAACTTGTGATCCAATAGCTTGGATATATAGAGGAATCTTTACTTCTCTTTTTGAGCAGAGTAACAAGTACACACATATTAGAACATCTCAGAGATCAGAGTCACAGTAAAGTAACAAAAAGGTTCTGATAATATTGTATTGAGGAAAAGAACAATTTTGAGTCAATAGAGTGTACAGTTAACAGGTATATTTGGGATACTAGGCAAGGATCCTAACATAATCAGGAATGTAAGATGAACCGGATCTTAACAAATTAGGATTTTCTAGAGTGTTTATTTGAGTGAGTGTGACTTCAGAATACTCTTCCTTGCCCCCCAGAAGAGTAAGAGAGTACATGTTTGGCTGTCCACTCCCGTCCTGTATTATCTTATGATTTATTCCAAATGAAAAATTATGTTTGTTGTGTGACAAAGAATTCATGGTAAGTGGACTGAGAAAATATATTTTTGCATCTACCAAGGACATTAATCATTTTACTTGTTGTTGCACTTCAGTAACTAAAATTAATTATCATAGATCAGACTGCATGACAATTCAAAATTACATTTCCTAGTGTAATATTCCTATTCCAATATGGATCAGAACATGCAACATTATAGTTTACACACACACACACACACACACACACACACACACACACACAGAGAGAGAGAGAGAGAGAGAGAGAGAGAGAGAGAGAGAGAGAGAGAGAGAGAGAGAGAGATTTTATTTTAAAACTCAATAGCATATTGTCTTTAGAAATTCACAAGAAAAAGAATACTGAACTAAAAGTGAACTGCAAAAAATCCCTCCCCCCAAATCTTACATATGTAAAAACAGCTGAAAAATAACAACACATTCCTAATAAAGTAGGAAATATTGCATCATTACTGAAAAAATGGCAGCATTTGGCTAAGCTCCAAAATAGTCCCAAATGTAGCTACTGTTGAAAAAAAAAATCTGGTTCTCATTCCTTTTTATGCAAACCAACTATATAAAAGGAAGAGGAACAGAACCATTAGTGAGGCACCTCCAGAAGATATAAAATACTGTAAGATAAATTTCAAATATAATCTTATTTGTTAAACAATACGAAAAAACCCAGGGGAGGGGGAGAAGGGGAGTCCAACCCCAAACCAGATTTCATATATTCTGAAAAGACAAAATATATTTTATTTTTTGCTATATATAAAGGTTCATTTTGGTTTCTTACCAGCAGATACAAGGACCACCGCTGTAAACAAACTCATTTCTTCATCACTAAGGTTGAGTGCATTTAGCTTCTCACTAAACTCAAACATGGAGTTCAGCAGATCACCAGCTCCCATGGTACGTAGATCATCCAAACTGTACTTCTTTCCACTAAGAAAAGTGACAGTACGATCTTTTGCATCAAATAGAGATGCAAACCGTACCATTAGTACCTGGTCAAAAGAAAATTTAGGGAGAAAAGCTCGCATGTAAATCTATACTCAGTTCATATAGAATCTTTAAAGTTTGACAGCTCATAAAATTGAAGATACAAGTCTTCTCTGAGCCAAGGTCAATTCTTGGTGACTTGTCTTGAAACTAAAGGGAAGTGATCTAATATATTGCCTTCTGGGATTTTACTTCCCAGATCTTCAATCTCTTCCATCCAACCATCATCCTGCTCAAAAGTGTGTTTTGTTTGAGTCTAAACACAATGAAATAGTGAGGTATATCCTGAATATTTAATTCTAAAATAGCCCCACACAAAATGATTACTATCCTATATAATTTATATTTTCCATTTGTTTGTTTAAAAAGGCTTTCTTACAATTTACTAAAGATATTATTAATTACAGGCTTTTAAAAAAATTCTCAGCAACTATTTATATAATTTAGAAAGGATAGGTTAGGTTATATGCCAAAAAAAAATAGTTAAGAGATATAGAGATATTCTCACTTGGCTTTGATATTGGCATTTTATTTATTTATCAAAGTTATATGGCTGTCCATCTCACAAAAATGACTCTTATACTGAGGATCTAAAATGGTTTTAAATTAAAATGCAACATCTTCTAAAATTTTATTTTATTACTGTTGAAGTGAGAGGCATTCCACAGTGAGAGGCATTCCACAGGGGGCTATCAAAAACATTGGTGTAAGCAGACTGACCTCCACTGCATACAGCCTTGAAGGAGATGCAGAATGTTATTTAGCACCAATATTTAAAACTTTTTTTAAGCAACAGAGGTCAAAAGTAATATCTTCCCTCAGAAAAGGAAAGATGAGACAAGACAAGAGGATAATTGGCATTTCTTAAATACAAGTTTTCTCATGTTCACTGTGGCTCTTTCCAAAAGCCAAGACTGAATACAATCAGAAAGCATTGGATTTCAATTGTGGACAGAAGTATGGGGTCCCTTTAGGCCAGAGGTGGGGAACTATTCCCCTTCATGACTTGTGGACTACAACTCCCAGAATTGCTGAGCCATGTTGGCTCAGCATGGTTGGCTCAGGAATTCTGGGAGTTGAAGTCCACAAGTCATAAAAGGGCCACTCCTGCTTTAGACAATAGATACTACTAGCCAGGGAAACAGACTTAGCAGATGCCACACAATTTGGATACAGCAAAAAAGATGAGTGCAAAACTGAGGAACCTACTTTTCAAAATGAGTGAGAAGACAGGATGAAATTTCCAAGTAAACTATGCAATCTATAATTACATAAAGAGGCCATTTTTGCCACATTTCCCCAACTACAGCAGTTACACGCCAAATGTATCAAAATAACTGCACTCATTTTATCAATTTTAATTGATAGAAATAAAAAGAAATAAAAAGGAAATATTCACCTCAAAGGTTCCAGCCTTCAGAAGGTTTACTTGGTCATGTTGTGAAAGATCTCGGAAACCTGGAACACGCTTGGCAAATTCCACCACTTCCTTTACTGCAGGGGTAAAGCTCATGGAAAATTCTTCCCAGACTTCCTGACCAGACTTATCTGGATCCACAAAAGGAGTCTTGTTCATTGGGCAAACCTGGATATTTACACATATATGGAATCAAAATGCTATTCTGAACCCTTTTTTTTTTCCAAAAACTATGAAACTGGCAATGTCTTCAAATATTACACAATTATTCATAATTAAAAGAGTTCATAATTAAAAATGGTAGCGTATGTTCCAAAAAATATTAGAATCTATTTAAAATTAAGAGTTACTTCTTGTCAACAACATAATAAAACCTTTCTTAGAAAAGAAAACTGAGTATAAGCATCTAGTTTAAAGTCCATTTCCCACAATATTTTATACTTGTAAACTTACATTCACAGAGCATCTTTGCATTACAATTTTGGAATGGCTGTGATAATTTTATTCCCATCTAGTGCAATTGGTAGGCAATTACACTGGCTATCTAGAAAAAAACTATATGACCTTGACTGTAAGTGCATTACTGTAATCTTAATTTTTTTCCACTTTACTTTAAGGCTTAAAAAAATTGTTAAGGCTTAAAATGAATTGCTTACATGCACATTTCTTCTCATAATTTCTATACTATTTATAAAATATAGCAAAAAATAGTGTGAAAGAATCATAGAGAATGGACTTTCAGCTTCAAGTGAAAATACTATGGGAGTGATCACTATTCAGTTGGTTTGTTTAACTGATGCACATTTACACAGAAAGTCACACTGTAATTAATTAGTTAATATTTGTCCCCCCTTCCAATTGAATTCATACATGTATTTGTTTTAAAAAACACATATGGAGGATAGAATCTGTTCACCCTAAAGTGACTTTACAGCTGGAAATTTTCTTCAACTGTGTTAATATTCCAACTACAGGGAGTCCTCAAATTACAACTGACCACTTAGCAACTGTTTGGATTTATGACGAATCCAGAAAAAGGATTGAAATTCCAACAATACGTCCCCCTCCATTTACATGATCACGTTTTGGACATCTAGCAACTGGCCTGCAGTTATGGGTGTTTGCAGCATCCCACAGTCACTTTTTTTTTTTTTTTTTTTGCCAAAATGGGTGTTTACTTCCAGTTTCCAGCAAAAAAACAGATTGGCTAAAATTGATTGGCTTAACGATTATGGAATTCACATAATAACCACTGGAGCTGGCTTCAGAGAGAGGGGAAGGGGAAGAACTGCATTTCCTTTTTAAGGCTCTGCAAAAGAATACAGCCTCTCAAAGCCCTGATTCAAAAAACAAAAGTTTAGCATTTTTCTTTTCTTTTCTGCAAACTCTTCTCTTGGCATGATTTCTTTCATTTCAATGGAAATGGCTTTTTCCATTGAAGCCAATGTCCTCTAAAAATTGTGCTTGATGGTTTTATTCCATGAAACTCAACCTGAAACATCTTATAACTATCAGGCTTAGGAACCACATTCAGAGAATAGTTTTAGAAAAATGAGCGCAGTTCTTTTATTCTCTCTGAAGCCAGCAGCAATGCCTCAATCCTGTTCAGGAGCATGGGAAAACGGGCATTTTAAGACACTAGAGCCGAGGGCTGGTTTTAGCCATTTTCTCTGTCTTCCTCTTCTTAAAGGGTCAGGCTGGTAGGAAAAAGAAAATGGCATATGTCGGTTGTCACGGGGCAGAGCAAACCAAGTCAAGAGTGCTGGGCTGAGGTTTTCCAGATGTTCAGGGCTTTGAGAAGGTGACTGCTTCACATCCTTGGAGTCTCCCAGGCATTGAGAGCTTTCCTTTCCTTTCTCTTTGGAAAAGATCTTCCAAACTTTCATCCCCTTCTTTAAACAATGGAAGGACAGGATCAAAGCTTCTTTGAGGGGGCGGCACACACACACACAAACATGTGCCTTCCTTTGGAGATTGCAAGGAGGAATATTTGAGGTTTGTGTATGTGAATGTATCTTCTGCATCTCCTTCCATAAAGCTCTTCCTGCCCCATATAGACTCTGGAAGATCGTTATCTTTCTTTTGAACTCGTAGCCCCTTGGATAGTGAGGTAAAGTTCCTGGCTACTGCAGATAGGTAGGATCTGGGTCCTGAGTAGTGCAGATGGGAGGCTAAATAGTTGGGAGAAAAGGCAAAGTCTGTGGCAACTGCTGCTACAGTAGGGAAAGACACCAGTGGGTGGGAAGCCACTTGCAGGGGTGATTAGGGGACCGTTTCATTATGGCTGCTTGGAAAATGATGTCTGCTTCTATGGTGAAGTCAAGTGGTCTAAGGACACCAAGGAGTTAGTGGTGCAATCAGTGGCAGATGTGGGGTGGGAAGTAGGCACAAGGCCTGATGCGAAGAGTGGAGGGGGTCAACACTGCAGTGCCCCTATGGTCAGTCATAAAGGCAAATGATTGTAGGAGATGTTGTAACTTCAAACGATTGCTAAGTGACTGGTCATATCTAGAGGATTACCTGTATACTCTACTGCATTATTGTTCCCAGGACTATGTGACTAATTTAAGTTTATGATGACTGAAGTATTTAATAGTTGTAATACCAGATGCATTCTGCCTCCAGTGCTGCAGGAATACGCATTCAGAGATTCAATGGAAGAAAAGCCATTTTCGAGCATTTTATTATAGCCTTTTGTGGTAAAGTCATTGGTGAAGTTCATAGAATGGAAGCAAAGATTATACCCACTTGGATAGGGTATATTGTTTTGCCCTTTATACTGTCCATTGAAATGTTTAACATTTCCATTTTGAAGCACATTGCTTATGCTACCATGATCAGCTTCACCATCAGAATTGTACTGCTCCAAGTATTTAAGATTTGTTTCCCCATTTGGAGGCTGCAAAACAGTGGTACGGTCTTCTGATTGTTCCTGATTGTACATAAATGTATCTTTGTGGGCACTAGTCACCATGCCAATCACTTCTTCCTTGGCAATGTCAGAAGGCAGAGGAAAAGCAGGATATAGTGAAGGAGGAAGGGGAGAAGTGGGCCTTTTGGCAGTTACTTCTTCTTGCTTTAGTTTGGAGTTCAGCTGTTCCTGAGGCACTAAGAGCAATGCTTCCTGGCTATCTTTTAATGCTTCACTGGGCAAGTGATCACTGAACTGCGTATTCATCATAGTTTTCATGGCACTTTGCATTTCAATTATCATCCTCTGTTTCTCTCGTTTAGGAATTCGGCCAAATCGAACAGCTATAAGGAAGACAGAGAGAGACTTCAGTTTTACATTATATCAAATTTTAATAAGAATGCCATTGCATTCTTCCTTAAAAAATCACCCCATTGATTAAACACAGAATGTATTTGACAGTAAAACTGTTAACAAGGACCAAAAGACTATCCTACTAGTTCTGGGACATTTTTCTCAAATGTGAGATAGAAGAGAATTCATACACAGCCCAGCAGTGTTTTCAATTGTAATGAAGAGAATGAGGTAAGTTTTTAAAATTCTTTTTTCCTCAAAAAGCAAATTGCGCATTTATGCTGCTTCTGGACAGAAAAGGTTATTGGAAAGGATGCTGACTTTTATAAGTATCCTGTCTTTCCTTTTCCTATTATTTTTTGTACTTCATTGTCTTGTACTGTTTTGTACTTTATTGTAATTTATTTCCTTTTCTTAATATAGCTTAGGAGTTGTCCAGAAAGCTGTGTTATTAATAAAGCATTGAAATAACTTATAAAATAAGAATAAGCAATTTTTCTTCTCAAAAATGCAGGCAGGAATGCAAGCATTATTTTCATAATCAAGGAAAACAGAACAGAGAGACTCAACTTGGAATATACAACTTGCAATGAAAATAGCGAAAACTTAGTAACCAGGACTACTCACAGTTTGGGAAGTATTGTGGTTGTATTAACTAAAATTCTAAAAATAACCAAAATGGATCCAAAGGTGGCAGACTGCCTGTACTTGAGATACTTTGGCTTGAGAAAAATGAAAACTAGTTTGTCTGCAATGATGATATCCAAAAAAGGCAGACATGGGCAAAGTAAGATTAGAAGCAGTATCAGACTAACTATAAGATTGTAAATATATTTGCTCTGTAATTATTTTTTTAGTTCCTTAATTTGCTGGTCTTGCACAACACATTTGTTGTTTGTTTAGAGTAGTGTATCCTTTGCAAATTCAATTTATTAAGTTACCAGGACATGATTAATTAATTAATGGTATGAAACTTCCCATTTACTAGATCATTCTTCTAAATCAGTATTCCTCAAACTTGGCAACTTTAAGATGTATAAACTTCAAGTCCCAAAATTGGCTAGCTAGCAAATTCTGGGAGCTGAAGTTCACATATCTTAAAGTAACCATAATTGAACAACCTTGCTCAAAAAAAAAAAAAAAAAAAGAGAGAGAGAGAGAGAGAGAGAAAGAAAGAGAGAGAGAGAGATCTAGGATAGCCAAACTAATTTATGGGATATCCCAGGCTAATTTTCTTATGGCTCAGCCTAAACTGGAACTAAATATTTCAGGAATAACATCTAATAAAGTTAGCCAAAGTACTAGTCAGTTTGAATTTTCTTCCTTGAAAATTATCCTCTTAGAAAACCCTGTTTGGAAATTTTCATTGTTTCCAGTGATTGATAAATAGCAAAGTCAAGACCCTGTGATAGTCTAAAAGAGTCTCTTATATTTTCCCTCAATGATTAAGATCCCTTATACCCAGGGCCGGATTTAGATGAAAAGAGGCCCTAGGCTATTCCACTTATGAGGCCCTTTCACCAGTGGTGGGATTCAATTTTTTTAACAACAGGTTCTGTGGGCGTGGCTTAGTTGGGGGTGTGGCTTGGCAATCATGTGACTGGGTGGGCGTGGCTAGCTGGTCACGTGACTGTGTAGGCGTGGGTAGCTCGTCATGTGACCGGGTGGGCGTGGCTATGTGCATAGACTTTTTTCAGAGGGCTGAAAAAAGTCATTTCTGACTGGGCCTCGCACTTTTGACCGGTCCTCACACTTATGACCATCCTCACATTTATGCCCGTGCAGCTTTCTTAACAACCATGTCACTCATTTCACAACTGCTTCTCTTCACCATGGTAACAAGATAGGGCAAAAACGTAAAATGTGAGGACAGTCGTAAGTTTGAGGACTGGTCAAAAGTGCGAGGACCAGTCAGAAATAACTTTTTCAGCCCTCTGAGTAGTCCATATGCATAAAAGGATACAGCAATAGAGAGGGATGAAGGAAGGGAAATTAGAGTAGGAGGGAGGGTAAGAGAGGGAGGAAGAGAGGAGGAGAAGGAGAAAGGAAGAGGAAGTAGGGAGGAGAAGAAGAGGGGGAGGAAAAGAAAGTAAGAAGGAAAGAAAAGAGAGAGGCGGTAGGTTTGAGGAGAAAGATTGCTGTACAATAAAAAAGATGAAAGGGAAGAAAGCCAACCCCAAACAAATATAAAGATATTAAGATAAAGAATGAATTGTTAAACTTTAAAGAATAAAAGAGAACAAATATGAATAAATAACAATAATTAGAAACACACATACAAACATACAATGTATTTTCTTTGAACAGAGTATTTGGCCGGTTCACAAATTTAAACAGTTTAGTCATTTCAATTAAATTTACAATTTCTATATTTCCTTTTTGCCATATTTATTCCACATCTATTTTTGTAAAAAACCAGTATTACCCTTCATCCTCATCTCTAATCTTAATCAAATTCAATTTTTCCCTTCTATTCTATATTATACCCCTTCCCATTGTCATCTATTTTTATATCCATCTTCACATTGGTTAATTATGTAATATTAGTTGTTTAATATAAATTCAACATTTTAATATAAATCAATTAGTTATATAACTACCTTTTTTGTAAATTAATCAATATGAACATGAATATTCCAATTATTTCCATGCAATCCAATTTCTTACAAATCCATTAATTATATTTACCAATAATAAACCAAATAATTTCCCCCATATATTCCTCCAAACCGCAACTTAACCATTTCTGCTTTCAGAAATATACAATTCATTGTATCTCAATTATTACAATTCCCTAGTTAAATAGAGCTTTTTTTCTTTTCCTCTTTTTCCCTAAATTTCTCATTGTTTGCACCTACCTTTTTTGGTGAGGAAAAAGAAAAGAATTCTGCCTGCCTAATTTTCTAACCTTGCAGCAACAGCAAAGCATTTTCAGTTTTGTTTCTCAGCATAGCTAGGGGGAAAAAATCAGCACTCTTTGCAAGGAAGCAGAAGAGCCCTGAGCAAAACAGCTGAGACAAATCAGCTGAGAGCCGGGAGGCCAATTAGCCTATGCTGAAGCTCCCTGGGCCAATAAAATTACAAAAAAAACACCGAACCCTTTGTTAAATTGCTGGCTCCCCCGCCCCTCGCCCACCACTATTTATTGGCAATAAATAGTGGTGCGGAGGGGCGGGGCAAGCCAGCAATTTAACAAAGGGTTCGGCTGCACCACTGGCTCTAGGGGGGCCCTTTGAAGCCCCGCAGCAAGAATTTGAAGGTTTTTTTTCCTCTAGCCATCGGAGGCAGCAATAGATTGGGAGTGGGCGGGGTAAGCGAACGGCCGGCGATCCAACAGAGCAGCGTGAGGGTGAGTGAAGGCGTGGATGCTGCTTTCTCCATCCTGCTCTCTTGTGTCCAGAGCCAGTGGGGAACCACATGGCAGCCCACGTGGATCCCAGGCAGCGGAACTCAGGCTAGGGAAGGGCAATTGTGGCTCTTTTACAACCTGTGGCCTTCAACTCTCAGAATTCCTGAGACAGCTTGGTTGTCTCAGGAATTCTGGAAGTTGAAGTCCACAGGTTGTAAAAGAGCCACAATTGCCCACCCCTGGCTACAGTAGGCTGGCGCCGCGCGGGTGGGAGGCAAGGGGCGGGCGAGCCAGCAATTTAACAAAGGGTTTGGCCGAACCCCCTAGAATCCCCAGAATCCCACCACTGTGTAGGCCCCTCTTGATCTTGAGGCCCTAGGCTGAAGCCTAGTTAACCTATAGGAAAATCTGGCCCTGCTTATACCTTTTCTGATAAATTAACTACGTAAAGACTGTAAATATTCATAACTTTTATTAGCTCTTTTCTCTAATCAATATACCATATTGAAATTTCTTAGCCTTTTCACATAGCATTGGAAGTGGCTTTATTGTACACCATACCACATTAAAATATATAAAAAAGATGAGTTATGTCTGGAGGTGCAACGCTTAGTCCTAGATTTATGAGTTGGACAGACTTTTTTCATTATTTTATATCATACAAGTGGATTGTTACATATCTAACATGTAAACATGTAAAGGGTCCTGACAAGCCATTCTGCCTTCTACAGTTGGAGATGTAAACATCCTCCTCACAAACATGGTTTAGAGCACTTTGCGAATAGGGCCTTGTTACACTTATTCCCTCCATCGTGGATACCACTTATGCTGTAAATATAAGCCCATTGCTTGTACAGGTAGTCCTCGACTATAACCACAATTGAGGCCAAAATTTCTGTTGATAAGCAAGACAGTTGTCAAGTGAGTTTTGCCCCATTTTACAACCTTTCTTGCCACAGTTGCTAGGTGAATCATAGCAGTTGTTAAGTCACATAGTTGTAAAGTGAATTTGGTTTCCCCACTGACTTTGCTTGTCAGAATTTCACAAAAGGTGATCCTGCAATGCTGTAACTATTGTAAATCTGAATCAGTTGCCAGGCATCTGAATTTTGATTATGTGACCATATGGACATCGTAATGGTCATAAGTGAAAAATGGTCATGTGACTTTTTTCACTGTCATTGTAACTTTGAACAGTCATTAAACAAACTGTTGTAAATAAGAGGACTATCTGTATTCACAAATGCTCACTGGGATTACAAGCTCTTGTAGGAACATATTTCATGTTCCAGCATCATTTCCACATTTGTGACTTTACGGTTACAGTGCGATTGGAAGCAGAGTACAATGTTAACCTCTACTTTATCACTATTTTTATAAAACTTTCATTTGAATTAAACAAAACATACAATAATTCACCTTTTGAAAATCACTGCTCAATATAGAAACATACCATCTCTTGACATTCCTATTGACAAGCATTTTTTGAATCGGCACTGCTGACACCTGTTTCTATTCATTCTCATTATAGAGCAGTTGTTATTCTTCAGGCACTTCTTATATTGGATATTTTGCTGAATACTTCTTCTAAAGAAACCCTGAAAAAATAAGCAATTGTTTTAGAGTTTTGGTTATTTTTGTGAACAAGCTTCCAATTATATCATATGAATACAATCTTGCATGTTTAATCTTCAAAACAAGATTTATGAAATTTTGTTGTGATGAAAACGATGGAATAAAGCATACACAAAATATTCTTCTTAAACTTTAAAGAATATTCAGCTTTGCTGAAGGTACTTATTTAGTAGAAAATGAAAATATTTTATATTTGGCAATTTTGCAAATAAAACATACACTATATTTCAGACAGTCAGTAACAATTATACTCATTCCTAAATTTTTATCTATTCATTGCTACCTTAAGCCATTTATATTAGAAAAATTACCTTGCAGCCTTCACAAGCATGGACCCCATAGTGAAATCCTGAAGCAACATCTCCACAGACTTTACACAGCAAGACCATGCCATTAAATTCTAAAAATGCAACAGTATGAAAGCTCAGTAGTAACATGGAAAATGAAGCAGATAGATTTATTGTTTTGTAATGTAATGTAATATAATTCTGTATAGCTGCCTTCTCAGATCATAATTATACATGTCTCAAAAAAACCATAAAATATTTTAGTAAAGGAGTCAGCAAAAGATTAAGCAGTATAGTTTTTAAATTTGATGTTGTGTCACTCCAGGAAAAAAAGCACTCTAAGAAATCTGTGCAGAGTCCCTTTGAAATAAATCCCATTCCTCATTTCACTGAAATTGTTGATGAGTTTGAACTCAAGGCCAAACGTGCCCTCCAAACTGCATCCAAAATTTTAAGGTGTAAATGTGTCTTGTTGTTATAACTGTGTTAATTATTAACTAATACTCAGTGAATAAAAACTTGTTTAGGACAAATAAAAACTGATACATCTGCTCCATGTAACTGAAATGTTACTCCGTATCATACTATTGTGAATACAATAATAGCACGGATGTATTTGAATGCCATCTGAAAATTTCTTTTGTTCAGAAACAAGGCAATAGGTTTATCAAATAAATACAAATGTTTCTGCAAATGATGGGTTGAAACAAAAAAAAATGAAAATGCTATCTGATGCTGACTTATGAATTGATGAAATATCATTACTTATTAACATGTTGCAAGCAGGTTCCAAGTAACAAAGGTTTAGGGAATCAACAATTCCACTTTTGATCATGGAATTTAATTATTTAGGTAATAAACCAGCTAAAGTTGTTCTCAGAGATTGAATTATTAGGAACCCTGTAAAAAGTAATAAATTAATAAGTTATTATTAAAGTTGGCAAAACTTAAATAATCATAAAAACAGAGATGTTCATTTAAATGATTTTTTTTTTTACAATGGGTATTCAGGTACTCTTCAGATAGGAAAATTCTGTGCTTTCGCTAATACTCCTGACAGCACTAATAATGAACTGGTTTTAGGATTTGCAGCTAAATAAATATTTTAACTAAATAAATAATAAAATATAATACACATTTTTAACATTCCAGAAGTGGAAACCAAATAGTCATAACAATATTGTACTGAAGTATCATTGTTTGAGTTTTGCGGCATGTTCCCAGTAGTGTACAGGTAGTCCTGCCTTACCAACCACAACTGGACTGGCAACAACGCCAAATGAAAAACCATATGATAGCACCGGACTTATACCACTTCTGCTTGCATCATTAAGTCAATTACTTAATTAAGTGAATCAATTAAGTGCTGTCAAGTGACACTTCACATGATCATGACTTGCAATTTTACTTCCATATTTTCTATTAATTCTGCTTATTGGAAACCGATTGTGAACCTTTCAAATGGCAATCACATGACTGCAAGAGCTACAATGGTCATAAATCTGTGGCAGATGCAAAATGCCTGAATGGTGATCATGTGACCACAGACTGATGTGATGGGATAAATTGCAAAGCTTTTTTTCAACTCTTAATTTCAAATGGTCCCCATACAAGGCAATATGTAAATGAGAAATAACTGTATCTAATAAAAGCCTTATTATGGTGGTAGCCAGTGGGAGCAAATGTGCACTTCAAGAACAAAACTAGAATTTGAACTCTAAGAAGTTCCAGATTCAAAGGCTGGTGTCTCCAAGCTAAGAAGTACAGAAATTAAGCCTAGGAGTCACCAGTTACCGAGAGCTTAAGAATCTGCAGACAAGCAAATAAGATATTAGAAAAATATAATCAGGTCTGTTAGAAAACATACTTTTGTTTTCCTAACTTGTTAAGTCATACCAGCAAAAAAACAAAAAAAAAAAAACACCCTTTGTGACTGATAGAACTTTTGAGTTATTTCAAAATGTATTTTCAATATTTTTATATTTTCAAATAGTCTCATGTTTTGTGCACATTCAGTAAATGATTCAGAAGAAATGCTTTGGATTTTGTGCAAGTACAGTGCTCTTCTGCTAAACAGTTCCTTGTTTTCAAGCTTCTGTACAATGCTACTAGTTTTAAAGGTAACATTAACCATAATAAATGCTTTTTATGGCAGTGTAAACCTAATAGAGGTTTTGTGTTTATATGAGATCACAATCGTAACATATCTTCAAAGAGCCTTGGTACTACAGGGGTTTAAGGCACCCTGTTATTAAGCTTATTAAGACCAGCTGCCTGCAATTACTGCAGGGTTCGAATCTGGCCAAGGCTCAAGGTTGACTCAGCCTTCCATCCTTTCTAAGGTAGGTGAAATGAGGACCCAGTTTGTGGGGGCAATAAGCTGACTTTGTATAAATATACAAAAGGATGAAGGCTATTGCTGAGCACATTGTAAGCCGCCCTGAGTTTTCGGAGAAGGGCGGCATATAAATCAAATTAAAAAAAAAAAAAAGTATGCATAATCTTGTTAAATGGATAAACTTATTTTATTTACTTTGATTCAGAAATGAAAGCACCCCTTTTCTCAATTTGAACTTGTATTTTTTCAATAGCAAATCTGGGAATTCCAAGATCTCAATTCTAAAATATTTTTTTAATGCATTTTAAATAGGGATTTAATTGTGGACCATGGGACAACATAGTCTGTTGGCCCCAATCTGACTATGAAACAGTAAGTAATATGCCAGTATGGTAGTTTTGAGCATCAGAACTCCAATGTAACTAAAATAATGGAAGTCAGAGTTTAAGTGATGAAGATTTAATACTCCAGGCTACAAGCCACTGCTGCCAAGCTTCAGATAAATGTATCTTGTACCTAGATACAAAATAGATAATCTAAGGATCAATTAACATGTCACAAGTTCCTCCTTTTGTTAGTCTCATTTATTATTACAATAGTAAATATGGATATGTCTAACAATGGTTCATCCAAAGAGCACCTGGAAGCCAGGATATAGACAGCATTTGTAAAGCTGTCAATTATCCAACAAGTGAGTACCACTTTAACTGTAACAGCTAACCATGGGAAGAAAAAATGAAAATTTGAGTTATAGAAAAAAATGAAAGGCGCTGAGAAACACGTCATCAGAAATGAGTGTTTTGTAGTAAGACTAATAGCACTTACTTGCAATTCCATTATGACTTTTTGCTACTGAGGCACCGCTCAATTGATTTCCCTTATTGTGATTCTCAAACTGGTCACTATTTGGTCTTCCATCAGAGTGCTTTTTACTCTTGCTACTGCAGCTCCTCTCAGAGGAGGAACTGTTTGGTGATGAACTGACTGGAGAAGAGGAGGACTGAAAACTGTTGTCTGAGCCTTCACTGTGACAGGAAGCAGGGCTAGATGCAGAGCTTGAAGAGCTGATATAAGCAATTACACTTCCTGGAAAAGAACACAAGAATACAACCATTATCTGTAGTCAGAGGTCAGCTCCCTCCAACCTTCTTATAACATTATTCGAAATGCCTTTTGATTTTCAGAAAACAGTATCTACTTCATCATCTGAAGCCCAAAATTCAAATTTAATTGTATCACCCTAACCAAGAGAATCTGCTCAGAGAAAAACAAATGAAGTTTAAGTTGCTTTTGTTTTTGAAGACACGAGAAAATAGTCAGTGGCGGATCCAAAATATTGCAATTTGATTTTCATACCTATTAGACAGCAAGTATGGTAAGGCATTAAGACACAAATAAACTTTATAGATTTACAGTATAGCTTTCAGCAGCAATGAACATAAAAAAAAATAGACTAGAGAATCAGTTTGCAAGTTTTCCAAGTAATACAATGACTAAAGGACCCTCTGGAAGGGTAACTCCTAGAATGTATTTAAAAAATTTATATGTTGAATGATACAAATTTACAACAGTCCAAATATTGCACATGGCCTTGGTAGAAATAAGAAATTACTTTGGAAGGAGGTGAAAAAGGCCAAAGGATCCTCCAGCAGAGTGAATGAAATTTTTAAAAAAAAGTAATTAAAATGATATGAGATGAAATTGAATCAAGGAATGCTAAAAGGAATATTTTAGATATTTATATGGGAAAGACAGTGACATGTCTAAGAGTGATATTGAAACAAATGCTGTTGTGTTCAAGAAAAAAATGAAATGCAAGTTACCAATGTGACTGTTTAACATGGGTATTAAGATTGCATCTATAGGTGATTGATTAGATGTATGATATTACTATTTCCTTATTTTAAAAAAAGGATTTAGCAGGCATACAAAAACTATAGGATAATTACATTAAGTATGCCCTGGAAATGGGCCAAATTTTAATTGAAACAGCTATTACAGTCCATAATGAGAAGAATTTGGAAAGTGCAATCTAACAATTTACATTAATAGCATTTTGCAGGAAAAATACAGATTAGTATTCTCTCTTAGATGTGACCCAATATTAAGTAACTTTCAACAATTTGTGTGCTCTCTAGTAGTCAGCATAAAATAGGAAATAAGGAAGACATGGATTTAAGTCCATAGACACAATTGTGGGTAATTTTTTTTAAAAGCACTCCATAATCAGTGGTAGGATTCTACCAGTTCAAATCGGTTCCGGAGAACTGTTTGCTCTGATTTTCAGCCGTGAGCGAACCAGTTCTCTCTTTCTTTGAAGTGGGCCTGCCTACCTGCCCCTGTGTTATACTTACCTATATTTCTGCAAATTGGTTGTTAAACCGGTAGGATCCCACCACTGTCAATAATGATACAATCATTACATAGTGACTACCATTAAACTACAATTTATCATGTAGATTGGGTCCAATTGAGTTTTCATGTATCACATTAACTTGTCTCTGGTGATCTATGAAGTATCTATACTCTTTATGAAATTACTGAGCTCAGACTTTAATAGCACCAAACAATGGCATTATTATGAAAAGCATTAGGAAGGAAAAAATAAATACCATATATATCAAATGTCTTAATTTTATTGCATTACAAATAAAATAGAGAAATGGAGCTGTACAATGGAATAATGCAATGTGTCAGGTAGTGTTATCTTAAAACAGTAAGAACAATTTTTTCCCGGAAAACATTAAATATAGTTTAACTATAAGTAAGAATCAAGAATTAAATATAAGTGATACTATAAATGTTTTTGCACTTTTAGTCTTACAACAGTTATTTACGTATAAAAGTAAAATAAAAAATAATAATAATTCCAGAGCACTTGGAGAGGTTTAGTAAGATGGAATCAAGAATAAGACCCCAGCTCAATAAGTTTCCCACTGATACTCTGATATTTCAAGTAGTCTTCACAAAAGATCCTCAGAGGGAGAATCATTTCAAATAATAACATTAATAAGAACCATACACAAAAGATGATTTCTAAATTTGCAGAACAGAGTCCTAACCTGTATGTTTATCCAGATGTGTGCTGATTTCATACATAATCCCATTATTTGCAGTGAATGGAAGAGAATCAGACTACAATAAAAATTACATCTGAATAACAGTATTTGAGAATGGAATTACAAAACTGGGGAATGATAATATGGTACATTGGTGATGCATCTATCATTAGTGTTTTGTGCCAAGCAATATACATTTTTAAAGTGGGATATTATTTCCAGTCCATTGAAAAAAAGAAAAACTCTATCAAGGATACTCTATCAAATAGTAAATGTGCATTCTATTTTACAAAAACAAGTTTTTTATTTGATCTGAAACAGAATTCTGATACTGATGTACTTAACGTTTTATATTCTACATAAAAGTACAGTTGCATCTACCATTATGTATTTCCAGAATTTTCTACCAATTTTCTAGTATTTTATGTGGGACATGCAAAACAATGTGCATGATTTATAATATAAAATGAGAGATAAAACAAATATATCAGATGTTTTTAGAAAAAGTTGGCTTTAAATTTTGAGTGAAGTGTATTGCCATTTTAATTCTAATATTTAACTGACTCTATTTATTCTCAATCTAGTCTTTTTTTTAAAAAAAATCTGCCAGATTTTTTCAACCCAATTCTCAGCTAATCATATTTCAGAATTTCAGTAGTATGCCAACTTTGGACATATAAAACCATGTTCATTTAGCATAATTAATCGTATGTAAGTACTACAGTATCCTTAAAGAATTGGATTAGAAGATTAAAATATAGTGGAATATAATTATTATGATTTAGAACCTCCTGATGGCTTCACAGAATATCATTGTAATGTACTCACATAATCCCAATGCCAATTTATTAAAACCTACAAATAACTTCAAAACTCCTCAAGAGGCTCAGTGATCTTTGCTTAATACATAAATAAATAAAAAGGAGCATTGAGGAAAAGTAGGAAACATTTTCATAGTAAATGCACATCAACAGTGAAAGAACTGCTATTTGATACTCATAAACAATAATGCTGACATCAAATTAATTAGGTTAGTGAGGAAAAAATGGCAACTGAGAAATAACCTTGCTTATTCACCTATGGAATACAATGGAGAAAAAAAAGTCCAAGATCATTTATGTATTTATAAATTCTTCAGTTTGATGATAATGGTTTAATAGTTTAGTTTGTAGCACTATGACAAATTTCACTTTAAAAAATATTATGAAAGAAGAAACACAAATAAAATGGCCAGCATAATTCACCCTCTGCTATTCTTCTCTATTGTAAAATATTATTTTATATGGATGGTACATAAAAATAAATACGCATACATATTTTGTAGTTACATAAGGTAAAAGGTAAAGATGAAGTCATGTCTTACTTTAGGGCGAGGTGATCCTCTCTGTTTCTTAGCCAAGGGAGTTAGCACTGTCCAAAGACATCTCTATAGTTATGTGGCCAGCATGACTATGTATAAAAGCACATGGAAAGCTGGTACCTTCTCACAGAAATGGCACCTATTTATCTACTTGCATTTGCATGCTTTTGAACTATTAGATGGGAAGGAATAGAGCAAGTAATGGGAGCTCATGCCATTGCACAGTGCTCTGGTCTGGAACCCAGGCTATCAGCTTTCCAGTTGACAAGCTCAGCATCTTTAACCACTGAGCCTTCGCCCCTCCATATGATGCAATTCTTTTTAAACTATTATCACAGCGATGTTCAGAAAACTAAAGTGATTAAAAAGCCTTACAAGGAAACACATAATTAATGCAAGAAAAGGCAAGACAAATAAAGTTTTTTAAAACTAGCTCCACCCCCCCTTGACCTTGAGTAAAATAGTTAATGGACTCCTTGTAGGACATTTGTTTTGTTGGTGTTAATGATTTTCCTCCAGATGTTTTCCATATAGTAGTCCTCAACTTGCAATCATTCATTTGGTGATCATTTGAAGTTACAATGGCACTGAAAAAAGTGACTTAGAATTGGTCATCATATTTATGACCATTTGTAGCACATCCAGTTAGGTGATCTAATGTTGGATGCTTGGCAACAAAAAGTATTTATGATGGTGGCAGCATCTATTGGAATGATTGCCACTTGCAATCATTGCCAGCCAGCTTCTCATAATCAAATTCAATACTTTGGAAGCTGAACTTGCTTAATAACCACATGATTCATTTAACAACTGCAGTGATTTGCTTAACAATCATAGCAAATAAAGGTAATAAAATCAGGAGCAGCTTACTTGTTTTTAGCAATGGAAATTCTGGTCTCAATTCTGGTCGTCAGTTGAACACTGGCTGCAGTTTATATTGTGTTCTAAATTGTTTCATGTTACATGCTACCCAGACTTAATACATAAATAACAAGATGGTTAATCAAATTCATAAAGAAAAATCCTGCCAACGAATAAAGAAAACAGCTATATTCTGGATTATTCTATGAGTTATAAATTGCTTTTAAGTCTATTAGAATGAGTGAGCTTTTCAGCACTATATTCCTTCCTAACCAAAAAACAGACTCCATCTGATCTAGCAATCTTTTTATGTTCTTTTTCTTATACCTTTGTATTAAATTTTTGTAACTACATATTAAACAGATCCAAAAGAAAGCATTTGTTATTGACATTCTATTTATTTTTAAATGTTTTAAAAACCTTTTTTTATTCATCAATGTATCATCTTTCAGTTCAACTTTATTTTATTTCTCCAAGATGCACTGTACAGCCTATTATATATATTTTTTCTGTTAAAATTCCATTATGTTTGCAATTTTGTTAACTTGTACGATACTTGGGGCAAGACATTTGGGGCAATTACATACAGCCACTACTCACCTGTACTTTCTACAGTTACTGAATTGGGAGGGAGAGAACCACTCTCTCCACTATCCAGTCTTTCATAAATAAATAAATAAAAAAGCATTCCAATTCTCTCAGTCTGAGGCAAACCGCTTAATTCAGTTATGCAACCCTCTGGAGTCTATACATGTTATACCACCTGACTTCATCTATTGCATAAGCTCAGCCATCAGAGAAAATTGTTCCACAGCCTTCCTCCAACCTGTTACATTACAAATGCCACAGTTCATAGTCCATGTGAGAGTGAGATCTCAATGATGATTGGATTCCTATCACATGGGCATACACACATAAGAAAAAACTGCAAATAACTGAAAATGCTTTCTGTCCTAGGAGATGTAAGCAAAATTGTGATATTCCAAAACTACTGAAAATGCTTTCAAGTACAGTCATGGCCGTAAATGTTGGCACCCCTGAAATTTTTCCAGAAAATGAAGTATTTCTCACAGAAAAGTATTGCAGTAACACATGTTTTGCTATACACGTTTATTCCCTTTGTGTGTATTGGAACAAAACCAAAAAAGGGAGGAAAAAAAGCAAATTGGACATAATGTCACACAAAACTCCAAAAAATGGGCTGGACAAAATCATTGGCACCCTTTATTTAATATTTGGTTGCACACCCTTTGGAATAAATAACTGAAATCAGTCGCTTCCGATAACCATCAATAACTTCTTACACCTCTCACCCGGAATTTTGGACCACTCTTCCTTTGCAAACTGCTCCAGGTCTCTCTTATTGGAAGAGCGCCTCTTCCCAACAGCAATTTTAAGATCTCTCCACAGGTGTTCAATGGGATTGAGATCTGGACTCATTGCTGGCCACTTCAGAACTCTCCAGCGCTTTGTTGCCCTCCATTTCTGGGTGCTTTTTGACGTATGTTTGGGGTCATTGTCCTGCTGGAAGACCCAAGATCTCCGACGCAAACCCAGCTTTCTGACACTGGGCTCTACAGTGCGACCCAAAATCCGTTGGTAATCCTCAGATTTCATGATGCCTTGCACACATTCAAGGCACCCAGTGCCAAAGGCAGCAACACAACCCCAAAACATCAGTGAACCTCAACCATATTTCACTGTAGATACTGTGTTCTTTTCTTTGTAGGCCTCATTCCGTTTGCGGTAAACAGTAGAATGATGTGCTTTACCAAAAAGCTCTATCTTGGTCTCATCTGTCCACAAGACGTTTGCCCAGATGGATTTTGGCTTAGTCAAGTACATGTTGGCAAACTGTAGTCTTGCTTTTTTATGTCTCTGTGTCAGCAGTGGGGTCCTCCTGGGTCTCCTGCCATAGCGTTTCATTTCATTTAAATGTCGACAGATAGTTTGCGCTGACACTGATGCTCCCTGAGCCTGCAGGACAGCTTGAATTGCTTTGGAACTTGTTTGGGGCTGCTTATCCACCATCCGGACTATCCTGCGTTGGCACCTTTCATCAATTTTTCTCTTCCGTCCACGCCCAGGGAGATTAGCTACAGTGCCATGGGTTGCAAACTTCTTGATAAGGTTGCGCACTGTGGACAAAGGCAAATCTAGATCTCTGGAGATGGACTTGTAACCTTGAGATTGGTGATATTTTTCCACAATTTTGGTTCTCAAGTCCTCTGACAGTTCTCTTCTCCTCTGTTGTCCATGCTTAGTGTGGCACACACAGACACACAATGCAAAGACTAAGTGAACTTCTCTCCTTTTTATCTGCTTTCAGGTGTGTGTTTTATATTGCCCACACCTGTTACTTGCCCCAGGTGAGTTTAAAGGAGCATCACATGCTTGAAACAATCTTATTTATCCATAATTTTGAAAGGGTGCCAATGATTTTGTCCAGCCCATTTTTGGAGTTTTGTGTGACATTATGTCCAATTTGCTTTTTTTCCTCTCTTTTTTGGTTTTGTTCCAATACACACAAAGAGAATAAACATGTATAGCAAAACATGTGTTACTGCAATACTTTTCTGTGAGAAATACTTCATTTTCTGGAAAAATTTCAGGGGTGCCAACATTTACGGCCATGACTGTAAGTCTAATTCTAGAGCGGATGGCTATAAATACACAAAAATGGTAAACACATTTACATGAGAGTAAATATGAGTAGAAACCATAAACACAGGGAGTAAGTTTCAAAACATATCTTTAGCATCAACTTCACTCCAACTTCACTTCACTCCAAGAAAAAGTAACTGTACCTGTCTGTTCAAACAGATAGTATAGTAAGAGTAAACTCAATGACATATTGCTTCCTTTGGGCCTTCTGAAAGGCTATGCGGACCTGTGTGGCTGATTCTTCCCCAAGCATTAGACTAAAGAAAGGGTTGAGCTGGGAGGATGTTCGGTCTGGCATCTAGGGGGAAAGGGTACTTTTGTTTTTAACCATGTTTTATAGATTGTTGTGAGCTTTCTGGAGTCATTATGACACAGGAGGCCCATACAAGTCCTGTAAGTTAGTAAACGAATGAATGAAGATAAATTGAGAAATAATTGCATTAGTTTTTCAAGAAAATATAGCGACATCATATAGTTAGTGACAGTATCATCAAGCTTCTCATGTTCTTTCTCCTTTAAATTTCTGATAACTCTTCTTGTTTTTCAAATAAAAACAGTTCACTTCATCTCCCATCTTTTTTTTTCCAGAACTAGGAAAATATTTAGCAGTTTTTAATCTACATTTGTTTTCTCTGAAAACCAGGCCACTGAACTTAACATGAGGGTCTCTCACAGAGAAGGGGTGGTCAATCTATTATCCAAAGGACCTAAGGGCAAGACAAAGAATGGAAGATCAACAAACAGAGAAGCAACCTAGAAATAAGGAGAAATTTCCTGACAGAACAATTAATCAGTGGAACAGCCTGCCTCCAGAAGTTGTGGATGTTCCATCACTGGAAGTTTTAAGAAGAGACTGACCAGCCATTTATCTGGAATGGCATACGATCTCCTGCTTAAGTAGGGGATTGGACAAGAAAACTTCCAAGGTCCCTTCCAATTCTGTAACTTTCTGACTATATATAGAATTGCTAAAACTGTATATACCACTATATATAAAGTTGTAGCAATTTAACATACAATCAAAAAGTTACAGAATTAGGCGATCTTTAAACATCTTGGTTTAAACTTCCTTCACTGTTATCTACAGATTACACGAGTTGTAGACCAATACAATCTAATTAATATATAGCAATAGCACTTAGACTTATATACCATTTCACAGTGCTTTACAGCCCTCTCTAAGAGGTTTACAGAGTCAGCCAACAATCTGGGTCCTCATTTTACCGACTTTGGGAGGATGGAAGGCTGAGTCAACCTTGAGCCTGGTGAGATTCGATCTGCCAAATTGCAGTCAGCAGAAGTAGCCTGCAATACTGCATTCTAACCACTGTGCCACCACAGCTCTTGTCTAATTCTACATATAAATAAGTATATAGGATAACACAGGCCCATTTAGAAGAAAAAAAAAACAGAAAAGAATGGCAAATACACCACTGGATTCCTTGGTGCTCCCTGAGCTTGGTTGTTTGCTCACAGACCTTTCATTACCACACTAGGTCACATCATCAGTGCTGCTCTTGTATTTTACTCCAATCCTAACCTTGCTTATGGTTTTCTAAATTCAATTGAGCACGGTCCTGATGAAATTTACTTAGGGAATGAACGGTTAACCAAACTAAAGCTACCTAGTTCTCATCACTTCGAGAAATGATCAAACTCTGCCCAGCAGTTGAGGATGTCCGGTCAAGCATTCCGCGGTTCCAGGCAGGATTACTCCCAATTCCAAGCGGAAACGGCCGCCTTCGGATCCTTTGTCTGCAGGGCAACTCCTTCTATTCACCAAATACAAATTACCACTTTGCGGCGGAATGAGAAGAGACAACGGGCGTGGCTGAATGAATCGTCTCCGCTGCCTCCACCCCCACGTGTCTCTTGCCCGCCGCGCCTGAATGTAGGTCACCAAAACAACGGTTTCCAGCTGCTTACACGTGTCAGTCCACACGGTCTCCCAGCAAGACCGCCCAGCGCAATTATGCAACCTGGGCATCTCAGCAAGCCAGAGCCAATGAGGGCGCGCCTGGCACTGAACGTAAACAAAAGGGCGCACATGGCTCAGCCGGCCAGTCCATGTGAGGCGATGGAAAGGAAACAACCAGTAGCAACCAGGGGCAGCAACTATGGGGAAGAGGGAACGGCGGCAAGCCGAAGCCTGTCCGCAAGACCAAATGCTCAGATTGATCTCTCTAAGGTATCCTCTTTCCGATCCTAAGGAAAGAGTTGGATTCGGATCATTCAAGCTCCAAGAAAGGGTTTTTTCTCGCCAAACCCCTTTCCCATGACGCGTTACTTGTTTTTTTTATGAATGGACTGATAGCCGTTTCTTCTCCCACTCCTTCTCTCCCGACCCTACTAGTTTGTAACCGCTCATTCCTAAGAAGTGGCTCTTCCCTTCAGTCAGCACAAACCTCACCAGCCGCTTTCGAACAATCCCCACTCCAGAGGTGTAGAAGCCACAGGTCTTACTGTGTCCCTTTACTTTTGGAACAGAAACGAGAATAAACTAATAAGGATCAAGACACTGGCGGAAACGACCATCCTTAGTAAAAGCAGCTGCTTAAAGTACAAAACTCCACCTACCCAAACTCTCTTGCTCTAATTATCCCCTTAGGCAAACTCTATGCCTCCCCCACTTTTTGAGCACTTACAGTTACGGAGTTCTGTCCCAATAAAGAATCCACTTACCGACACTCAACTCCATGCCTGCCTTTCTTCTCTAACAAGAACCTGCTGCCGAGGACCGTGATTTTTTCAAAGGGAAAGGAACCGGGACGGACTGTGGCTGGCCCTTGAGGAAGCCGCCTGAGCCACCGGTTTAAGAAGCCCACCCCGGTGCGTTTCTGGTGACAGCTTCGAAGGGGCTGCCGGGGCGCGCGGTGCAGGAGGTTGCCTCTTTCTGGGTCCCTTTCCTGTGCTTTCCACCTGCGTGCGGATGCAAAAGGAACCACTGCGGCAGCTGTGCTCATGGGAGATGCACCCGCCTGCCCTGTGCGTGGAGCTGCCTCGTGCGTTGTTAGGCGGGAGGAGATGAAAGAGCGGCCGCAGAAGCCGCCGCCGAGCCTTCCTTTGGAAGTTTCTCACTGAGTTGGCTCTCTGTCAGGGCTGCTGCGGCTGTTTCCTCCTCCCCCTGACAACAGGGCAAGAAGAGTCAGCGGGAGTACGGCGCTGACCCACGTGCTTCTGCACTGCCATCCTTCCTTCCCTTCCCCTACCTGCGCCTCATTCGCTCTTGGTTGCCGCTTGGCCGTCTTTCACCTAGTGACACAGTTCCTTCTTTCTCGAGAGGCCGAGGGGAGGTTAGAAAGAACAAGCCGTTCTCACGTGTAACCCCGCGTGGTGAGGCAGATCTCTGGATCTTGAACTGCACCAAAAGAACAGAGAAGCAGGCTTGCTCGTTTCTTTCCCTCTTCCAACCGCCTTGCGCCAGAAGATGGTTGACTGAGACATTTCCTTGAATTCTGGACTTTTTTCCTGGGTCAGAAAGGAAATTTTAGTGCTTTCAGCCCCTTGAGTAAATATATTATGGCAAATATCTATGGCGATTCTCAGTCGTGGTTGCTCCAAAGGTACTTTTCCAAAAGGCAACTGGGCTTTCTTGGGTTTTTTTTCCCTTGAAAACCTTTTCACTTTTCGTTCAAGAAGCTTCTTCAGTTCTCTTCTTCAAAACTGAAAGAAACCAAGGAAGTCCAGTTGCCTTTTGGAAAACCACCTTTGGGACTAGCCTTATGGTAATTATCACCTGATTTGGGACAAAGCTTTCTGTCCTTAACTACTTTATCTGTCTACAGTTATCTTTCTCATAAAGTTTTCACCCATGAGTAAATAGCAAATAGCAAAAGGCAAGAATAACCACCTGTCTTGACTTCTATCTTTAGCATAAATATATACTCTTTATTATAAAACCTAATACATGTGTTATCATACAGGCTTTCACCGATAAGGTCTGGATCCAAATAAGTTAGATCAGGTTAGAAAGAAATATCATCTGCAGAAGCATTTAGCTTTATATGGTTAAGTCACATTTAGATGAAAAAAGTTCCTACTTATAAATAATAGATAACATACAGCATTAAGCTTACAACAGAAACCTTTATTGTATAACAAATAGTCTGCAAATATTTTGCAATTGTTTATTAATGCTACATTAGCTTTGAATGGAAAATTTACTTTGTTTAACATTAAATTTTAGGAATGATAACTAATATACAAACTTCTTATCTTTCAAGGTTTAAAGTTTAACACGCGAGAGGTCACTGCTCCCCAGATGGACAGGTGTGAGTCCCTATTCATGAAATGGGGTCCTCGAGGGCAGTGGGGCCTGTTGATTAGGTACCTATCTCCCAGCTGCATATCAACGGACCTGCCCGGGCTGCTGGACGCCCTATCAGGGTTGGTGGTTGAGTTTCCCAGACTTATTGTTCTGGGGGACTTTAACCTGCCTTCCCTGGGTGGAGCGTCGGGGGTGGTCCAGGAGTTCATGGCTTCCATGGCAGCCATGGACCTGACTCAGGTAATTCAGGGCCCGACTCATGTGGGGGGACACACGCCTGATCTCATTTTTATCTCGGAGCAGTGGCCTAGTGAGTTCGGTGGGAGTATACCAATTATGTACCCCCTGTCATGGACTGATCATTATCTCCTTCGGCTGGACTTCCATTTTGCCGCCCCCCACCGCTGGGATGCGGAACCGACCACCTGGTTCTGCCCCAGGCGCCTGATGGACCCTGAGCATTTCCAGACGGAGCTTGGGACTATTCCTGTCTCTCTTTCCCATGCTCCGGTCAAGAGTCTGGTGGATGCTTGGGAAAAGGCAGCCGCCGGGGCTCTCGACCGGGTCATGCCTTTGCGGCCTCTGACCCAACGCAGATCCCGGTTGGCCCCTTGATTTACTGAGATGAAGCAGCAGAGGAGAGGCCTAGAAAGCTGTTGGAGATCCAGCCGTTCCGAGTCTGACCGAGTGCAGTTAAGATCCTTTACGTGATCTTATCTAGTGGAGATGGAGGCCGCGAAGCGTCTTTACTTCTCTGCCCTCACTGCATCCGCAGATAATCGCCCAGCTGCCCTGTTTAGGGTGTCCCGCCCCCTTTTGAATCAGGGAGCGGGGGATGACCATATGCGGGGGAGGGCTGAAGAGTATAGCCAACATCTGCTGGACAAGATCACTCAGATTTGGGACGGACTGGACTCTGACTCGGCAGGGTCGGTTGAGGGGGTGACGACGGGTCTGGTTATCTGGGACGAGTTCGATCCTGTTACTCCCGAGGAAGTGGACAGGATCATGGGGAAGCTGAGTACCACCATGTGTTTGTTGGACCCATGTCCCTCCTGGCTTGTTTATTCGACTCGGGAGGTTACACATGACTGGATCCAGGCAGTGATTACTGCTTTCTTGGATGAGGGGCTTCCCTGCCGCCTTGAAGGAGGCGGTGGTGAGCCCCCTCCTCAAGAAACCTGCCTTGGATCCAGCTATCTTGAACAACTTTCATCCTGTCTCCAGAGCATGGTGGCACATCAGCTCCCATTGGCCCTGGAGGGAGCAGTATACCTGGACCCGTATCAGTTGGGTTTCAGGCCCGGGTACAGCACAGAGACGGCATTAGTTACGCTGGTTGATGATCTTTGGAGGGCTCGGGACAGGGGACATTCCTCTGTCCTGGTCCTGTTAGATCTCTCAATGGCTTTTGATACCATCAACCATGGTATCCTACTGCGATGCCTCGAGGGATTAGGGGTGGGAGGCACTGTTTTATGGTGGTTCTCATCCTACCTCACGGGTCGTTCGCAAGCAGTGTTGGAGGGACAGAGGTCGGCCCTGAGGCCCCTTATGTGTGGGGTGCCCCAGGGGTCGGTCCTCTCCCCTTTTGTTCAACATCTATATGAAGCCGCTGGGGGAGATCATCCGTGGTTTTGGGGTGGGGTATCATCAGTATGCTGATGATACCCAACTTTTTCTATCCACCCTGAATCAGCCCAGTGATGCCCTCAATGTGATGTCCCGGTGCCTGGAAGCGGTGCGGCTCTGGATGGGGAGGAACAGGCTTTGGCTCAACCCTGCCAAGACGGAATGGCTATGGGTACCGGGATCTCGGTTCCAAGGGGATGCTCCACTGCTGGTTATAGGGGGTGAGGTTTGCCCCCTGTTGACAGGGTGTGCAACTTAAGCATCTTCCTGGATTCATGGTTGTCTCTGGAAAATCATGTTATGACTGTGACCAGGGGGGCATTTGCCCAGATTCGTCTGGTGCACCAGTTGCACTCCTACCTGGACCGAGATGCCCTATGCACGGTCACTCATGCGCTGGTCACCTCTTGGATTGACTACTGCAACTCTCTCTACATCGGGCTGCCCCTGAAGACCACTCGGAGGCTTCAGCTGATGCAGAATGTGACCGCACAGGTAGTGATGGGAGTGTCCTGACGCTCTCATGTTACACCCCTCCTGCGCGACCTGCATTGGTTACTGGTTGCCCTCCATGTGAGATTAAAGGTGCTGGTGATTACCTATAAAGCCCTACATGGCTTAGGACTGGGGTATTTGATGGACATTCTGCGGCCAGCAACAGCTCCCCATTGCTCGGTGCGTTCCCATAGAGAGGGCCTACTCAGGGTGCTGTCGGTCAGACAGTGTCGGCTGGCGACCCCTAGGGAGCGGGCCTTCTCTGTGGGCACACCTACCCTCTGGAATCAGCTCCGGATGGCCCCCGACCTTCGCTCTTTCCGCCGCGAACTAAAAACGTGGCTATTTCGCCTGGCCGGCTTGGACTGATGGGGTTTTTTTAAATGGATTTTAATTGATTTTAGGGATTTTATGTGTAATTTTAACCCGGAGTTTTTGTTTTATTTTTCTGTTTTATTGTTGTGAGCCACCCTGAGTCCTCTCGGAGAAAGGGCGGCATATAAGTCTAAATAAATAAATAAATAAATAAATAAATAAATGAGGCGGATTTCACATATTTCCTGTTTTTGCTACTACTGAAGAGTATAAGAATGTGTGTTTTAAAGACGGAAGTTGTTCAGATGTTAGATTATTTTTTTATCTGTCTGAATCTTTGGCCAAAATAAAGTTTCTCTTGATTTTGAAGTCCAATTCCTTTATTTTTTTGCAAAAATATGATGTCACTGAACCGGTTCTCTTTGTTCAGGAGCTGGGCTCTCCCGCCCCCCCCCCCCACGTTATTCTTACCTTTTATTTGGCCCTGCCCCCAATCTATTCGCTGCCTCCCGAGTCCCAGCTGATTGGCTAGAAGGAAAAGAACTGTTTAAACTCTTGCCAAAGGGCTTCAAAGGGCCGCCCTACAGCTGATCAGTGTTAAAAGGCAGTGTGGTGGTAGACCAGTGCGCTCAAAAAACAAATGGGTAGACCGGTGCCTCCAAAAACAAATGAGTAGAGCGGTGCCTCCAAAAACAAATGGGTAGACCGGTACAGCTATGCAAGCAGTTAAAGCCTGGTAGACCAGTACCTCTGCTAAATCCTAAAGAATTGTAACATGACCATCAAACCACGCCCACAAAATAAGCCATGCCCACATAACTGGTAGTAAAAAAAATTAGAACCCACCCCTAATCTTGGGTTAGGGCAGGGGTGTCAAATTCAATTTCATTAAGGGCTGCATCAGGGCTGTGGTTGACCTGGTGGGGAGGCTGAATGTGGCTGACGGTGGGTGTGGCCAGCTTGATGGCCACACCCAGCCAGTGCTGCTGGCATGTTTCCTCTTCATACTGGGTAGACCAGGCGGAAGCCACTCTGGCCCGATGTTTCCTCTTCGCATTGGGTAGACTTGGCTGAAGCCACGCAGGCCTGATGTTTCCTCTTTGCATTGGGTAAACTATGTCGAAGCACCACTGGCTGGCCTCTTACATTTTCCAGGACGGGCCCACAGGCCAGATCCAACCACATCATGGGCCGGATCTGGCCCATGGGCCTTGTGACTTCTGGTGGGCCCAGAAGGCCCGAAAATCAGCTGGCTGGTGCATGCATGTGTGCCAGAACTGAGCTCGCGTGCCCACCAATATGGCTCCACATGCCACCTGTGGCACCCGTGCCATAGGTTCACCATCACAGCCCTATTGGGTATGAAAAAGTGTATAATGCAATAGAATTAGAAAAAGTGTAAACAAGGCCAAGTGAACTGAAACTCCTTATAAGGACTAGTGTAGGCCGAAATAGGGAAAAGACAACTAAACAGAACATAATTGAGGTGAATAAAGTCACAGTGGGAATGGAAAAAGTGGACAGGGAAAGGTTCTCTCAGAATCTAATGACTGCAGTGAAGAAAGAAAATACTTTTTGTGATATATAATTAAATTGTAGAATTCATTATTACAAAATGTGGTTGTAATCACTTCATGGATATTAAATATATCAAAGGCTGTTCCTTTTTGAGACTTAGCACTATTTTAGGATTTAGGGCTGCCTGCTTTAAATACTAGCTGAAGAGAAATAACAATGGTAAAGGGTATTTCTCCATCTTGTAAGCACTTCAGAGGCATTGAGTTGGCTATTGTGCTTGGCTAAAGTGGGCATAATCTGATCCACATGGATTGTTCTTAACAAACTTTTTGTGTGTGATTGCAAAATACAATTTTTAGAAGATTAAATAGGTGTAATTCTTTCAATTAAATTAAGTACTTTATCATCTCTCTGTCATAGTATCGTTGCAGAATGACTTATTTTACTCACATTAAATATTTGCACTAGAAATACAATGATGCAATTTGTTATCCTCAACTAATTAATTATTCACATAACCATTTTATTATTAGCAATGTTCCTTTTAAGTAAAACTTCTGAACATTCTTCATTGCCATACAGTATTTCCTCAGATCAGGTTCAATTAGAAGGCTAAATCCAACATTTTTGCCTCCTTGTCTTCCTCACTAGCCCTGGATGTTTAATGGATGTTTTTTTCACTAGAGGAAACCAACTAATCACTGAATCTTAGTTTATACCTGCAAATTGTTATAACAGCAAGACTGACTAGCCTAACTAATGAGGCAGAATAGTGATCAGCTACAGAGGATGAGCAAATTTGTGTTGCCTCATAGACTGAAGGAATGAACATTAAGTTTTGCTTGGATATGCATTTATATCCAAGGTTTACTCTGGATTCAGCCAAATATAATAAAGATTGTTTGCACCAATTATTTTGCAATTCTTCTTGTTTGATTTATGCTTGTGGAGGGATCTGAATGAAGCAAAACTAGTCTGAGCAAAGCTTTCATTCTTTCAGTTTATCAATTACTGATTAATATTTGAAGAGTCCAACTGGAACATACCTAACTAATATCTTAATTTTTCTGAGAAAAGCCCAGACTCCATTCTTGCTATTAGCATAGCCTTCCTTTCAAACCTCAAAATTATTTGTGTGCCATTAATGGCAACATACTTCTAAATTTACGTAAGCTATCTTATTCTTAGAAATTATTTTGTTTGTATATGTAAACTAGTACTTAATTATTATTTGCTTCATAACAAGAAAATGTTAGTTACGTGGTTAACACAGTTACATTTCTGGAGTTTGTCTATTACTATTTCCCTGGTAACAAGATAGGAACCAGGATAATTTTTCTTGTCATTTGCCACAATCCTAAAATTCTGGAGAACAACAGAACTGTCAATTGTCAGATTTGGTCCCTTTCATTTAACATTATAGTGATCAATATTAAAATATTGATCTTAATATTGATATGTGTGTGGGATGGGTGATCTCTATATTTGATAAATACATTAAAATCTGACAGCTTAAACTTTTTAGTAATTGATAATCACAATGTGGATATCATGAATTTGGTTATCTTTCTCTGTTAAGAGAGGAAAATGTTATTACTAATATAATTGACTAAATGTTGAGTCTTTTTGACCAAGTAAAAATACATACAAAAATACATTCATAGAATATTCCATTTGTATATACAACAATTTTGGGATAGTGAAGTCACAGAAATCAATAGTAAAATCTAATCTTACAATATCAAGGAATATAAAGGCAGGACTGGTTTAAAGAATTAGGAAGTTCAGTACAACATCAGGTTAAGAACCTGTGCATTACATTAACATTGCTATAATAGAAGTTAAAAGGTCATAAAATGGGGTAAAACTGACTTAACAATTGCCTTCCTTAGCAACGGAAACTTTGGACTCATTTGTAGTTGTTAGAAAATGATTATTACCCTAACTTGTTGGATTGGCAATATATAAACCATCAATATAGCTTTAAGACTGCTGTACTGCATCATACTATGTCCTGATTGGTTAGTTCTGTAGCCAATGTCCGTAAGAGGGAGCTAGAAACATGGTTTGTTTCTCTTTGCTGATATCTTTGCTGTTTGCTGTGTGCTATTTACTGCTCTTTGCTGTGTTTGCTACTGTTTGCAATTGTTAATGTGTATGACTATAACGACTGGTAAGAAGACTTTGTTATTGGATTATCCCTGGACTATTGTTTTACTATCTACTGCTTTATCTGTGTATGACCTGGACTGTTTATTGGACGGTGCTTTACTATTTCCTGAAAGTAAACACAACTCAGTGTATCTGTATGTTGGCTGTGTTATTCCTAACTACTCTGAATCGCTTTTCATGTGCATACCCTTGCTACTCAAGGGTTGCCCTGCGAATTCCTTAACATTGGTTATGGGCCCAGAATATTGAGAGTTAGTGTGAATACACAGTACCATATTCAGACAGCTGTTTTTTGTGGTTTATTGTTCAAGTGAAGATGGCACAAGAACAGTCAACCAGCAAATCTCTGATAACCCGGTTGGATGGAGCAAACTACGTTTCCTGGTCTATGAAGTGCAGCCTACTTTTGATATGGGCTGTAGTTCATGATCCACTGGATGTAACTGCTTGGAATCCAGCAGACGATGAAGATGCAAAGAAAATAGCCAAATTTAACTGGGATAATGAAAGGGCTCTTTGTATAATCGGACTAACACTAAGTGACCAGCAGCTAGTCCATATTTGTGGTGAGGGGTCTGCTGCCAAGTGTTGGGACACTTTGAAGAGGATTTATGTTTGTGATAGTGTGGGTGCACACACACATACACCTTACACGTAAACTGTTTAGAGCTCGTCTTCTGAAAGGTGGAGATATGTTAGCTCATTTGGAGTTTATGAAAGGCACTTTACAAGAGCTACATGAAAAGGAGCTGATTTTTTCAGAGCTACATCAGGTTTATATCATTCTTTCCCCTTTGGATGAAAGTTATGATGACTATGTATCTTTACTGGAAGTCCTGACCAGAAATAAACTGACATTGACTGGCAAAACTGGAAGATTGTTAGAAGAGTCCAGAAGAAGGCAAGATAAAGACCAACTGAGAAAGAGACAACCACAGGAAGAAAACCTGTCTTCAACTACCTATACCCGTGATGGCGAACCTATGGCACATGTGCCACAGGTGGCACGCGGAGTCATATTAGTGGGCACGCCAGCTCAGCTCTGGGGCGCATGCGCGTGCCGGCCAGCTGATTTTCGGGCCTTCTGGGCCCACCAGAAGTAGGGAAACAGGCTGTTTCCTGCCTCTGAAGGGCCTGGGGGGGTGGGGAAGGCCCGTTTTTCTTTCTTACCTGGCTCCAGATCCTCTCTGTGTATCTGGGAATGGCAAAAACAGCCTTTCCCACTCCCTTGGAGGCCCTACGGAGGCTGAAAGGGCCCATTTCCCCACTCCTGGTGGGACAGGAAGTGACTTTTTCCTGTCCCCAGCGTCCAGAGACTCCCAGAGAGGCTCCTACAGACTCCTAGAGAGGCTCCTACAGACTCCTAGAGAGGTTCTGGAGGCTGGGGACAGCAAAAAATGTCACTTCCTGTCCCACCGGGAGTTGGGAAATGGGCCCTTTCAACCTCCAAGGGAGTGGGAAAGGCTGTTTTCGCCGTTCCCAGATACACAGAGAGGATTTGGACTCAGGTAAGAAAGAAAAACGGGCCTACCAGACCATCATGTGCCAGGAGCGGGGGGGGAGAGGGGAGGGGGTTGCACACACATGCGCGTGGGTACGTGAGCGCGCGACCCTCCCCCGCCCCCCCGCTCCTGGCACGCGATGGCAAAAAGGTTAGCCATCACTGACCTATACTGTTAGAAAATGTTTTTCTTGTGGGGCTAAGGGTCATATAGGTAGATTCTGTAAAAAGGGCAAGAAACTGAATAGTGGTAGTCAACAGAGAGCTAAAAAGGATGTTAGTTTAGCTATATCCAGTTCAACTACAACTGTAAACCATGATTTGTGGGTAGTTGACAGTGGAGCATCACAGTCTATAATTAATAGTAAAGAGAGGTTTGTTAAAATGACCAAGAGTAAACAACATGTATCATTAGCAAATGGATGGAAAACGAAAGTATCTTAGAGAAGGTACTGCATATTGTTCATGTATAAATGAGCATTTACCCATGTTGTATGTACCTAAACTAAAATTTAACCTGCTATCTGTGAAAGCATTGTTAAAAGCTGGGTTTGTAGTAACATTTAGGGGAGATAAATGTATGATAGAAAAAGATGGCACAAGTGTTACTGCAAAGTTAGAGAATGATTTGTTTGTTCTGAAAGATGATCCATTAATCATGGCTAATGCTAACTCAGTTTACGATAACACGAAGCCACATGATGAATGCATTCACTTGCTTCATAGGCATTTGGGACATGTAAACTTTAAAATGTTAAAGAAAACACTGGAATTATCTGAAGGGATAAAATTAAAACCTTGTAAAAATTATTTAAACTGTAATGCTTGTAGCCAAGAAAAGAGTAAGGCAATTCCTGCAAACAGAGTTTGTTATGTTAAAAAAGGATCAAGCCAAACAACTCCATATAAATAGAATCAAAATATATGTTTTATTTTGTTTCTAAACTAATAAGTCTATCCTTTAATCTTCTTTTTAGGTACATTGAATCACTGGAACACAAATGAGAGTGGAGTACAAAGAGAAGGTGAGTACCTTTTATATCAGGTGGGAGGGAAAGTGGAACATTGCATTATGGGACATGTAGTTTAAATAGAACATGTTATATTGGTGATGCTTATTCCAGATTAAAACACTCTGGTATTTCATCTCAACAATACCCCTTCTAATACCAGATTGGTTTAATCGAAATAATTACAAGTACTGTAACTATAATACACTATTTATATATTTACACATAGTCTCTTTGTTAAATACATATGCTGATTTGATGGTAGTGGTTTAGTTAATATATCTGCGGTTTGTTCTTTCGTTTTACAATGTACCACCTTTATAAATCCCATTTCTGATAACTGTCTCACATGTTTATATTTAATGTCTATATGTCTGGATCTTTGACCAATTGCGTCAGCTTTAGATATGTCAATGGCAGCTTTGTTGTCTTCCCGTATGATTATTGGATATGCAGGCTCTTTTCAAATGTCTATCATTAAATCATCGAACCATATTAAATTGTTTGTCACTTTCGACAAACATACGAACTCTGCTTCTGTAGTTGAGGTTGATACAAGCTTTTGTTTTTCCGTGTTCCAATGTATTGGGCTTTTATTTAAATATATGACATAACCTGAGGTGCTTTTTTTGGATTTAATGTCACTAGCCCAATCCGCATCTGCATAACATGAGAGTATTGGTGACTTGGATATGTTAATGTGGCATTCATTGTATGTTTCAGATACTTTAGTAGTCTTTTAACAGCTTTCCAGTGATATACCTTCAGGTTATTTACATGTCTAGATAGTAAGTTGACAGGGAGAGATATCTCGGGTCTGGTCCAATTAGCTACATAGAGCAATGAACCGATTGTTGATCAATGTAGTGTATTTTCATTAAAAATTTCATCATCATTATACATATTTCTTATAAAATCAGCCCGCATAGGGGTATCAGATGGTTTAGCGTTGGTCATGTTGCATTTCAGTAACCATTCTAATTTTTTTTCTTTTTGGGATAGTATGAAACCATTCTCAGTTTTGGTAATTTGAACTCCCAGGTATTTATCAACCTTTCCCAATGATTTTAGTGAAAAATGTTCATTGAGCTTTTGAGCAAATTGATCACACTTGGATTTACTTTTACCGATGTACAAAATATCGTCAACATATACCAATACTTTTTCATAGGAACCTTGATCTCTCCTGACAAACACACATTTGTCAGCTGATGTTGCGGTGAAACCTAACAACCTAAGTGTTTTAGAAAGACAATCATACCAACGCTTACCCGATTGTCGCAGACCATAGAGACTTTTCTTTAATAACCATGTTTTGCTGTCATCTTGTTCAATTCCTGGTGATGCTCTGATATAATTTTTTTTTTTATAGAAACTTTATTGAGGTTTTTTACAAAACAGAAAAAAATAAAAAATAAAAAAAGAGAGAAAAAGGAAAAACAAACATTCAAACAGAAACATAAAACACATAAGTATGATATATTTTTTTTTATCTAGTTGTGCATGTAAGTACACTGTCTGTACATCAAATTGAAACACATGTTCGTTTAGAATTGATGCAATGACTAGTGCGGTTTTTACACTTTCTTACCTGACTGTAGGAGAATAGGTATCTATGTAATCATCTGGAAATCTTTGAGGAAACCCTTGTGCTATAAGTCTTGCCTTATATAAATTTTTATTATCTTCTAAATGTTTTATCTTGAATACCTATCTCGTTCCAATTGTTTTTTTGTGTTTGGGAACTGTAGCTGGTGTATATACTTTTAGTGCCCTTATACTATCCATCTCTTTTTGCATGGCGTTTTTCCACTTTATTTGTTCCTCTTCGGGAAGATTCAAAATGTCCTCATAGTTTTTGGGCGTAGTGACATCGCAATTACTGGACATCACATAGTCCTTTAAGATTTTAGGTGTGTTCCCTTTTTTGATCTAGGTGATCTTCTGATGTTTTTGTCTGCGTTATTAGTATTTTCAGATGATTCGTTGGTGTCCTCTTTATCAATGTCTCGTGTATTAATGATGTGATGGCCTTCTTTCCAATCCTTAATTGCTATTTTATGTTTGATTGATTTGTTGATGTGTATGTGAGGTTTTGATTGTGTTTGATTATCTTTATATGAGTGTTTATCTATTATAATTTCATTTGAATGTATTTTGCTCCAATTTGCATTTTCATCAAAATTCGCCGATCCTGAAATTATTATTTTATGATTGTTGTCCATAAATCTATATGCTTTGGTTTTGGACTCATAACCTACGAATCTTAGCCTTTCTGAGATTTTGTCCCCTTTTTTTCTAAATTGTTTGGGAATATGTATGTTGGCCATTACCCCAAAAACGTGAAGGTGAGATAATTTGGGTTTGCATTTATACATGATTTCATATGGGTTTTTTTTAATTATGCTAGACCATAATCTATTCAATGTATAATTTGAATATAGAACGGCCTCTCCCCAATATGAAAAACTTAATCCTGTGTCTTCCAACACACACCTAACCATAGTCTGTAAAATACCATTTCTGCGTTCAACTACTCCATTTTGATACACCAAAAATGGTGAAGTTTTGTAATGTATCAAACCATTTTTGTTAATCCAATTACCAAATTCTTTGCACATGAATTCAAAACCTCTGTCTGTCATTATGTGTTTGACTTTGATATTATGTTGAGTTTCGACTCTCTTATAAAATTCTTCGAATTTTGCAAATGTTTCACTTTTGTGTTTGAGGGTGTACATGAAACTGTACCTACTATGATCGTCGACAATCGAAAGGAAGAAATGTTTGTTGCCAATTGAAGGCTTCAATGGACCTACTATATCCATGTACACCAGCTGAAAAATGTGTGTAGTGCTCCTTATAGGTTTCTTTGGTTGAGGTCTGTTTTTTAATTTTGAGCTTTTACAAATAGAACACACTAAATAATTATCACAGTTGTTTACTTTAAGACCTTTTGAACTGTTTAACATCTTTTTTATAATCGGGAAACCAACGTGTCCCAATTTTCGGTGTAATAGGTGGGCGCAATTATCATGTATAAGTTTACCGATAGAAATACATTTGTTATTGATTGGTTCAGTTATAACATGTTCAACATCAATGTTATCAATATTGTTACTATTTTCCCCTTCTGTGTTACATTCATTAGTAATTACAACCAACATCTAATTTCTCTTCCCCTTCTTTTCCATAGTCATCAGTATTACAATCATCATCTATATTCTCTTCCTCTTCTTTTTCCTCTACACCATCACTATTTTCATCTTCGTTAATAAAGTTAGCATTTATCTGTTCAATAGACTCGTGACATGGTATATAGTAAGATAGTCCTCCTGATATGACTACGTTTCCAACTTCTTTTTCATTGTTAGGTAACAATACATTACCATTTCTGAATAATACTTCTATTTTTGTTTCTTTACTTAATTTTATCATAGCAAGAACATTTAAGGTATTTCTGGTATGAAAAGAACTTCGCTTATATTACCAATACCTGGAATATGAACATTTCCTTTCCCATCAACTTTTACGAGTTTTTGATTGGCTACTTTTATGTTGAATGACATTTTGTTGAAGGAAGTAAACAATTCTTTTACACATGAAGTATGTGATGTAGCTCCAGAGTCTAATAACCAGTAATTTCCTTTCTTACTCCTGTTAAAGATGGGATCAATATCCCTGAATCCATTTACAGATTCACTATTGCTCCTATCATTTTCTCTTTTGGATACTCTATCCCTTCTTGGACTAGGTAATTTCTTGCGCCTTGAGTTAATACTTAATCTTTGATTACTAGGGGTCCTGTCATAATATCTCTGCCTGGAATTGGATCTCTTTCTATGAAAATTGATATTATATGTTCAGGTATATTCATTAATTGGTCTTCCTCTAAAATTTCTTGGGCAAATTTTCTTAAAATGATCCTTTGAACCACATGTGTAGCATCCTTGCAGGACATTTATTTGCTCATTAAAATCCACTCTCCTTATATTTCTGGTTTCCCTACGCATTAATGCTCTTTCCTTTCTGAAGTTATCCTCAGCTATTAATCTTCCAGATAGACTTTCAAGAGATAAATTTCCATATTCTGAGTTATCTAACTGATTAAGAAAATTGTCCCAGGATGAATCGAGAGAATTGATAATAATACTAATAAAACTTTCTTCATATAATTACAGACCAACTATTTTCTGATTCAAGGTCCTCTCCTTCGCAATCGCTTTTGGTATTTTCATTTTATTTTACAGAATTTCTGCTTTCTTCCTTACCCACTCTGTATTTTGAATGTTTCGTTATGATTGGTCGTTGGGCAGCCATTTTGATTACTTGAGTTTGAAATGTCTGTTGCTCTGAAAATGGTGCCTTAGCTTCGTTCTCAGGTTCTGATAACGTTAAACTGTCTTTTGGGGGGCTCGTTAGGTCAGCATCATTAGCTTTGTTTTGCCTTTTGTTAGTTTTAACTTTGTTATAATCTTCTAAAAGTGATTTTATTTCCGCTATTGAATTTTTACTTTCTTTAGATATATTAATTATTTTAGTTATCGTAGAATCTATATCTTTACCTCTAAAAAGCGTTTCGTCTTGTTTCTCAATTTCTTCAGTGAATGTATTTAACAACGATGATGTGTTTAGTTGTTTCTCTCTTGCGAAAGGATTTATATTTTCTTCATCCCGAACAGCTCCTGTTATTGTCCTTACAGGAGTCAATTGAGCCGCTATTTGACGGATGAATGCTCTCGTGTTAATTCTTCTTTTTTTCTGATTCTGACATTTTTTTAGTGAGTTAAGTTTGGCAAACCATCCTCTGCTACCATTTTGTTATGTTAAAAAAGAATCAAGCCAAACAACTCCATATAAATAGAATCAAAATATATGTTTTATTTTGTTTCTAAACTAATAAATCTATCCTTTAATCTTCCTTCTAGGTACATTGAATCACTGGAACACAAACGAGAGTGGAGTACAAAGAGAAGGTGAGTACCTTTTATATCAGGTGAGAGAGGAAAGTGGAACATTGCATTATGGGACATGTAGTTTAAATAGAACATGTTATATTGGTGATGTTTATTCCAGATTAAAACACACTGGTATTTCATCTCAACAGAGTTAATGGGTTTACAACCAATGAACCTTTAGAGGTAGTATTTGCAGATATTATTGGTCCTAAAAAACCTAGTTTAGGAGGAGCTTGTTATATATTGAGCATAATAGATCATTTTTCCCGTTATGGTTTCTGTTACCTTATGAAAACCAAAGCAGAAACATTCCAGCATTTTTCAAACTGGCTGAGGTTTGCTGAGAGGAAAAAGAAACGCAAGGTTCTTTGCCTGGTAACTGACAATGGTACTGAGTTTCCAATAACAGGTTTGCAAATATATTACAGTAAACTGGCATTGAAACAAGCATTTTGCCCCTTATAGACCGCAACATAATGCATATATTGAACGCAGATAGCAAACGTTGCAGGCTATGGCTCAAACCATGTTGTCTGATTCTGGTTTGCTTGAGACACTTTGGGGTGAGGCAATAATGTGTGCTAACCATATTTTGAATAACGTAGTTAATTCAACAATTGGTGAATTACCATTCACGCGTTGGCATGGTAGAAGACCAGAATTAAGTTATTTACATACACGTGGAGCGCCAGCATGGGTTCATATTCCTTTGCAATTGGGGCGAAAGGGGCAACATAGAGCAAAGAAGCTGTTTTTTATTGGTTATAAATCCAACCACAGGTCATATAGATTTTGGGCGCCAGGTACCACTAGTGTGTACTGTAGTGCTAGTGCCAAGTTTCTGGAGCATGTTGGTTGGAGTAAGCTTGAGCAGGAATCCGACAAGGTAAATGATAGTATTATTGTGAATACTCAAATGTTTAAAGATACCCCTGATAATGAGATAATTGAGGAAGAACTTTCTATTACTGTAAAGGAGGAGGAGGTTATAGGGGAGGTAGAAGAGGAAATACCTATAGCGAGTCCTGAGTTGCCTAGACGTTCAACTCGAGAGAAACGTCCACCTGATAGGTATCAAGCTAGCATTGTATGTCAGGTGAACATAGAGCCATCTAACTTTAATGAAATTAAACTGTATCCTGAAAAGGATCAGATAGCTTGGAAGAAAGCGATGGACAAAGAGTTGACATCATTAAAGGAGTTAGATATTTATGAGAACGTTAGGTTACCACCAGGTGAGAATACAATTGGTTGCAAGTGGGTGTATAAACTAAAAACTGGTGTAGATGGGACTGTTACCCATAAAGCAAGGTTAGTTGCTCAAGGATTTGCTCAGTCAGATAAGGACTATGATAAAGTGTTTGCACCGAGTCTGAGGGCGACTACGTTGCGAGTAGCATTAGTTTGGGCAGCTAAGAATAGATACAGGATAAATCATATAGATGTTGAAACTGCATATCTGCATGCGCCATTACAACATATGATCTATATGAAGAAGCCATTAGGTTTGAATACTGATGGAATATTGATTGTTGGAGACTGAAGAAAAGTCTTTATGGCTTAAAGCAGTCTGTTTACGAGTGGAATAAATATATTGTTAATGAGTTAGTTGCTATGGGTTTTGTAGCTAGTATAGCTGATCCATGTTTGTTCAAGAAAGAGAAAGATGGTTTAATTTCTTTATTGTTGCTATTTACTGATGATATAGCACAAAATCTGAAAATGAAGCAACCAAAATTGTTTCTATGTTGCAAAAGAAGTTCAGAATTAGGAATTTAGGAGAAATTAAGTATTATCTTGGTCTTGATATAGTTAAAACTAGTAAAGGTTACAAAATTTCGCAAGCCAAGAAAGTAAGCCAATTACTGAAGTGTTACAATATGGAACTCTGTAAGTCTGCTAAAACACCAATGAGTCAGGATTTTAAATATAGTAATATTCAAAGTCCTGTATTCGATAAGGAAATATATCCTTAATAGGCAGTCTATCATATTTAAGTACTTGGTCTAGGCCAGATATATTGTATAGTGTGAACCAACTGGCTAGATATAATGCTGAACCTACTGAAAGACACTGGTAAGCTGCTAAGCGAGTACTTAGGTATCTGAAGCAAACAATTCATTATTTGTTATATTTGGAGCCAAGTAGTGACTTAGTTTTAGCGGCATATGCTGATGTAAGTTTTGCAACTGATCTACTTACTCATAAATCAACATCAGGTATCAGGTAATGTTGGGTAATGTTTTGATAGGATAGAAATCTATTAGACAAAAGCATGTTAGTTTATCAACTATGGAAGCCGAACTTTCATGTTTATCCTTGATGTGTACTGAATTAGTATATTATAAACTTATAAGTTAATTGATAGAGGATTGAATGTGAATGATCTGTTTATAGTGTACGAAGATAATCAATCTGCAATCAATATGGCTACTAATTTAGCTATAAGAACACGGTCTAAGCATACTGATTTGCGATATTTAAACATTAGACAGTGTGTAAAAAGTAAATTGATTCAAGTAGAGTACTGCATGACTGAACATAATATTGCAGATCATTTCACAAAGGCTCAGGGTGCAGTTAAGCACAAAGCATGTTGTGAAAACTATGGATTAAGAATGTAAGGTATTATATATCGTCCTACCCAAAGGGGAGAATGTTAGGAAATGACTATTACCCTAACTTGTTGGGTTGGCAATATATAAACCATCAATATAGCTTTAAGACTGCTGTATTGCATCATACTGTGTCCTGATTGGTTAGCTCTTAGCCAATGTCCTTAAGAGGGAGCTAGAAACATGGTTTGTTTCTCTTTGCTGATATCTTTGCTGTTTGCTGTGTGCTATTTACTGCTCTTTGCTGTGTTTGCTACTGTTTGCAATTGTTAATGTGTATGACTACAACGACTGGTAAGAAGACTTTGTTATTGGATTATTCCTGGACTATTGTTTTACTATCTACTGCTTTATCTGTGTATGACCTAGACTGTTTATTGGACGGTGCTTTACTATTTCCTGAAAGTAAACACAACTCAGTGTATCTGTGTGTAGGCTGTATTATTCCTAACTACTCTTGAATCGCTTTTCATGTGCCAACCCTTGAGTAGCAATCTGCGAATTCCTTAACAGTAGTCATTAGTTGAGGATGACCTGTATTTGAATTACATCGTATATTCAATGCAAGTGAAAATAAATCTTCCTAACCGAATAACTCTGAACAAAAATCATTATGGATTAAATTAAATCCAACACCATCCAGCACATTAAATTCAACACCAAACATATTTACTTCATGTTTAGCCGAAGTATTAATATGTCTTAAACAATTATATTTGTTCAAATCAATCCAATTAGAACAGAATTAGAATTGTAATGTACTAAACTCCTGCTAACTTTGTGGAGTTCTATTTTAAAAAAATAAAAAAAGATTTTAAAGGTTTAAACTCCTTTTTAAAAAAGGTGTGCTAACTTCTAAAAAAGTTACCAATCAGATTTGCCAATAATTTTTATAACATATCATTTATATTAGGGGTAAAATTTACTTGCCTTCCCTACTGGTTCACCAATGTGCATGCACTGTGTGCTTGCTTGCTCTGCTATCATCTGTGCTTGTGCAAAGCTTTCTGTGCAGGCACAGAGGCTTAAAATGTTGCCAAAAAGCAACCTCATGACGTCCGCACAGGTGGGCGGAGCCTCCTGCAGCCGCTGCTACCGGTTCGCCCAAGCCAGATAGAACCGGCTGGATTTCACCCCTAATTTATATTCATTAGTAAAAATAATTAGCATCACAGCTCAAATATATACTAAAATTAGTAAGTATTATTAAGTAATGTAAGATATTTTACTAAGGCAATCATTTCATTAATATATATTAAAAATGATATTTGTATATTTAGTTATGTTCAAAATTCACTGATTTGATCTTCTCCAGATGTATATACACACATTTCAGAAGAAAAATAGAAAAATGGAAATTTCTCATATATTCTCATAAATTCTAGGAGTCTGTTCGGTTTTGTATGTCCCTTTTTTTTCCTGAAAATCCAAATGAAGATATATTGCCAATTGAATTAAATAAAGTCATGCAGTGACAAGTTTAGAAACTATTTGTCTTGTCAACTGATACTTGTTCTTCATTGTGTAATGAAAAAGTTTAGAAAAAAAAATGCTTTACTAACAAGAACTGCGCACCGGTCCATTTCATTCCCTTTTGGCTGGCAGTCTGGAAATTTATCACTAATTTCAAATATAAGCATACTTATCAATGGTGATTTAATACTTTACATTTCATTGCAAGTTGTTGCTATGCTTGGAATTGTAACTGAAACATATGAAACAGATGGACATGGTCACAATTGCATTAGGTCAAAATGTACTTTGTTTTTGAATTATAGCATATGTGAACTCAGCCATTACATTTTGCAAGCCATGGCTTGCAGGCCTTGTAAAAGTACTGATCTAGTACAGAAGAACAGAAAAGTACTGAAATAGTACATAAGTACTATTGTTTTGTACATTTGTTGTTTGGAGAGAGTTTTGTTTTTATGTATACAATAGATGCTATTTTAATTCTTGTTTTCAAGACAGGAAAATTACAAGAAAACTCTACCTCATAAAGATTGCTGTTTTTGAACTGGGCGTATATTCTGGGATTCATGATTCTTGGGTACTTTTGTGGCTTGCTATAATGCTGATGCCCAATTAGTATATCAAGAATAGTAACTTAAACAAATGAGGGATAAAAGTTTATCTTACATTAGCTAGTTATTTGAATTATTTTGGAAGTTATTATACACTGAATAAAACTGATCCACTATACACTACAAAGTTGCTATCAAATTTTAATTCATTTTTATTATATAATTTAAAGTTGAATCCTTAACTGATAAAGAGACTAATCAGGCAGGATTTCTGCAATTGACTTATCACATCTGTATATTTTCTAATGATTGGGCATGTCCCTCATACTGTTCAGCTCTTTACTAAAAATACTTTGATTTTATTAATATATTATTAGACGTTAAACAAGATTAAAAATTATGAATCATTAAAAATACTTAATGAAAGCTTTGGCAGCTTATACATGCCAGCATAGCTAGACGGACTATATAGTTGGATATATCTTTTTCTCCCATTGTGCAGCTTTTAATAATCTTGTTAGTCTTGGATGTGAAACATTTTGCCTCTATATTAAACTTCCTTAGTTTTCAAGCAATGGAAATGATTTGCTTCTTAAATTGGTGCAACTGAATTGCTTTGCTGCATTTTCATAATACAATGTTAATAGTGATTTTTACTATATATATATATATATATATATACCTAATAAATTTAGTATAATTTTCTAACATCATCTTATGTTAACAGTAGTGGAATCTAGCATGACAAACTAAATTCTAGAATCTATAGGCTCATGTTTATAACTGTCAGACTAAGATATATTTTTGTATGTTATAAACTACATAAAACTTGTAATCCTGAAAATATAATTTGAAGCTTGAATACATAATTTTGTACAATTTTGCATTCAAGGCTTTTCTATAAGAATTCTAATAAATCAAAACCTAAATTGTAAATTTTCTTAAGAAAACCTTATAATAGTATATTTGATAGAATATTTGTGCAGTTTTATGCTTTAATTTATAAATACCTTACCTTAGCATGCATAGACAGAAGTTAGAAATAACTAGAAAATATGCATAGCACGGTTCCAAGTTATTTGCTCAATTCCTTTATAGCAATGAGATTTGTTTTCTATGTAACCAAGTACCGTATTTTGCTGCTTTTGTTTGTGTGAAGCAGCTAGAAAGTACAGGATGGTCTGTACAAGCTATGCTCTTTAGGTATTTTATAACTGTTCATTTTGTTGTCCATGCAAATAGATGGAGACAGCTTGGCCCCTTCTCATTTCTCAATAAATTAAATAGAATATGGGTTTTAGATTTTTCTGTTTGGAATTAGGTGAACAATTTTATCTGGAAAAAATAATGGAGTTATGACACTGAGCTCAGAGAAGTCCCCTACGTAACAATCTACTTAACTAAAACCCTGCATTTAAATAAAGGTAGTCCTTGACCTACAACAGTTCATTTAATGACCGTTCAAAGTTATAATGGCCCTGAAAAAAGTAAGTTATGACCGTTTTTCACACTTAAGACCATTGCAGCATCCCCATTATCTGCAATTGACTCATATTTATGATGATGCAGTATCCTGGGGTCATCACATTTTGTATCCTTCTGGCAAGCAGTCAATGGGAAAGCCAGATTCACTTAACAACTATGTCACTAATTTAACTGCAGTGATTGATTTAATAACTGTAGCAAGAAAGATCATAAAATGGGATAAATTTCACTTAACATACATTTTGGGCTCAATTGTGGTCGTAAGTTGAGGACTACCTGTATATAAAGGGATTCATCATTTTCTGACTGCAACTGTGACTATGAAAGTTTAAACATGAATTATTGGTTTAGGAATAAGTGATCAGTCTTATTTTAAACATGTAGGCTTATTATGAAACTTTTGACTAACAATTTTTAATGTCTATTTACAGCTAACAAAGTAGCATACTGTGAACATAGGATATCCAGTCATTTTACTTGATAACGTATCACAATTTATATAAATTATAATTATAAAATAGAGCCTAACCTCTAATAAAGTAAATTTATATCAATCTTCATTAAATCATTTTTGGAATAATTTAAACTAAAATTCCAAAATTTGGTGTTTGCTTACACAGCATCTTCCCCCAGTTCTGGTGCAAATTTTATTTTTAACTTTTTTCAAAATTTAGAATCAAAATAATTTGAATTGGTTTATTATGATAAACATGAGTTTCTGCTGCATATTCTAGTCACATGTTTATAGATGAGAAGCTGCATTGAGAACCCTTTCATTCAACCTGTTTATCCCAATTTCACTTCAATGACCACACAATACAATGGAAATGTAAAACCTCTGGATGACTTTTTATTGTGATAAATTTAGAATCATTATCAGCGATAACGATGAAGCTGCAAAGTGTTATGTCGTCTCCAGGCAGCACGGCGTGATCCACCAATTGTGTGATGGAACTTGTGGCCCTTGCCAAGGCCACGGCTCTTTCTTCCAGCAGAGGTCAGCCCACGCATCTCTCTGTGTTTGTGAACTGGTTTGGTGATCCATTGGGTATCTGGATTGCGCCTGATAGCTTTGTGGAATGGATCAATCAGAATGACTTCAAAGAATTTGTATGTGGAATCCTCACCCACCCAGTAAGAATTCAGCACTCTCAAAGCTCCACAGTGTCGGCCAGCACGTTCCTAGAAAATAAAATAGTTTAAATAAAAGTATCTGTATCTAAACCTATATATATTATACAGGTGAAATCAGATTGAGAAACATGATACAAAAGAAATAAGTATATAAATACTAAAGTGCTTACAAGTAATTTAATATTTCCCTTCTTTACATATAAGTATTTCATTTTCCTCAGTGGCTATCTCTCATATTTTTCTAGCTCTGGATGTTTTGATTCCACAAGTACATGCTTAGAACAGTTGCTTTACTCACTGCTTTAGACATTAACTATTTTCATTAGTAAACTATTATTCCCAACCAATTCTACTCAAATAATGTCAGTGTCCTTCAAACATTCATTTGGTTGATGTGGTTTTCTGTATAATTCAGAATATAATGGTTTCCCCATGAGCCAAAACTCTGCATTACCAGCACTCTTTTCTGTATGAAAATTTTCATGAATATACTATGCATAGATGTTGATCCAAACTGAGTGGCAAAAGGCGAGTTGTCATGTGAGCTATGATAATATAGCATTTGAATTAACTAATCTCCCAGAAAAAATAAGGAATACGGATAATCCTTAAAATCTAATTCAACCCACCAAGAATAATTAATTAAATCAGTTTGTAATCTTATTTCCAATTTGTTTCTGTACTGCTCTATAGATCCAGTTGTATTTACACAGAAACAATGTCTCCATGTAAATGAAGATTATAGTTATTTATCATAGCATTGTTTACAAACAAAATACACATTCCACCTAATAGTAGAAACACTACACCATCACTATTACTCAGTGAGGAATATTTTCATTAGTTAAGCTTACTAGTTTAATACATGTTGGACAAAATTATATTGTAATATTACCATAATGTAATTCATAATTATGTATTTATTATGCTATAATAAAATTTCTCAAGCTTCTTCTCAAGGTTTCCTTACTTCCGCTACAGATTGCAGACTCCGGGCAAATTTTAATTGGTTCACACCATGATGCACAGGCTTTCCATAAGTAGCACCCTTAGGAACTGGACGTTTACGACCACCACGACGAACTCGGATGCGATAGATGACATAACCTATAACAGAAACAAATAGCATTTTAACTGCTATCATGTCACCCCTAGTCTTCTTTTTAATGAAAAGGACTGGGGTGAGGGGTTTTCACATGATAGCAGTGTTCTGATATCTCAGTAGTTGCCACAAAGAGGAGGGAATCAAGCTATTCTCTAAAGCACCTAAGGACAGAACAAGAAGCAATGGATGGAAACTAATCAAGGAGAGAAGCAACCTAGAACTAAGAAATTTCCTGACAGTTAGAACAATTAATCAGTGGAATGACTTGCCTCCAGAAGTTGTGAATTCTCCAACGCTGGAAGTTTTTAAGAAGAGATTGGACAGCCATTTGTCTGAAATGGTAGTTTCCTGCCTGAGCAAGGGGTTGGACTAGAAGACCTCAAAGGTCCCTTCCAATTCTGTAATTCTTCTCTTCTGCTCTAATTCTATTAGCATCTTAAACTTTGTCCAAACTACCTGGCCATTCTGTATTTTTGAGCCACATATGCCCATTTTGTTAATCTGAGATAATTTACAGCAACAACAAAAAGAAGACACTAATTAGATTCACATAACATAAGACAAAATTGTTAAGATTTGTTGCCTTATGTCAGCTTTCCATCAACTTGACTTTTCATATGTTTCCTGCAATTTATCCTCTTTGGATGTATATTTAGGTTCCAGTTAATTTATAGTAAAAATCCCTAGTGAGCACTATATCAGATCAGTTTTTTTCTCCATATATATAATAAGCATGCAAACAAACATAGAGCAAAAAAAACTTTTTAAATGTTCCCTTTACCTTGCTTGGCTTTATATCCCAGCCTGCGGGCTTTGTCTGGTCTGGTTGGGCGAGGAGCTCGATGAAGTGCTGATAACTGACGATATTGCCAGCAACGGACACGCAGAAGAAAACGCATCACATCAGATTGCTTCTTCCTCCATAGTTCTTGGATATACTTGTAGGCACCCATTATGACTTACCTACTAAAGAAAATGCAGAATTATGTTACATCATATTGCTACATATTTCTGTAGTAACAGGTATATATTAAAAGGGACTCTTAAAAGAACAATGCTCTCCAGTATCTAAAAATAAATTCCCTAAAACTGATTAAGTAAATCCATAAAAAATATGCCATTATTCAGGTTTCTTTTTCTGCTAATGTGCTGGTAAGAAGGCACACACTCATAAAAGCAATTTTAACTTCAGTTTCACAGATAAACATATTTTACATGTCAAACAAAAAGCAGGTTCTAACTTTTGCTTCCTTTCATCAGCTTCTGAAACCAGATGTCCATGATACAATTTTAAACTGTTATTGCTCATTATATATACACACCATACACTCAAAAACATGCATGAATGAATATATGTGTATCGTATAAAGATGTATGTTTTACCAATATTAGGTAGCATTTTTTCCTCAAATTTTATAGGTTTTAGCTTTAGTCAAAAACACATGTTGCTTTGTAACAAGCCAATGAACTTGGATAATCTATGACAGCAACTATCTAAAACAGAATATTTTATATCATTTATTATGTAAAAAAGAAAGCCTTAAAAGGAATCTGCCAATTTGCAAGTTATTCTTTATTTTCTATTTCATTTCTATTTTTTATTCTCATTGACTCACAACACTGCCCTCCTTTTGATCATCAATCAGATTTGAATAGAAAATCACTGATTGACACTGAGGCTTTGCGCAGGAGAGACTAGTGGTTAAGGCACCAGGCTAAAAAGCAGGAAAACCTTCAGCTCAAATCCAACCTTAGCCATTAAAGTCAGTTGGGTGACTTTGTGCCAATCACTCTCTTATTAGCTCGCTTCACTCCACAGGATTGTTGTTGTGGACACAATAGGAGGAAGAGTGCGTATGTATAAATCAATAAATGAATCTGTTCTACTTCCTCAGAGTTCCTTCCCCCAATAGAGGTTTGAGTGCTTGAGCTGCCATCCTTCGATTTTCACCGTAATTCTTCCCACCAAGTTTTTTTATTTTATATTATTTATACATATCAATGCGTGAATAGTATGATACCTGGGTATCATACATTTTGATACAAATACTTATTATTACTCATAGTTATTACATTTCATTTTCATTATTTCATATTGTTTAAACATACCAAATAGTACCACCCTTCAATTTCTAGACCTCCATCTTACTACATATATCTTGTTATATTAATATATATATATTATTCCCCTCTTCTATCTCTTTTTAACTTTTTCCCCCATGTCACCGTAATATTCAAAGACGTTTCTTTTCTATCTTCCATCTTTCACGTGCTTCGTTATTCACGTTTCCCTTATTTAGCTCTTTAGATGGATTAAATTTTAATATAAATAATGCGAAGACCTAAATAAGGGATTTTCACCATAATTCTGAGCTGTAAGAAAAGACCCGATGCCAAAGGAACTCAGCATTTCAACGATTCTTTTCATTTGCATTCTTATCCTCCATGATTATCTCGCCCGGTAGCATAAGGCTCTAGAGGCCAATCTGCCAACCAGACCCTAAATCCTTTTTTCTTCCACAGCTGAAAAAAAACATAATCATCCTCTCTCCCCGATCTATAAGAAGCTGCACCAAATGGGTGGAAAGACCTTCCAAACTGCAGGATGACATTGGATACATCGTCCGCAGAAAGAACCCATGGAACCTTACCAGAAGGCGCTCGAAGACGGAAAGGAAAAGGCCTCTCTCCCAAAATGCTTTGCAATAGAGGAGGGAAGGAAAGACTCGGTGATCAGGTGCTTGCTGGGAAATGTAGTTCATGGGGAACACATGTTAAAAGAGCGTGGATTTTTGTGCTATTGGATGGAACTGATCCCTGTGACTTTTGGCTAGCCGCTCTCTGCCAGTTATGTTCATTTAAAGGCATCTAGCCATGGAAATTACCCTAGAAAAGATTCTCCTTAATCACACTTTAGGGTTGTTTTAATTACTAATGATAGAATGCTTTAGATATACACCTTCGTGTTGATTATTTCATACGATCTATGAAATGGGGCTGATGGGAAGGTCATGGCTGAGTTCTTATTTTTAATTAAATTCCAATTTCACTCCAGAATTCGAAGCTCATTATATTAAAGAAATTTCGAATACAGAATAATTCTTTCATATTTAAAATCCTTTTATGTATTTCTCTTTTTTTAAAAAAATAACTTCCAGTTTCATTAACTTTGTGCAAAGGAGCTTATTTTTTTGTAAATAAAAAAATAGTTCTAGAAGCCTTTGCTAGACACTCCAGAAATACGGAGAAAATACGGAGAAATTTCTTAGGAGGGTTTTTGTTGTAGTTTTAAAAATGATTGCCTCTCACTTCAGTTATAAATAGCAATAGCATATTTTCTCTTTAAACAATCTATGAAATGAGAAAAATAACTACCATTCTGGGTGTCCTATAGGTTTTGGATTTCTACCGGTAGTAGTCTGAAAGAAGATGGGAAAAGGCTTCAAAGTGTTCGTGTGTGGAATGCGTTCAGTGGGAAAGACGGCCATCTTGGAACAAGTTCTGTACGGTAATCACACTACTGGTAAGAAAAATGTCTTATTTTTTATTTTTGTCTAACTAATGTTATAATTTTAATGCCACTTTAATAGTTAATAAACTCTGCCAGATGATAATAGATATAAAATGATCCATGTGCCGTATTTGCATTGGCCAATATAGGTTAATTACATTTTTCACAAAAGGCAAACTAAGATCTCAAGAACAATTAGATATCTCTTGTATGCATTTTCCTCAACCAAGCTGGTTTGTGGAAAACATAAATGAGTATTATGTTATGTCCCCAAGAGCAAAATGGTTTTGCTCTTTATTTTAAACAAAAATAGGTGAAGAGTGCAGCAGAACTATGGAAGATGTATATGTTGCTGTGGCTGAAACGGATCGAGGACTAAAAGAACAATTACGTCTGTATGACACCCAAGGACTACAAGGAGAAGAGGATTTCTCCAAACATTACTATTCTATGGCAGATGGCTTTGTTCTAGTGTATGCTGTAAATAGTCTGGAATCTTTTGAGAAAGTTAAGTGGCTCAAAAAGGAGATTGGCAAGTTTAGAGAAAAGAAAGAGGTAAGACTATTTCTTTTATTTTTTCAGTCTATGTGAAATATTATTATTATTTCTTCCACAATTTCTAGGCTGCTTATTAGTCATCACACAATTTTGAATGTATCAGGGATTATGGGTTGAAGGTGAAAGAAAGGGAATCTCATTATAAAGAGTTGCTTGGCCCGGAAAACATAATTATTGTCCGAGTAGATTTCTCCTTACTCAACAGGTTTTCTTTTCTTTTCTTTTCTCTTCTTTCCTGGCCCTTCTGTCTCTCAACTTCTTTAGAAGAGTCTCCCTCAGAAGAAAAAGATTGGATTCGTATTACTATTGGAAATGGATTTGAGACCTAGTCCTACAGCTTGTCATAAGAGGCAATTTGATTTAGACAAAATCATAATTTGGGGTATTTCTATATGAGTCTTTAAGATGAAAGTGCCCTAAGTATTAGCTACTAGGATTCTATATCTTGCCTCACTGAATAATTTCACACACCCAGGGCACTCTGTACTTACTTTTAATAAATTGTAGATAATTGATTTCCTAGTGGGATTAGATGTTTTTGACAAAATACAGGCAGAAAACCTTAATCTGGGACCATCTAAAACAAGTTTTCAGGTGGGTACAGTTGCATAGCATTAGGTATTTCAACGGAAATATTTGTGAAATACTTTGGGCTTGCTGATCTCATGAGCTGAAGGTAGCATTACAGTAGTAAATTATTTAAAAGGTATACAGTAGTCCTCAATTTACAACCATTTGTTTAGTGAGATTTTAAAGTTACAGTGATACTGAAAAAAGTGATTATGACAGTTTTTCACAATTATGACCATTGCAGCATCCCTATGGTCATGTGACCAAAATTTAGATGCTTGGCAACTGGATAATATTTTTAAGGGTTGCAGTGTTAGGGTCATGTGACCTTCTCACAAGCAGAGTTAATGAGAAAACCAAATTCACTTAACTATGTGACTAAACAGTTCACTTAACTGTGGCAAGAAAGGTCATAAAATGGGGCAAAATTCACTTAACAAATGTCTCACTTAGCAACAGAGCATTTGGGCTCAATTGTGGTTGTAAGTCGAGGATTACCTGTATGGTTTTAATTCTGTCTTGGGAGCCTACTGTAAAAAGACAGTAGATTTTCAGTGTTCTGTAACAGATCTGTTAATTTCTGTTTGTGTTTAACATCAAATCTATAGTTATGGTGGCTTGAGAGCCAGTCAACATTTTTTTTAATTTGTAGGATCCACCTCTGTCAGAAAAGGTAAAAGTTTACCTAGTCTAATTCCCCTTTTATTCATCAGTCCTAAATAAGAAACAAGTTGCTGCTAACTGTTGTTTCTCCTCCTCACTCAGTCTGTTCAAAGAGTTTGATACTCTCCAAATATTTTAAATTATAATTTCCCTAGGCACTTGTTATCACCTAAGCTGGCTGGGACAAAAGAGTGAGACAATCAATATCTGCTTGTTACTATGTTGCCTGTTACAGCTCCATCCCTGTATAATTGTAATTGAACAACTTAAAGCCCATTTTTGTGGCTATTTTTGGTCTGTTTTTTTCTGAAAAAATGAGCCAAAAAATGCCTCGAAAACGGACCAAAAAACCCCTAGAAAACGGGCTGAAAAAATCCCTGAAAATGGCCTGAAAAAAGGCTGGAAAAGGGCAAAAAGAGGGCTGAAAATGGGGCATGCAGAAGCTAAATTCTTTTTTTGTGTGTGTGTCGTTTTCCTCTTCTAAATTTAGGTGCATTTTATAGTCAGGTGAGTTTTATAATCCCAAAAATACGGTAGCTTTGTAATACTGTAATCTGAAATAATACAGCGCATGTGGCATTTGGACTATATTTGTCTTGCTTTTTTCTGTTGTCTATGCAGACCTACACTGCTGTATACACAACAGGGTGGATAAAAATAGAAGTTGTTTTTTTAAAAAAAATTAATAGGTTTTTTTTTAATCGGTTTTTTTTTAATTTTTATCGAATTTATTTTAATAAAATGCTTTTGGAGTAAAAATCTATCTAAAGATAGTTTTCTATTTAATACATTAATAATTTAGTTTATTCAGCATGAAATGGAGCTTAGTTATGTAGCATGAGGCTGTATATTCTGCAATATTGGGACTGTCAGTGATTCAACAGCAGATCAGGAGGAGCTGCTGTGGGATAGAGGTGACAGTTGCTCTTTAAAAATTATGATTTAAATTGAGTGATTTAAATCAAGCCTTTCTACTAGTGATTTAAATCATGACTTAAATCATGATTTAAATCGACTTGATTTAAATCAAATCCATCCTGGTACATAACCATCTTGACATATATTTGGTGGAAATATATGGTCCTACTCAATAAATAAATAGGAATAGTATAGTTTGTGAATTGGGGTGAAGATAAGAAAAGGAAAAACAGATGGGGAGGCTCTTAATTTCTCTAGAGTTAATTGTTTCAGGTAAGGCTAGAGCTATTGGATATAGAAACTTGGCAAGGACTTACTGCAAATAAGTTCTATGAGTGTCTATGTATAGTCCTTATAAGAAAATTATAACAGTATTGACTGGCTTTTTTGGAAATAAAAAGGACAAATTTTAGCCCTTTCCTCCAGAGCAGGGGTGTCAAACTTGCAGTGTCATGGCGGCATCACATGACATATTGGGACCTTTTTCTCCTTTGCTAATCGCTGTGTGCTAGAGTGTGACGCATCCGGCCCGGGGCTGCGAGTTTGACAGCCCTGTTCTAGAGAGTTGCATCTGATATCATTTTCAGACTAGAAGACAAGATGCTATTTTTTTCTTTTCCATATTTTAATAATTTTAAGTTTACTTTGGTTTCTGTATTTTTCTATGTTTGTCATTGTGGCTATTAATAATGCCCAGTTAGTTAAAAAGTAATAATACGTTAAGTAAATAAATTTGCTTCTTGCAACAGATAATTTGGTAGTTTTGCTGAACATATGACCAAAATTGTGGTTGAGGAGTCCTAGTCTCTGGACTGGAGCAATTTTATGTTTTAAACCACTGGCTGCATCAAAATGTGAAAATAAATAAAAGGACAATAGATTCTTACTACAACTTAGCAAGTGTACTTTTTGTTACTAAACTTGTTTCTTAACTTTATTATATAAATGGTTGTCATAGTACCTGACTACAGCTTATTTTATCTAATACTACCTTGATATTACTGTCAAGAAATCTGACCATCCAATATTTTTAAAGTGGCATATAATTGATTCACCTTGTACTGAGAGAAAAGGCTTTTTTAAAAAAAATCTTTTCTTTTTTCTATTGCCACAGAGGAAATGTACCATATTTTTCAGACTGTAAGATCCTCTGGACTATAAGATGCACCTACAGTTGCAAGAAAAAGTATGTGAACCCCTTGGGATTACGTGAAGTTTTGCATGAATTGGTCATAAAATGTGCTCTGAACTTCATCTAAGTCACAACAATAGAAAAACAAAGTCTGCTTAAAATAATACTACACAAACATTAGATGTTGCCATGGTTTAATTGAGCATAACATGTAAACATTCACAGTGCAGGGAGGAAAAAGTATGTGAACCTTTGGACTTAATAACTGGTTTACCCTCCTTTGGCAGCAATAACCTCAACCAAACATAGTTACAGATCAGACCTGCACAAAGATCTGGAGTAATTTTGGACCACTCTTCACAAAACTGTTTCAGTGTAACAATATTCTTGGGATGTCTGGTGTGAATCGCTCTCTTAAGGTCATGCCACAGCATTTCAATCGGGTTGAGGTCAGGACTCTGACTGGGCCACTCCAGAAGGTGTATTCTGTGCTGTTGAAGCCATTTTTTTATTGAATTACTTGTATGCTTTGGGTCATTGTCCTGTTGCATCACCCATCCTCTGCGGAGCTTCAGTTGGCGGACAGATGGTCATACGTTTTCCTGCAAAATGTCTTGATAAACTTTGGAATTCATTTTCCCATCAATGACAACAATCTGTCCAGGACCTGAGGCAGCAAAGCAGCCCCAAACCATGATGCTCCCTCCGCCATGTTTTATAGTGGGGATGAGGTTTTGATGTTGGTGTGCTGTGCCTTTTTTTCTCCACACATAGTGTTGTGTGTTCTTCCCAAACAACTCAATTTTGGTTTCATCTGTCCACAGTATATTTTGCCAGTAGTGCTGTGGAACATCCAGATGCTCTTTTGCAAACTTCAAACGTGCTGCAATATTTTTTTTTGGACAGCAATGGCTTCCTCTGTGGTGTCCCCCCATGTACTCCATTCTTATTTAATGTTTTCCTTATTGTAGATGTTTCAACAAAAATGTTAGCATGTGTCAGAGATTTCTGTAAGTCTTTAGCTGACACTCTAGGATTCTTCTTTACCTCATGAAGCATTCTGCGCTGTGCTCTTGCAGTCATTTTTACAGGACGACCACGCCTAGGGAGAGTAGCAACAGTGCTAAACTTTCTCCATTTGTAGACAGTCTGTCTTACCATGGACACATGAACATCAAGGCTTTTGTAACCCTTTCGAGCTTCATGCAAGTCAACAATTCTTGATTGTAGGTCTTCTGAGAGCTCTTTTCTGCGAGGCATGGTTCACATCAGACAGTGCTTCTTGAAACCAGTAACCCCAAAACAGGTGGGTGTTTTTAAAGGGCAGGATAGCTGTCAGCAACAAATCCAATATCTTCACACTGATTGGAGTCAAGGTTGACTCACTCCTGGCTCCAATTAACTCTTGGAGAAGTCACTAGGCTAGGGGCTCACATACTTTTTCCTCCCTGCACTGTGAATGCTTACATGTTATGTTCAATTAAATCATGGCAACATCTAATGTTTGTGTAGTATTATTTTAAGCAGACTGTGTTTTTCTATTGTTGTGACTTAGATGAAGTTCAGAGCACATTTTATGACCAATTCATGCAAAACTCCATGTAATCCCAAGGGGCTCACATACTTTTTCTTGCAACTGTAGCTATTGGGGAAGAAAACAAGAAAAAAAATCTGCCTCTGCTTCCCAGTAATTTGCCTTCTTGAGCAAACAGTCTGGTCAGCTTCAGCACTTCCTGATTTAGCACGAGCAGCTGATTGGCGGTTGGACAGGTTCTTGGAATACCGCCTATCAACTGTTCCATGCTGCGGGGATCGCCACCGCCCATTGCCGCCATCGTGCTGCAGCTTATCGCCTCCGTGTGCCCTATTTTCGGCTTCTTCCAGGTGGTGGGGATCTCCGCTGCCACCTATCCTCACCACCTGGAATGGACCAAAAATGGGGCGCACAGAGGCCGAAAATGGGGCACATGAAGGCGGCAATAGGTGGCAGTGACGATGGGTGGCGACGGTGGAGATCCATTAAAATAAAGAAGTCAGGTAAAACTAAATCTAAATCTAATAGTATATCCTTGTAAACATTAACCGTAAGGAAGGAATTTTCAATACAAGGAAGTGAATTGTGAAAAGTTATTGTTAACCCCCATCATTCTGATATTGTAGTGTAATAAGAGTATAGCATTGTATACCAAAGCTCAATAATTGTCTACTCAAATAAGATGGTATAGACACTATGCACCAAAATTTAACAGCAGCCACCCAATTCTTTAATCTTCATTTTGAGGGAAAGTATTGTTCCATTCAACATCTCAACAAAAAAAGTATCTCCAAGAAGTTGTGAAGTGCTCTAGGTGAGCCAACATTCAAAATCTGCATGTCTTGTGAAAAGAGAAATATCTGAAGCATTCAAGTGTTCTTTAATAGAACCTCATTACAGCATTTCCACCTAACATTGGAATAAATTCTCTGACAATACTGGTAGTAAGTTTTTAACCTCCTCTTTATTATTTTCATAAATAAGGTAATGAGCATACCTAATATTCCTGAGGGAGAGTGTCTGACTCAGTCACCCAGTCTGCTTTCGTGCCTTGGAAGGGACTAGAATTCAAAATAGGTTCTAGTCTAAGAAACTATGTGGTCGGCATGAGTAAACGCCAAAGGTGCACAGAATGCTGTTGCCTTCCCACCAAAGGTGGCCCCTATTTTTCTACTTGCATTTTTATGTGCTTTCGAACTGCTAGGTTGGGAGAAGCTGGGACAAGTAACAGGAGCTCACCCCATTACGTGGCATTAGGGATTTGAACTGCCGACCTTTCGATTGACAAGTTAATCGTCTTAGCCATTGAGCCACCATGTCCCACATATTTCTAAAGGCAACCAAAATACATATTTAAATATTGGCAGCAAACATTCTACCAAATGTGTCCAGAAAAGAACTTTAGAATCATACTCTAAAAAAGAACTGAATGTATATAAGCCCATTCACTCAGGTACATTATGTGTGCACTGAATGTGGAGCTGTGTGTTTGAATAATCCTGTTGATTTATAGCATTTTTCCTTTGGAAAAAGAAACAATATTCATTACTATGGTATTTATCTGGCAATAATTGATTTTTGTTTACTTGCAGGTGCTTCTGGTTTTTCTCAAATGATGGCCTATATAATAGAAGTATTAGTTTGCATAGTCATTATTCGGGAGCATAGCAGTGAGGTCTACTTCTGTTGAATCGGGTGGGGGAACTAGAGCTTCTAGCATCTTTTCTCATTGGCAATACTGAATATTGCAGTTCAGCATATCTCAAGAGCTGTAAATTCCATATCTCTGCAGTATTCAGATATAATCATGGTTCAAATAAATATATTAAAATTAATGATACCAAGTTATTCATTTGAAACATTTTGAATCTAATGGAATTGTTTTACATTTAATTAAGCCTAGCTCTGACTGTTTTTAAAAGCGGTGTTTTTCAAGTATTTTGAAAAACTAAACTCCTAAATTCTGATCTATAGTAATAGTGGCCATCATTTTAGAATATATTTTATTGCTTGTATAGTAATTGTTCTATTGTTTTATTTGGTCAGAGGAGCAGAATAGGTGTTACCTTGTTTATAAGAACAAATAGTTTTAAAAAATATATGGAGATATAAATGTAAATATTTATTTAAATAAAATTTATTTATTTAAATGTAAATAACAGTAATAAAATACAGGAAATGGAGTCAGATTTGGTGATTACCAAGTCAATTTTAGTGCATCTACTTTAAATGTAACTATTCAATTACTAGATCATAAAATTGAAAAAAAAAAATAAACATTACGGAAAATAGCCAAGCAGCTAAAAGATTATTTATTCAATTCATGGATCTATTTGAATTTTTCATGGTCTACTTGGAATGATAGCAGCTGTCTAAATTGCAGGGAAAAGTGTATTCCAGTCTCTTTCCCCCTCCCAATAAGGTATTCTATATTTCGAAACTGGTACAAAATAAGTTTTACATCACTGAGCTTATTTCCTGTTTTGTTTGTTTTATTCCTTCTTTGCAGTGGCCAATTATTGTTTTAGGTAATAAAACTGACCTTTTGGAGGAAAGACAAGTACAGAATGAAGTTGCACAACAGTGGGCTAGGATTGAGACAGTGAAATTATGGGAAGTGACAGTCATGGATAGAAGGACAATGATGGAGCCCTTTGTTGTGTTAGCAAGCAAACTTTACCAATCACAGAACAAGTCAACATTTTCTTTCTCCCGTCGGAAACTCAAATACAATAAGGAAGATTACTGAATGCTCTTATGCCTCCACTGGGCCAAGAATCTGCTGTGGCTTTTGCATTTCTAGAGTTGTTCATTTCTAGAACAACTAAAGCAGATCTCGCACATCAGGATGAGAACGGCATCTGAAATAACTTCAAAAAACACTGAAATAATCATAGTAGTCTGTTTTGTGGAATGCAAACTGGAGAATGCTTGAGTGCAGAAAAAAGCCGCCTTTTTCTAAAGGGGGCATTCTAGAGTCATTGGGAATATTGCCACTTCAATTAACATTTCAGAAAAGAAATGAAAGAACAAGGTAAAAAAGTTGTTTATTTTGATTATGTATTGTATAGCTTTCATTGTGCTACGAGAAATAACTTAGGAAAAAGAGAGGCTAACAGAATTGGGTACAGTATAAGCATTTGACCTTTACTACCTTTATTAAAAAGTGTACTAATACTATTAGCACCGATGCTTTTGGATGAATCAGTGTTATTTCTATTGATTATCATCAAGCAAACATTCATCTTAGGTAGGGTAAAACAGTGATCTCTAGTATTGATAAAAATTGGGCCAAAGAAAGAAAAAATAATTTCCAATCACTTCATATACGAATGGGGAAAATTTTGACACCATTCCCCAATTTCAAAAACCCACTAATATCTGTCCCTGTACAGTGACAGCAGCCTCCTGAAAAAAAAAACAGCATCAGAAAAAGATAGTAACTTGGTTTATTTAAATGGCTGTAACAGTACTTCCCAATCTCAGGAACTTTAAGAAGTGTGGATTTGTAATTCCTGGAACTTTCCAATATATATAAATCTTCATCAAATCAAACTTTGATTGGAAAATGCAGGACTATGTTAGAGTATTTGATTCTGGCTTGGCGTGTTGTTTGACCTATTTATTCCATAAACTCTGATTTATGGCTTAACATATTGGGAGAAATCAGCCAGTAGTAATTTATTAATTCTGTACAGGAAAAAAAAAAGAGCATTACTAGGGGAAAGGATTGCTCCATCCAGTTTTAGGTCTAAGCAACCTACCTCTTCAATTGTTTTAAGAACTGTAGTCCCCAATAAATCAAGACAGTGCTAGATTGGAGAATTCAAAAAATCTATTCTAGGGTTGTTACGGTGGTTTATATCATCACAACATAACAGAAGTTCTCAATGACTTCTACTTGGAATCTGCGGTTAGATTTATATTTTCACAATTTTCATTACAATGCTGAAGGATGCAAAAATCAGTTAGAAAATAAGTAATTATTGGACTGAAATTTCCCAAAATGTACAGTAGAGATGTACAGTAATGTACAGTAGAGAAATGTATAGTAGAGAAATTGATCAGATTCTTTTCTTTCCATCTAGGAATAAAGTACTTTAAGGCCTAATGTGATATATTTGAAACACATTTTTCGAATTTAAATGCAGCTTTTGAGAATGTAACAAAAATAGCATGGGTGAAATATCTAGGTATTAAATTACAGATTGAAATACAGATTCTGACTTTATTCTATTTATATTGCACATTTAAGTGACTCTCATCTGTTTATACATTGTACTCATAAACTGTCCTTCAGTGCATTTTGCAGAATGATAGTGTTTAAAGCATCATAACAAGGACCGTTAACGTGAATTTTATGTAACTATTTATTCTGGGCCACTAGTGAATTGTTGTGCTTCAATTACTATTGATTGAAAGCAAAATTGAATTATATTCATTTCAGATAATATTTTGAGAGCTATTAAAAGAGAAAAGGAACTTTTTTGAAAGAGATATTAAATATGTTAGCACTTTACTATAAATGGATGCCAAGAAAAAGGAAAAGCTATTCCCCTTCCCCTTCCAAATATGTCAAGCAACAATGGCCTGAAACCACAAATAAATTGCTCTAATGTTAAACTGCTAGGGAAACTCCAGGTTTAAGTACTTAGGAGAAGATCCAATCTTTTGATAAAAGTCACTGCAAAAATATTAACAGATAGTTGGAAAAATATGTAAATCTGCTTTCTGGCTCAGGATTTAATTTCATAACCCGTTAAAGTCTTCTCATGTAACTTTTTGTTCTGTGACCTGAAAAGTATTTCTTATTTTTTGTATGATTCTTTTATCAGGAATAGATTATATTGTCTGTTATATCAGGGGTCCCCAATCCCCAGATTGTGGACCAGTACTGAACCAGGACGTGCAAGCAATGGGAGAGTGAGTGAGACTTCTGCGCATACATGGGATTTAGGTTGTGCATGCAATCCCGTCCCCCAATGGATGACAATTTTCTTCCAAAACCAATCCCTAGAGCCAAAAAGGTTGGGGACCGCTGTGTTACACACAGCCAACATAGATGTATTCCAAACAGAAGGTATATCAGTACGGGGTTTGTACATATTTTTATTAGCACAGTAACAAATGCAGACTTAGATAGTCCACAACATACAACCAATCCACTGAGTGACTCCTATTCCACGCCTTACAATTAAACAGCTTAAGGTATTTCACTACAGGTTGCTCCAAGTTCAGTTAAAACCTTCATTCTCACAAAGGTAACCTGGCATAGAAAAATGAATCCGTGAATTATTTTCCTTATGCTAGGGGAGACAACAATCTAGCCTTACCCCTATATTTGAAGTTAATGAAAGGATAGTCTTGTAAAAAGATGTGTTAAATATGAAACTCTCCCACCTCCCCTAGGGAAAAATATTTGCAATATTTTTTTACAAATAAAACCAAGCTAAAAGAAAATCAAGTTGCAAGCCTTCCTGCAAGAAATTTTATAGAGATGCCAAATATAGTTACCCATAAATTAAGCTGATTTTTTTTTTTTATCTATCACAACCAAACATCTTTTCCCACCCTCATCCAATTGTCAGGTTAGTTTACATTCTCCTTGGTGCTGTAGCAGAGCTACATTTGTTGAACTAATGACAGTCTTAAAATATGCTATTCCCATTCTAAGCTGTCCACTGTAGCAAGATACCTTAAGTAACAACAACAAAATCTCAGGAAATAAAAGACTGAATAAATTCTGTTATAGAAATACCCTACTCTTTTTCAGTTTCTCCCTTTCCCTGTCCCACCCCTTCAAAATCATAAGCAGCTGTTTCCGTCACAGATGATTTAACACAAAGGTCTGGCAAAAATCCAGTTTATGTTGCATATCTCTTGGTCCACTGTCTGGCCATTCTGTCGTGCTCTGCTCTGTTAGTCATATACTGAGTTGCAATACTTCCAACAAGGGGATCAGCTGCAAAATAAAACAATTTCCAGCTAATTATTGATGTTAGGGGAAGAGATAATACATGTAATAGATCAGATATGAGGACTCTTGGAACACTGCTTTAATGAAAAATACTTGTGTAGCTTTACAGTTTTAGAATTTAAGTATATTTTCCATTCAGGCTAAGAATGAGAAGGGGAATTTGTGGTCCTCCAGATGTTGGTAAAGTGGAAGTCCCAACCTTTATTTTTTTAGACTTCACAGTGCTTTTTCAACAATAGCCATGCTTGCTGAAACTGCAGGCATTGTTAACAACACTGCATCTGTTAGGCCCATGCACATCAAAGACCTACTATAACAATGGGTCTTGCTGGACAACTGGTGTTTCCATTGATACTGTACAATCCCTTAAAATATGTCTCACAACACCAAACCCTCCTGGAGATAATGTTGACTTTCACAAAGCAATCAAAGCCTGTAATCCTTCAGTCACTAAACACCATCAATGGGGATATTCCACTTACTATTTTGTGGAAATGATAGGTTTACTTTTCCATCAGTGGATTTTGAAAAAATTCATTTTGTAGGTTTTAAAAAGTTTATGTAAGTTATGTCAATGCGATAATAATGTACATGATATTCTAACCAATAACAATTCTGTTTGAGGATTTTTTTTTAATTTGCTGTTCTTTAAAATAGTATAGATAATCCTAATTTAGGGACCACTCAAAGTTATAACATAGATGAATAAGGGGACTTATGATTGCTCCCCATAGATGTGGAAGTTGGTAGCCAGTTTACAATTGTGACAGTCACATGATTGCCATTTGCAATATTCACTGCTGGCTTCTGACAAGCAAAACCAATGGGGAAATTGGCAGAAGGTTGCAATTGGCAATGATTACATGCTGCAATTGTGTGTGATTCACGTAACAATGGCAACTGGGACTGCCACAACTACCATTATAAGTTGGCATGATCATATGACACGCTTTACAACTATGAAGTTGCCAATTCAAATTACCCCGATTAAGCGAGGACTGCGTGCGTAGCTTTTAGACACATTTGATTTAATTTTCCTTGTGTATTGTGTTTTGGAGATGGGCCCTTAGCAAGAAGCAGCTAGAACAGTGCAGGAAAACTTACGGGTTAACAGAATAGCCTAATACTGCATTAGACTGGACACAGAAAAGAAGGCTGGCCAGTGAATGACTTTTGCAGTGATGATAAAGAGACCTATGGAAAGCAACTGTAATGCAGAAATGTATGTGCTAACATTTCTATTCCATCACTTCCAGTTAAAAGAAAATATTTCCAATTCTATAAAAAAAAAAATGATCAAGAGGCGGTACTGTTGCCGCCTCCTGCTCAATACATCCTTAAATACTCAAAAGAATGTAATGCTAGAGGGAAGCCACTCTTCTTGTAGAAGATGTTCCTGTATTAGTTATCAATATGAAAACTCCCCATGGCTTTACTTTAATCCTCTTTAACATATGGATAAACTGGAAATGGGGCCAACATTCAATCTCTATGATAGATCCTGTTCTCTGTCCCCATCCCTCATTTTGACCCAACTTACCAGGATTGCAGTCTGTGAGAAGTGAGCAAATTGAAAGAAGAACTTTAGAAATAGTTAATGCTGGACTCCAGTTGTCCTTTAATATGTCCAGACAGATCACTCCTTGACTATTAATGTTGCAATGATAGATTCTTGTTCGAAAGGTAACCTATATGAGAAGAGTTTTAAAAAAAATAAGGAAATTGTGTTTATCCTCATTTTTTCAGATAGGCCCCAAGCTTTTCCTACAATGGATATAAAATGCTAAATTTGTCTAAACCCATTTATAGACAGCTTCCAATTTTTGATAAATTACTAATCTAGCATCAGACAACTTTCTATTTCTCATTCTGCCACAGATTTTCACAAATAACTTCTCTTTTAATTCCAAAAGACTAAACCCCACTTACTAATTTCATCAATTGAAGGCTTTACTAGGGTTTACAATAATAAGTTGAAAAATCCTCAGAAGTTAAATTAATCAATATCATTAAAATTCAATTTTGCTGCATCTGATTTTCATTGAAAAGAGATTAACATTAACTTTATTTCTACATTAATTCAATGAATGTTTTTGGATTTCATACAAATGATGCAAAATCCCACGGACTTCATGTATTTTGTAGCTCTCGGGACTCAACTTCTGAATGAGGAGGCAACACTTTTGCCCCCGTTTTGTTCTTTTTGGGTTTAGCTAGATTAAGGGGCAAAATGCTAGTCTTAAATCTCTCAGTGGCTTAAAGCATCCATTTCAGTTCTTACTGAAATTTCATTAAATTAATTAATGAATTTTAATTTTTAAAAAGTGGATCCAGCATTGCCTACTTTTGCAGTGTGGTGCCTGATGTGTTGCCCTTGAGCTGACAGAAGGTATGTGTATCTGCCACAGATAATGAGGAAATTCTCATGCATTCATCTTACATTTGATTATATTCCTCAGTTGAGACTGATTTAACTTGTATATCTTATTTTCCCAGTTCATGAATCTAAATGTTACAGCAAATAATGTAATTATATTTTAGGCTTTAATTTTATAATTTCTAAATTTTATTCTAAAAAAATATTAATACTTCCTTTTTAACTAGCCATTATACAAGGGAAACAAACAAACCTTGAGCATTTTAATTTATGGTGAACCACTGCCATCCTGTGTCTATTGTTTGCATTACATGAGAATTACAAGCCTTTAAAGCAGTGGGTCTCAACCTTCCTATAATGCCGCGACCCTTTAATACAGTTCCTCATGTTGTGGTGACCCCCAACCATAAAATTATTCCTAAAACCATTGAAAATATGTGTTTTCCAATGATCTTGGGCGACCCCTGTGAAAGGGTTGTTCGACCCCCAAAGGGGTCCCGACCCACAGGTTGAGAACCACTGCTTTAAAGGATGACAAAATTTATTGCAGCATTAAAGAATTGCTAATTTTCTTCACCACTTTAGGCAGTATACTTAGGCAACATCTGCTTTCTAAAGATAGATACTTTATTATGGCAGAAATTAGTAATCTTTTCTACAAGTACTGATTAAGAGGACACTTCTTGTTGCAATTCTGATGCACAGTGCTTTAGATTTGCCATCGATTTAATGCATTCTTCCTCTAGGGACCAATTGTCAAACCATTTTAGCCCAAATATTCTACGGGATGTGTAGATATTAGTTCTTATGAAAAATGTTGCACTGACTTTAATGTATTCAGCACATACCCATAGTGGCAAGGTGTGGGATTGGGAAACAAGCAAAGAAGGTAGGAAAAGGCATGCAGGATGAAAGACGATGTTTTTTCTTATCATTAAATTGTATACATGCCTGTTTGTGATCAGTGGACGACTATAGAAATTCAACAAACTCTTTATATTCACAAACCACTGTGAAAAAATCTTAAGGATTTGAAATGCAATTAAAACACGCCACTATCAGCTTTCTTTGTAAAGAAAGAACAGATCGCTTATTAATTTATTTGTTTATTGTCACCAACTCACTTTTGATTTGTGATTGGGCAAGATAACAACATTACAAATCCAGTTTAAAATTCACAATGAACTCCCCTTCACAATTCTGTGGTGATAACAACAGAATCAGACAATCTACTTGATTGGTTCCAAATGGTGTCCCCAAGCCCACTAACAAAACTAGGCTTTCTAGGCCTTGCAGAAAATAAACAAGGTGGGGGCCAATCATATCTCTGGAGGAATGATCTTCCAAAATAAGGGAGCTACCACAGAGAAGGCCCTTTTCCAAGATCCCACCAATATACTTCCGTGATAGTTGGAACCCACAACATGTCCTGTTGCAGTCCATCAAATATCCAGAACTCAAACTTTAAAAGTGATAACCAGCACCTTGAATTGCATCCAGAAGTAAATTGGCAACCAGTGCAGCTCCTGAAAATATGACATGTGCAAATTTTGACTTGCAAAAAAACATGCAGGCTGCTGCATTTTGAATTAACTGTAGCTTCCAGATGCTCTTCAAGGGCAGAGCCTTGTAGAGCGCAATACAATAATCCAAATGGGAGATGAACAGGGCATGGATGATTGTGAGAAAGGCCCATATGACTAACCTTGTTGCTAGTATCCTTACGATTTATATTGTTTCCTGATTGCTTATTTTAATCTATGACTAACATTCAGTGTTGTACCTTATGATTCTTGATGAACGTATCTTTTATTTTATGTACATTGAGAGCATATGCCAATAACAATTCTATTCTATTCATTGGTCCAGGAATGGCACATAATATGCAGTTGTGCAAAGGCCCATCTGGTCATGGCTTCTTGAGCAAGAGTTGTGAATCCATGAGAAACTCTGGATTACGTATCAGATCTGTCGGGGGAGTGGAATCCCATCCACAACCAAAGTTGGTAATTCTTCAAGAACCAAGAGGCTCCAAATCCAAAAGCACTCTGTCTTATCAGGGTTCAGTTTTAAACTGTTGCTTCCCACCCAGACCTTAACAGCCTTAATTAAGTGAGAAAGGGCGATTGCAGCATCACCATGGCCAGAGATGTATAATTCAATATCATCAGCATATTGATGATATTGTATCCCATTGTGATGGATGTTCTCATCCAGCAGTTTCATGTAGATGTTAAACAGGAGTAGAGAAAGCACCAACTCTTGAGGGACTCACAATCAGAAGTCAAGTGTTTGATCTCTCTCTCTTCATCAACATTGACTGGAGGAAAAGCAGGACAACACTATGACTCTCTACTGCCAGTCTAAGCTGTTCCAGAAAGACATCATCCATGATTGATGTTATCAAAAGCTGCTGAGAAATCAAGTGGAGCATACGCTACCCAGGTTTCCATGTTGTTGAAGAATATGCTATTGATGAACTCAGTATAGTATTTTTGGGATGATATGATACAAGTTTCTCTGCTGAAATTGCATTTTGGTCATTTGAAACTAGTTTGGAAGAAATATATAAACAAGACAATTTTACTCTATATGAGTTGTAGCTAAAACTGTGGCAATAAACTGTCAGTATCTAAATACCAGCCATTGTTGAACATGCAAAACAAATGCATTTCTTTTACTGATGATTGTTCTAAATGATGATTGTTATACTTGGAAAGGGCCCACAGGCAAACATCTATAAGAAATAGAGGCAGAACACAAATGGCAGAATTTGATTTGATAGAGTAAAAAGAGTGATACATAGCATTCTAATACCATTCTCAAATTAATTTGCATAATTTGACTCTAGTAGACAAACAGGATAGTATGATATTCAAATATTGAAACAAAAGCACAAAAGGACCAAAAAGAGACGGGATGCATTAAAAAAGAGGAAAACATTTTCTGTGATAACATTCGCTTTTTTGTCAGAATACTATGTACTTATGTCTATGCTACTTACTGATGAGTACAAAAATATTTGTGAATGACAGGAGGTAGACATTAGGCAAGAATGTTTATGACTTCTTACACAACTCCTCAAACTTGCCCATCCTCCTATTTAAGCACTAGCACAACTTGACATTTCCTACAGAGTTGAGGGTGTGGTGTGGTGTGGTGTCTGTAGTTATCTGAGTCTTCTACAATATTTCTCTGAATTTCCAAGTGTTCCACGTAGTTAATAGATTGTTATTAGATAATTTAGCTTGAAAGAAAGGTATGTCGTCAATACCAAAAACTAATTTAGAAGAAATGTATCTAATACTTTCCTCAGTTAATAATTTTTATAGCTCTATTGTTTTTTAATGGTTAAAAATAGGTAAAGTCTAATAAGATTTTCTTTTGGAGCTAGGTGAATTATGAGACAAAAGAAAGAGTAACTGAAAGAGTAACCTATATGGATCTCTTCTAAGCAACATTTTACAGCAACGTGGAGTATTATCGTGATTTCTAAACACTATATTAGAAGCTTTAACTTGATACCACAGGGCACACATTTAAAATAATTAATCTGGTATCTTCTTAATGTATCTATCTCCACACATTTATGTTTATGAGAGTGACAGCTAAGATGTTCGTTAGCATCTTATTCCAAGTGAATAGCCTCCTTAAATATTATAGAAATATTAAAATATACTGAAAACAATAACTTAAAGAAGACTGGAGTATTTTAAGTCTGATTTAGTAAAAACAATTATTCATTTTGAATAAATTATTGCATTCAGACTAATTCCTGGGAGGGAAGCCTGGGAAAAGAAAATGGGGAGATAATAATTTGCTGGATTCTCTTCCCCTTGGATTGTTTTCCACAGCTTTGTAATAAATGGCAATGGCCAGTGTAGTAGAAAACAGAATTGGAGAAAATGTCCATTCCCCTTTTTCTAGTGCAGGAAACAGTGCACATCTTGAGGGTTCCAGGCTTCAAATACTGCAAAGATACTTAAGACCCCCTCTCGCAGGTTTGGCCCTTCTCACTATCGAGGGCCTACCTTGATGACGGATTTTGGAATCCCGAGAGGTGGCATGCGGCGAGGAGGGGGTTGTGGGGGTTTTGGGGAAATTTTTAGATAAGATTTTAAAGGTTTCTGGGAGAGGGGGGGCTCTGTGGGTTTGGGAGAGAACCTGTCAGGGAGGAGGCCAGAGCCGGCTGAAGAACGCGGCACAAGAGGTGCAGGAACTGGGGTCAAGGAGGGGGTTAGAGCTTGTATTGTGGATGGACATTACATCAGTACTGTGGGTGGGAGGGACAGATATGGCGGGAGCAGGGGGCCACATCAGGTTGTGGGAGCGCGTGCCCACTGGCTCCAAGCGGTGGCATGCTCTGGCCTCCAATGCTCCTCTCGTTCCCCAGGTTGCACAGACCCTCAGGCCCTGGGCCTTCGGCTGATGCTGTGCAATGCCCGGTCCGTGGTAAATAAAGCCCCCCTCATTTGTGATCTTGTTCAGGAGGGGGGAGCGGACCTGGCGGGTATTACGGAGACCTGGTTGGGTCAGGAGGGGGGTCCCCCTCGTTGAGATGTGTCCACCCGATTTCCGTGCATTTCATCAGCCGAGGACACAGGGGAGGGGCGGTGATTGGCAGTTGTCATTAGAGAAGGTCTTGGTCCGAGGGAGGCCACTGTTCCTCAGACGGCTGGATGTGAGTCCCTCCTTATGAAGTGGGGTCATGGGGTGCAGATGGGCATGCTGGTTACGTACCTGGCTCCCTGCCACGTAGCGGCAGCCCTGCCCGAGCTTCTTAACGTTATAGGCGCTGTGGCAGTTGACACCCCCAGGCTTATGGTCATGGGGGATTTTAACCTGCCATCCGCCGGTAAGGCGTCTGAGGTGGCTCGGGAGTTCATGGCTTCCATGACGGCCATGGACCTGACCCAGTTAGTTCATGGCCCTACTCACACGGGGGGAAACACGCTGGACCTGGTGTTTGTCTCTGGTCAGTGGTTGAGTGATCTTGAGATAGGGGATATAGTGATCGAGCCCTTGTCATGGTTGGATCACTCCTTCTTTCGCTTTGACCTTTGAACCGCCGCACCCCGCCGCAGGGAGGCGGAACCGTTGAGGTGGTTCTGCCCCAGGCACCTGATGGATCCAGATAGGTTCCAGACGGAGCTTGGGCCATTTCCTGAGGCTTTGGCACACAGCTCGACTGAGGAGCTGGTGGCTGCCTGGGATAGGGTGGCCGCTGGAGCTTTGGATCGGGTTGTGCCTTTGCGGCCTCTGACCTGGAACTGATCTCGCCTGGCTCCTTGGTTCACCAAGGAGCTGAGGGAGATGAAGTGCCGGAAAAGACGCCTGGAGAGCGGTTGGAAGGCCAGCCATTCTGAATCTGACCGAACACTCATAAGGTCTCATATTAAGACCTACCTGGTGGCGATAAAAGCGGCGAAGTATAACTATTTTGCCACTCTTATTGCGTCATCAGATAATCGCCTGGCTGCCCTGTTTAGGGTGACCCGCTCCCTGCTCCACCAGAAAGCGCGGGAGGACCCCTTGGAGGGTAGAGCCGAGGATTTTGTACAGTATCTGTATGACAAAATCGCTCAGATTCGGGAACACCTGGACTCTGACTGGGTAGATTCAGGGGGGAGGACAGAGGCAGGTCTTGTGAGCATTATCTGGGAAGAGTTTGATTCTATGACGCCTGAAGACGTGGACAGGATAGTGGGCAGACTGAGCGCAGCCACATGTTTACTGGACCCGTGTCCCTCCTGGCTGGTGCTGACCTCTCGGGAGGTTACACGAGGCTGGCTCCAGGGGATTATAAATGCTTCTCTGAGTGAGGGTGTCTTCCCCGCCGCCTTGAAAGAGGCGGTGGTGAGGCCTCTCCTCAAGAAGCCTTCCTTGGACCCGGCAGTGTTGGCAAATTACCATCCAGTCTCCAACATTCGCTTCGTTGCGAAGGTTGTTGAGGGTGTGGTAGCACGACAGCTCCCTCAGTACCTGGATGAATTGTCGTATCTGGATCCGTTCCAGTCGGGCTTCAGGCCTGGGTACAGCATGGAAATGTCGCGTTGGTTGATGATCTCTGGAGGGCTCGGGACAGGGGTTGTTCCTCTGTCCTAGTCCTATTAGACCTCTCAGCGGCTTTTGATACCATCGACCATGGTATCATGCTGCACCGGCTAGAGGACTTAGGGGTGGGGGGCACCGTCCTACGGTGGTTCTCCTCCTTTCTCTCTGACCGGTCGCAGTCCGTGTTGACTGGGGGGCAGAGGTCGACCCCGAGGCCCCTTGTATGTGGGGTGCCACAAGGATCGGTCCTCTCGCCTCTTCTGTTCAACATTTATGTGAAGCCGCTGGGTGAGATCATGGTTTCGGGGTGAAGTACCATAAGTACGCTGATGACACTCAGCTGTACATCTCCACCCCGGACCACCCCAACGATGCCCTTGAAGTGATGTCCCGGTGCCTGGAGGCTGTGCGGATCTGGATGGGGAGAAACAGACTCAGGCTCAACCCATCCAAGACCAAGTGGCTGTGGTTTCCGACATCCCGATATAGTCAGTTGGTGCCATCACTGACTATTGAGGGCGAGTCATTGGCCCCCACGGAGAGGGCTCGCAACTTGGGTGTCCTCCTGGACTCACGGCTGTCTTTGGAAGAGCACTTGACGGCCGTGGCCAGGGGGACTTTTTATCAGGTCCGCCTGATTCGCCAGTTGCGTCCCTTTTTGGATCAGGACTCGTTAAATACGGTCACTCATGCTCTCGTTACTTCCCACCTGGACTACTGCAATGATCTCTACATGGGGCTCCCCTTGAGGAGCACCCAGAGGCTCCAGCTGGTCCAGAACGCGGCCGCGTGGGTGGTTATGGGAGCGGCGTGGCGCTCCCATGTGACCCCCCTCCTGCGCGAGCTGCACTGGCTCCCAGTGGTCTTCCGGGTGCGCTTCAAGGTTTTGGTTACCACCTTTAGAGTGCTCCATGGCATCGGACCGGGGTATTTACGAGACCACCTTCTGCTACCAGTAGCCTCTCACCGACCAGTACGCTCCTATAGAGAGGGGCTTCTCAGAATGCCATCGGCCAAACAGTGTCGACTGGCGGCCCCCAGGGGAGAGCCTTCTCTGTGGGGGCACCTACCATCTGGAACGAGCTTCCCCCAGAGATACGGAGGATCCCGGATCTGCGCACGTTTTGTCGTGCTCTCAAAACTTTTTTATTTCAGCAGGCTGGCCTGGCCTAACTCTCCCTTTTAAATTTTTAAACCGTTTGATTTGTTTTATAAATTGGGTATTTTAATCTGTGTTTCAGCCAAAATATTTAATAATTTTAAGGGACTTTTAATGTTTGTATTATCTGTATTTTACCTTGGCTGTTCACTGTCCTGAGTCCTCCGGGAGTAGGGCGGTATAGAAATTTGATAGATAGATAGATAGATAGATAGATAGATAGATAGATAGATAGATAGATAGATAGATAGATAGATGATAGATAAATAAATGAATAAATAAATAAATAAGATGACATCATTAACATTAGATGGAAAAGCAACATAATTCTAAAAGGACATTCAAAAAGCCTTTCAATAATCAATAAAGCAAAAATAGACTGAATAAAACACAACAAATTATGAACTACATTTAAAAACATAGATACTCATCTGCCTATTGAAGAATTTGGATGATAATGAAGAATAGAATTAAAAAAAAATGACACAACTAAATAGTTTAGGGTTGGGAATGTAGAGTGCCATGGTTGTATACTGTCACTGAATTGGTTTAACTTATATGCAGAACATATGAACAATATAGGACTAAAGGAAATTGGAATTAAAATAGCTGGAGAAGTATCAATAATCTCACTTATGTGATAATATCAATCTGACAGCCAGAAATGAGGAAGACTTAAATAATTTTGTTACAGTGGAAAAAAAGAGTACAAATATCAATCTCATGCTTAATTTTAAAACAAAACCCAACTACTAATACTAGGTTAAATATTATTTATTACCAATAAACTGGCTCTATCTACATAACTTCAGACAGTATACATAGATAAGCCAATACAAAATGAATATTTCTATATTTTTCCTATGTTTTAGTTAGAAACAAAACTATGAAGTTGATATGCACCAAAATACTCTAATGACCGAAGGTTTGAAATAAAATCATTTTGAGGGCCTTTCTGAAAAGTAAAAAGTTAGGGCCCAATGATAACATACATTATCATCCCAGACTTAAAAATGGTGACATTACAGGCATGATGACTGTAACTATAAAATAAGAAAATGTATCTTTGTATAATTGTATGTTTAGAAGTGGAGAGAGATGCACATTCTAACTAGCTGGGCATTCTTGTGTTATTAATGACTAATTAATTAGTCTTTTTTACTAATTCATGCATGTCTTATGAATAAGAAATTGAGAAAGTCTCTTTTAGGAACCTGGGAGGTGATTCTAAAAGGTAAATCAATTGAGTAATTGTATTCTTTTTAAAAATTCAGATAAAAGGATTCTGGAAGAAACCTATTTTCTATGAAAATGGTGTGGTCAAGAATTTGACACTTGGAAGAAAACCCCTATAACATTATAGACAAAGTATCAAATTTCAGAATCATCATACTAACATCAGAAATATTTTAAAAATGTTTTTTAGTTTTAGCAAAATACTAACAACTACAAGAGCAGTATCATCAATAAAAATGAATACAATAAAAAACCCTACATATGCTACACTAATTAAACATAATTGAAAGTAAGAAAAAAGAACTAATTAAAAAATTCATATGTACTAACTAGTACGAGTATAACTGAATCCTTAAGCTTCTCATTAAAACTAAATTATATAGAAATATAACATTTTTTTAAAAACCTGGACTTTTAAAAAAAAATCTGCCAAAATTGGATTTTCTAGTTCTTCATTCTATGTAATTAATGCTAACTTTCATAATATTCTTTATCTGAGTGGTTTCACTTTACCTGCTCCATCTCTTAGGGATACTAAGATTTCAGATACTGTACCACTGAGGTCTTTAAAGCATCTGGGCCCTACAATTTTAGCTAAATTCTTAGTTTTTGTTTTCTGAAGTTATTTCACTACATAAATCACAATTAAGAAGGTACAACATTTACAAATACACTGATTTTATAGTCCATAAAGCAACTTGTAAATCCACTGGGATTCTGATAAATGAAGGTCATGATTTAGATTATCAGAATAATTCTATGAATGAATTTGAAAATAATTGAATGAATATAAAGACACTCAAGAATGACAAGATACTGCTTCTATTTTGTAAGAAAAATATCAAACAGTTCTTGTCTGCTTCAAATGGATCTTCATTTGACAAAACTTTTGAAATTTTAAAAATCTTCCAAGACTGGATAAATTAGTATACAAGATTGCATTGAATAAATTATTAGGTCACAATGGCCAAAATAAAAAAGATATTTCTATAAGACAGGAATAGAAGAAAAACCAAGTATTTGGTACGAATTCAGTGGGCTTTCTAGCTCAAGAAAGGAATAACTTTTGTATTACCTGATATCCTTAGATATCCAAGTATCTCAAATATGTTAATGTTATGGTCTCCAAGAATTCTTTTTTAGATGAACCTTATTTTGGTTGAACCTTATTTATACAACCAGCAAACTCTACGCAAAACATCTGCAATGGAAATCCCAGAACTGACTGGAACAAGAAAACATACTTGCAGAGAAGCAAGTTGGTTTTAGGGAAGGTCACTCTATGTTGGTCTATCACTAATAAAGATTGAATTGACGGAGTGATGTAATCGCTAAATGGTAATAATCATAATCAATGACAGATGCTCCATTTTCATACCTTCTAACATTTTCAATGTCATGGGCATCCAGTACATCATTTTCCCATGCAAAACAATCTGCTGCTTATTTAGATAAGATTCTAGCATCTCATTGTGAAGCTCCTTTTTAGGAACATATGCTTAATTATCTCATTAATGAGATTCAGAAAGTAGGTTAAAACTCTAATAAATCAGTAATGTTTATAAAAAATAAGCAATCTGCTGCCCCGTTCTCTGTCTAGATTATTGGGTGGGATCAGGGGTAAAATGTAAAAATGTTTGCTACCGGTTCTGGGGGCATGGCTTGGTGGTCATGTGACTGGGTGAGCATGGCCAACTTGACATCACTCACTGTTAGAGCCAGGAGCTGCACGTTTTGAAGCTCATTCTGCCCTTCTGAAGCCCCCAACGCTTTGAGTTTCCCTCCACTACCCAAGCGAACATTGGAGCCTTCTCTTGCAGAAGCAGAATCCAGCACAGAAATGGAAAAACGAGGGGGGGGGGAATGGGAAGGTGTAATTAGCAGAATCCAGCACAGAAATGAAAAAACAAGGGGGGGGAATGGGGAGAAGAAGATGTTTCCTTACATCACTGACACTCCCAACAATGAGTTTGGTGGCGATGTAAGGAAATGTCTTCCAGCTCTTCAAGATTGACTTTAAGCCGACAGCAAAAGTAGTGGGGGGGGGGCAACAGGGGCGTGTGTGTTTGTGTATGTCCCTCCCTCCGCAAGGACTTGGAGGCAGACGCTCCCCTCTGAAGAAAAGAGGAGGCTGCAAAGCCCTGGCTGTCACTTGGGAGAGGAGGAGGGCACGCTGGGAGGAGGGCACGTTGCTAGCTCCCTTCCCCGCAGCTTGCCTGCCTTCCACATGGCCTGGTTCAGGGGCGTGGCCAGCCACCAATTGCTACCAGTACGGCGAATTAGCCTCAATCTCAGCTACCTACTCGCCCGAGCCGGTCCGAACCAGGAGCATTTCACCCCTGGGTGGGATATTACTGGATTCTTAGGTATTCTATTATGCTTTTATGTGATTTAATTTCTTTTTTTTTAATAAACTGCCTTGTAGATCCTAACAGATGAAAAAAAAGTTTTAAAAAGTTAATTCATGGATGGTTGCAATCTGAAAGCCAACAAAATCCATAATTTTGACAATATTTACAAAAATAATTTATGTGGAAACCACAAAGATATGCCTTTATTGAAAAAAATCTTACCATAAATTGTTTTATAAATCTATGATTTAAAGTATAGCAATACTGAACTATCACAGGTACATTTATATTGATAACAATATGGCTACCCAATCTATTATATCCATTCAGAATTCAAATTCAAATACAGATGGATTTCTTGAGTATGACAGCTATTAAGCAAAGGGACGGTCTGTCCTGGATGCTGCATGTTCTACTGGAGGTTTTCAAGCAAAGATTGGAGAGTCCTTTGTCTAGCATATTATCAGGATTCCTGCTTTTGGTAGGTGATTGCACCAGAAGATCTCCAAGATCTCTTCCAATTTATGATTCTATGGTGATCTTAATGACTATCCTTAACTACTTCAGATAGAGATTTCTGCAAGTGCAACTTATTGCACAATCATTATAGTATATACTTCAGTCATTCCTGTAGTACTTACCCATTAGTTAAAGAGCTATATTTGCAAAAAGGAAAAATATTAAATAATAAAGGGAATTAAATTATACTGAATAGAATATAAAATGTTAATGTGTACAGTTATGCATTAGAAGCTAATGAGACCATATCATGTATTTCTTACCTTTGGAGGCTTGAAGGGATATTCTGGTGTAAATGTAATGTCAAGGAAGAAAACACCACCCTCGTACACTGAACCTGGAGGTCCTAAAATTGTTGATCTCCATTCATAGATATTATCACCTTTCGGGCCAGCACTGTAAATTAAACAGGACAAAAAATTGACACTGGTTAGCTTTAATAAGACTTAAATATTTATGAAAAGTAATTCAATTCCTGCAAACATTCATTATAAAATTAACACTGTAAAACAGGGACCGACAACTAGCAGCGTATATTGATTATGTCTCACAGAAAGCTGCCATCTGTGGTGATGCTGAGAGGAAAAAAAATAGTAATACTGGTCTTCCCAATGCACTTTAAAGCAAGGCAGAGAAAGAACAATTTAGGAAGATTAAAATGGATTTTTTTTAAAAAAAGTGCAGGTTAATGAGGAATCTTGCAATCATCTATATTTGCTTGCTTATACAGCTTTTGCAATAATAAACCCCACACAAATCTTATTCCAGAAATATTTTCTTGTCTTTTTATATTACCTCCCTATATGTTTTTATCACATTTTCAGAATGTTTAGGTTTGATCTAGAAACCATTTGTTTATAACTATCTTTTTCACTATCTGACAGATTTCAATTAACAGAAACGTGCTCTGACCTCAAAAAGCAAATGAATGGTTACTGTGAATTTACTACAGTGTTTGGATCTGCCTGGCACTGTATACCTACTTTAGAAAAGTGGGATGAAGGAAAATAAAAATGAAAAAAATAAATCTCCAGGCAGAGTTTAAATATTTATAAAATTTATATAACTGTCAGTGTAATTCTGGACAGTGAACAAAATAAATATAACAAAATAAAAATACCCATTCCATTAAAATAATAATAAAAAGGAGAACATTTGGGGACCATGTTCAGCATTAATTCCTTGCTCCTATATAAAGGTTGGCTAATACATGTTCTCTTCTATTATATTCCAAACTTGATCAGTGAAAGTCAACAGTAATAGAACATTATATTTTCAATTGAATCATGAAACTGGAAATAATTACATTTATATGTGAAACTACAAGAAAAAAGATCTAAGTTTGACTCAAGAGGGAAAAATACATCAATATTAATTGGGGGGGAAGGGGAGAGAGGGAAGAAACCTCTTCAAAATTGGAACATAGAATGGTATTCCCAAGAGGACAATTTGTCTCAGCAGCTTTGCTTAAACAAAGTATACATCACACTAGAAAAAGAAGCCTTGCTTGCTAGTGTTTTGAAATAAGATGCAAAATTACTATTTTAGATTCTTAAGTACATAATTGGCAGTTAAATCTTAGAATTAGGTTATAAATGATGTAGTATGCATTTTCTCCCAGATGGGCACAGAATTGCAACAAAAAGACAAAAGCCAATTAACATTAAAAATTATTTATAGTTGTATTTCATGATACAACAAGCTAACATATAAAACTTCATCCAGACACCAATTAGATCCAATGCTTACTTAGCAAAAAAAAAAAAAAGTAATGAAAGTAAGAGGGAAATCATAGCAAATGTTATGAATAAAGTTGGGACAATTAGCATATTAGTTAAGATACTTTTGCCAAAAAAAAGAAAAAAATCCTGTTAATAACTCGTATTAACCTTGGAATACGAGTAATTTAAGAAGTTTTTTACTCCTCAGAATACCAGTTTTTTTTATCAGCACATAGGCTATATATATAGTTTTAAAATGCTTTACTCTGATGTTTTGGAAATATTATTGTAATGTTACTTGATTTACATGATCTGTTCAGACAGACACCACCACAGCTAACCTGCAAATTGACAGAGAAATAGCTCTACTGAACATCCTCAGCTCTGAGTCTAAGGAATTCTGAAAAAGCAATTTAGAATTAGAGTGTGCTAGCTAGAATTGTGCAACTGGGATTCATAGTAAAAAAAGGAAGTTAAATTATTCTTAACCACAAGTTTCTCTGCATCAATTTTTCATTTTTTTCTTTAAAAAATATATTGCTAAGTATTACTGAAACATGATGTCTCTTCTATATCCAAATTAGAATTAGCAGTGTGTGTTAGTTATATTGCTCAAAACTAAGCAATTCATTGCAGCCATTAAAAGGTTTACAACACAATGAAAAAAACAAACACCAAACCAGAAGCAACCAAAAAACTGATGAAACTGAACATACGATGGCACATAGAGCCCTCATATGTTTACCGGTCTCTTAATCGGTTTAATGGATGCCTCAGATCATTCCTTATTTATAAGGAAGAGTTGACTATTGATATGAAACACATTAAAATAAGCATGTTTGTAGAAAAATAATGAAAAAGGAATTGTGTTCTTTGTTAACATCATTAAGCTTCAATTAAAAATAAAAGTAAGTTAAGAACTCAATTATTTGAAATACAGCAATGAATAACAAAGACCCAATTAGTAAGTTTTATAATATACACATATTCTGCCTGCAACGTTCATGCAATTATCAACTATGTCCATGATGGCGAACCTATGGCACAGGTAGCACGCAGCGCTCTCTCTGATGGCACACAAGCCGTTGCCCCAGTTCAGCTCCGCCGCGCATGTGCATGCGCCTTCCATCAGCCAGCTGGTCTTCGGGTCTTTGCATGTGCGGGGGCTGTGCATGCATGCATGGGGTGGGCGTGTGCAGGGGCATGCACGCATTTGTGGGGAGGTGGGACACATGCATGGGTGCCGCGTGCGCTTTGCATTTTGGGGATTCATGCACATGCTTTGGGCACTTGGTCCAGAAAAAGTTAGTCATCACTGAACTATGTAGTAACTATGCAAAACCTTTGCTCTCTTCCAATAGTGCTGAACACAGAGGAAAGGAGAGATTTAGTTTCTCAACTTCCCAACTTTAGTATGTAGTTAGAGTAAGCATTATTGTTTCTTAGCTCCACCACTACCAAATGATATTTATACAATTTATTTTTAAGAAGGTTTATATCAGTGATGATGAACCTTTTTCTTGTTGCATGCCAAAAGTGTGGGTGTGCGCGTGCGACAGCACACGCATGCCAGCACCCATAATGCAATGTTAACCCCCATATGTGCATGTGCGCATGACATGCCACGCTCCTCCTGCGCATGCACCCCGCATTGCACGTGTGCGTGCCCCACATATGCGGGGCATATGTTCCCCCCCACACATGCGCTTTACACACACACACCTGCCCCGTTTTGGGCCTGCTGCTGCAGCCTGCCACCCCCCTCTCTGACCCACTAGCTGCTCTGGCGCCACTGGGGAAGAACCGTCATTGCTGGGGGTGAGGGGATGGCGGCGGCAAAAGCAGTGGGTGGGAGAGGTGAAAGGCCAGCTGGGTACGCGATTGGCAACTTCCCTTCTAAGGAGAATGATTACAGATCTAAAAGGAGATGCGGTGGCCAGGAGCGCTGCAAAGAACAATCCCGGCCGATTCGTGCGGCAGACAAGAAAAGTGCCTTCCTCTAGTTGCTGGAAGTAAAAGGCGGCTCTGGGCAACTCCCCAAAAAACTTTTCTCCTGATAGCCATTCTCTTTTGCGTGCTCAGAGCCCCACGCCACCAAAATGCATGATTGTTCTCTCACCTACCCTCCCCCCAGCCAGACTGCCAGACTGGAATTCACCACGGCTTCCCCCAGTCTGGTAGCTAGTCCTACTTAAGCCAGCTAAACAACTCCTCTCGCAGCCACTTCTCAAGCAGGGGAAAAGACAGGAGGGCTGAGGGGGGGGGGCAGGAAACCGATCCAAACTCTCTCCCTTCCCCCTTCTTTCTCCCAACCACTCTCTTTGCTTCAGGAGGAGGGGAAAGGATCGAGGGAAGAAAGACAGAGCTCCGGCAACCTCTGGAAAAACGTTTGTTGTGTTTGGCAGAAGAGCACGTGTCACCAATAAAGAAGCCGATTGGCCCTGCCGTGGGGAGCTTTCCGACGGGAGATTCAAGCCTTACGATTGGCTGAGCCACCAACAGCTCGAGTATAAAAGAGCTGTCAGCGACAGAGCTCTCCCTCTCCCTTTCGCAAACTAGTTGTTGTTCATTGCAGTTCAGAATAAAGAGTGTTAGATCGTTCAACTGTGTCCTCTCCTTTATTCCCTGTTGCTCCCAGAATAGAACACTGGCGACGAGAATGCAGGTTTAACGAGCTCACTCCCATCTGTCATTCATAGAGTGCTACTGAGGCGATCAGACACCGCACAACTGTAATTACCTCAGGCATCTTCCTTTGATCATGGCCACACTCGCTACGTTCATGCCATTCCATCAGACACGGGAATCCTGGGACTGTTTTATCGATAGGATCGATTGTTTCCTTGCTGCAAATGACTACAAGGGGCTTCAGGTGATAGGAAACTAGCAGTATTTCTTAGTATATGTGGGCACAACATGTTTGAAACAGCTTGGGCGCTGTTGGCGCCTCAAAACATTCAAGACGTGCCCTGGGGAGTATTGCTGGCTAAGTTGAAGGGACATTATGCTCCCTTACCGGCAAGGGTAGCCAGGCACCATGCATTTTGGCACTGGTATCAGAACGAGGGGGAATCCATCAGTCAATACATGGCTGCATTAAGAAGGGCTGCCCTTTACTGCGAATTTAGTGATCTAGACGACATCCTTCTGGATCAATTAATTTGCGGGGTCAGGGACATAAAATTTCAGCATTGCCTTATCCAGGACTGATCTCACCCTTCAGGCTGCGATAGATGAGGCCCAAGCCTCGGAACTGTCCGCCAAGTCGGCTGCAGAAATTAGGAACCAATTGAGCACTGTTGTGACTTCTAAACTGGCCATCGTGCACCACGATGAGGTGGACTTTGACCAGATGTCAGAGGATGGGGAAGACATAAGCCGTCCTAAGACAACTCCCAAGAAGGGTTGGGAAACGGGGGAAAGAAAGCCTCTGAACCCATGTCTAGGCTGTGGTGATAATCATCATCGTTCTTTGTGTAAATTCAAGAATGTTGAGTGTAGGCATTGCGGGAAGAAGGGTCACGTCGCTAGGGTCTGTAGGGCCATGCTACCCACCAATTACAACCCTGTGAAATCCACCTGCGATTTCAGACAACGGAATAGGATGGAAAGGATTGAGGAAGAGTGGTTTGTAATTCACAGGAGTAATGAGCAAGGGGAAGGGAGGATAAGCCATGCCCAAACGGGGTTGAGGAAAAAAAATTTTCTCATAGTTTTACTCGAAAACAAGACGTGTAAAATGGAGATTGACACGGGATCCTCCGTGTCAATCATCTTGTGGGATACCCTATCCAAATTAGTACCCTCCTTAAGGAGACAGCAATTAGCCTGTTCTTGACTAAAACTCCGTGATTACCAAGGTAATCACATCCCCATCTTGGGCTGTGGTGAATTTCAGGTTCAGTATAAAGACTTCAGCGGCTGCCTTAAGATCGTAGTTGTTGGCGGCATGCTTCCCTCCCTCTTAGGGCTAGAATGGTTTGATGCATTGGGCCTGGCCGTGATCGGCGTACATACTGTTCCATCAGACCATTTCTCTGACTTAGTACTTGAGTGTGCCGATTCCTTTAGCACAGATCTTGGCAAATACTCAGGGTCCCCTGTCTCTTTCAACCTGGACCCCTCAATAGCTCCCATATGGCTCAAGCCTCACAGGGTTCCCTTCGCCCTTCGCCCTAAAGTCAACCAAGAAATTTACAAGCTACTAGCGCAAGGTATACTCAAACCAGTGGACCATGCCCGTTGTGAGATGCCTATCGTCATTCTCATTAAGGCTGATGGATCAATCCGAATTTGCACTGACTACAAGGCGACGATTAACAAGGCACTCCAGGCAAATCCGTATCCTGTTCCAGTGGTCCAGCACCTTCTTCATTCGTTGGGCTCTGGTAACATTTTCGCCAAGTTTGACATGGCGCAAACTTACCAACAACTGGAAGTGGATGATGCCTCTGCAGAGTGACCCACCGTGGCAGGTTCAGATGCCGCCGCCTGCAGTTTGGAGTCTGAGTGGCCCCCGGCATCTTTCAATGTCTGATGGAGAGACTGTTGCAAGGCCCGCCGGGGGTCATCCCCTACTTCGACGATGTTTTTGTTTCTGCCATTGACGAAGCTTCTGTGCCATATTAGGTCGCTTTCGACAAGCTGGACTTAAACTAAGGCGGGACAAGTGTGCACTGGGTGTCCGCCGGGTTGAATTTCTGGGGTATCTTGTTGACAGTAAGAGCCTACATCCAATCCTTGCAAGGGATTGCAGGCCGTGCAACAGGCTCCGCCCCTAAAAATAAAGCAGAGCTGCAGGCTTTTCTTGGCCTCCTTAACTTTTACAACATATTCTTGCACATAAAGCTATCACTGTGGAGCCCCTGCACGACTCCTTGACAGCAGGACACCCTGGGACTGGGATCGGAGAGCGGCCGCATCGTTCCAGGCCGTCAAAGACCTGCTCACGTCCGACAGCGTCCTCATGCAATATCATGCAGAGCTTCCTTTAACCCTGGCATGCAATGCTTCTCCCTTCGGGGTCGGCGCCATATTGAGCCACCTATTGCCTAACGGATCAGAAGCTCCCATTGCCTACTTTTCGGGGACCCTGTCCTCTGCAGAGCAGAACTATGGACAGATTGATAAAGAGGCCTTGGCGCTGGTGGCCAGAATCAAGTGCTTTCATGACTACCTTTATGGCCATGCTTTCACGCTTGTCACCAACCATAAGCCTCTCCTAGGCATCCTAGCTGGTGATCGTCCATCCCCCACCATACTGTTGCCCAGAATGACAAGATGGGTGGTTTTCTTGTCAGCCTACCAATACACCTTAGTCCACCGGCCTGGCAAGGTTATGGGGCACATGGATGCGTTAAGCCGCTGCCCCCTCCCATCACCTGTGGAAGACCCAGCTTCTGCATCGTCGGTCCTATTCATTGATGACCAGTCTACACCAGTGATGGCCTCGGATGTCGCTAGGTTCTCCTCTAGGGACTGCACCCTACGTCAGGTAACAGACTGGGTGAAGAGGGGGTGGCCCCTAGGGCAGTTGGTTCCCGATTTTTGGCCCTACAAGATTAGGCAACATAAAATCTCTATCACGAGAGGCTGCTTAATCTGGGGGTCCAGGGTCATAATTCCGGAAGAACTACGTAAAAGCATCCTTCACATTTTGCATGAAGGCCACCTGGGCATTGCCCGCATGAAGGCTTTGGCTCGCAGCTACCTTTGGTGGCCAAACTTGGACAGGGAAATCGCAGACTGGGTGGCCAGTTGTTCAAAGTGCTGGAATAAGTGCTGGAGAGCAGTCCCTCCAGCAGCTGCGGCCAGGGAGTGGAAGACGCCGAAGGCCCCCTGGTCCCGCATACATGTGGATTTCATCGGCCCCGTCCAGGGGCATATGTTGTTAATTATAGTGGATGCTTATTCTAAGTGGGTTGAGGTCGTCTCAATGGCATTGACCACCGCAGAGGCACTGATCAGGGCGCTTAAAAGGGTCTTCACCACGCATGGCTTGCCTGACGTTTTAGTGTCACATAATGGCCCACAGCTAACTTCGACTGCCTTTCAATCCTATTTGACAAGGCAGGGCATTCGCCATGCCACGATCGCACCTTTCCATCCGGCTTCGAATGGACTGGCTGAACGGGCCGTTCGCTCGGCCAAGGAAGTGCTAACTAAGCTGGACTTGGGGGACTTGCGAGACAAAATAGCAACTTACCTCTTGGCACAACATACCACGCCTTGCCCAATGACTAACCACTGCCCCGCTAAGCTGCTGATGGGCTGCTGCTTAAGAACAGTGTTAGACCAGTTACACCCCAAGTATGCGCTGGAGAAACCCCGACTCTACAGGCGGAGCCCAATCATTTCAAGTAGGCGATATGGTGTATGCTCAGAACTTCAGGGGTGACCCGCGGTGGCTACCAGACCACACAGCCGAAGTAACAGGCCCCGCTCGAACCATGTCCAGATGGAATATGGCCGTCTGTGGTGGCGACACATGGACCACCTGCGCCACCGCTGCTTGCCCAGCATTAAGGCAGCCAGCCCTGCACCATTTGCAACCATACTATCATCGCCTAGCCAAACCGACGACTTGTGTCCAGAGCCTGTGCTCAATCCCAGGGGGTTGCCCTCCGTGAAGCAACCTGCTGACTTACCACTCAAGCTGCGACCGGATCTGACGGAGGAAGTTCCATCCCAAGCAACCGAGCAGTCTCTGGGGGTTCCTGCGGCTCCTGCACTGTCTCCACCTACCCCAGCAGGGCCTGCTGAACCGCACAGGTCTGGTCGAATCAGGAAACGGCCAGCCTATCTGTCTGATTATGCATGCGGAACTCCAGCAGCCTCTGGAAAAACGTTTGTTGTGTTCGACAGAAGAGCACGTGTCGCCAATAAAGAAGCCGATTGACCCTGCCGCAGGGAGCTTTCCGGCGGGAGATTGAAGCCTTACTATTGGCTGAGCCACCGACAGCTTGTGTATAAAAGAGCTGTCAGCGATGGAGCTCTCCCTCTCCCTCTCGCAAACTAGTTGTTGTTCATTGCAGTTCAGAATAAAGTGTTAGATCATTCAGCCGTGTCTTCTCCTTTATTGCCTGTTGTTCCCGGAATAGAACAACGTTTAACAGACTAACAGACTGCCAGAGCTCCGGCTTTCTTCCCTCAATCCTTTCCCCTCCTCTCAAGCGAAGAGTATGGAGGGGGTCTTGAACAAGGGATAAAGTTTGCTTATTTAAAGAGGACGCGCCTCTGGTGTGAACATCATGCCCCCTGGAAGGCTTGGTTGCTCTGGTTGCTCTTAGAGTGGGCTGCCTGCGAACAGTTGAGATAATTTTGAAAAGATCTTCGAAAGCTGCCCTTCAGTTGTTTTCGAGTTTGGAAAAACATTTAACAGAGTAACAGACTGCCAGAGTTCCGGCTTTCTTCCCTCGATCCTTTCTCCTCCTCAAGTGAAGCAGCTGCTCTGAACCATTGGCTGAAACTGGGTTGTGTGAATTGATCCGAGTGTTTATCCTGCCTAACTAGGGGTAAACTAAGATTGGGAGAAAGAAGCGGGGAGAGAGTTTGGATCAGTTTCCTGCCCCCCCTCGAGCCCTCCCATCTTTTCTCTTGGAAAAACATTTGGCTCATCGATTCCCCCACCCCAGAAGTGGGGAAGTACGTACCCCCACAGCATTTTTCTGAGAGGAGAGGAGCTCCCCGATCACTCACACACGCAGCTTTAGTTGCTGCCCGCCTCTCGTCTGGCACCCACAGTGAGGCAACTGGGGAGACACCCACATGTTTCATGGCAGCAGTAGTGGCAGTAACTGCCCCCCCCCCTCCGAGGACTGCTGCTCACAACTTTGTCTTCTCAGCCTTGGTGCTCTTATGTGGTGGTGGCGACGCCTCCTCCTGGCCACGCCTTACAAGCAAACATCCAAGTGGAGGCTGCGTGCTTTTGCCCCAATGGTACCAGCGAAGCCACAATCTGCCACCTGCCATGCGAGAGCCAGCCTGTGCGGCCTGTCCCTCTCGGGGCGGCAAGCTGGCTTGCCTGGGTCGGCCTGGCTCCCAACCCCACCAGCCACTCTTACCTTATGCGGTGGCGGCACCTCCTCCTCCTGGTCGCGCCTTGCAGATCAAAAGGGGAGCCCTACTCTCCCGAGCACCCAAGCCAGCCAGTTACTCTTGCCTTTCCCCCTGCAGTTGCGACTCCTGCTCCTCTTCTGGGGCAGCGGAGCTGCGCAGGAGGAACACCAGAAACAATGAGCTGGCTGACCATTGCTGATCTTCACACTCGCATGTGTGCCAGAAACCAAGAGACCAAGTGGCTGATGTGCATGCGGATTCCTGAAACAGGAAGATCATCTTACTGAGCGTGCATGTGCAGGGGTGGCTGCTCTTCCGGTTTCAGGCGCACAGGTGCACATGAAAACCAGCTGGCTGACATGCCAGAACCTGGAAGAGCAATGGGCAAAGGCTCCGCGTGCTCGGAAAGATGGCTCTGCGTGCCACTTCCGGCACGCATGCCATAGGTTCGCCATCACCGGTTTATATCAATGATCTAGACAAATGGTAAGGCTTTGATATGACAAATTTAGAATCTTCAGTCTTAATAATTAATTTAAATATACTATTACATTATTATTAAGCTGTTACATATATACATGTTAGAGAAAATTCTAACTAATTAATTATAGTTATATAAAGTGTGTGTGTGTGTGTGTATACATACATACATACATACATACATACATACATACATAATGTTAAATTTTCCTGAATGCATAGATTTTTTTAGTCAGTATTTGTATGTCCAGGTAATAAAGCATGAATATTACAGTCTTTATTCTGAATCCTCTATTATCACTTTTCCTTTCATTCTCCCTCAGAAAATAATCTGACATGAAAGAGGCTTGATCTTTTTTCTTTTTTTAAAAAAGGCATTTTATGTTGCATTATCTAATACTATCCCATTATGATTATGCTATTTTATCTAATACTATTCTGTTTAGATTATTTTTCATTATATTTTCAACACTTATGAGATACCCAAGCCACAGAATGCTGAAAATCCTTACCACTGGCTATAATCAGACAAAATATGTTTGATTAAAAAACATGAGTACTGTGGATTGTTTTAAAGCTTAATGTTTATATTTTTCTCTCTGCTGGTCAACAACCTCAGAGTAACTAGGAATACTTAAAAAGCAAGTACAATCCCTGAAATTAAAGTAAAAAACAAAACAAAACAAAACTGGTTACTGGAAAGTTCAGACCAAGGCCTGTTTTATACCCTTTTTGGAAGAGTTCAACAATACAAGTTAATAATCCCCCAAAATCCCCCAAAATCCCATCAGTCTGTCAGACTGGAACTAGGAAAAGTGTTCTTATTCATCAGTTTCATTTATTCTTATATTTGAACTGAGTAAGTATATTTGAGCCTTTTAGTATATTTTGTTTTAGCAATCAAACAATTCAAGCTTCATTAATTATGAGGAAAAAAACTGGCAAATCAATATAGGGTCATGTAGGGCTCAAGATCACTTTCTGTATATTACAATGTATTGCTATTGTATTTATACATTGTATTGCAATGTATTTCAATTCATACTCCTCTGTGTTATTCTTTATTGTCAAGATTAAGTTAAATTGATGAATTGGCCACAGGAAAAACACCTTAAAGCAACATAGAGGAGGTGACAGTGATAGGTTTTAAAATGTAGCTGCTGTGGATTCTGTGATATGGTAACTCATCAGGAGTAACACTCTGGTCACTCATCTGGATGATTTTTATTGCATCAGAATCAAATTTTATAAAGCAATTGGTTATTGAACTTTTCTGCATACAGTTAATAGTGCATCCCTCAAAATCCCATCAGGAGACAAAAATCTCTTACACCCACATATAATGCACTCACAAAAATAGTACAAAATATAATTGTACTGAGAAGTAATGAGTTCAGATAATAGCATTTAAAATCTCTGACAAGGAAAGCAAAAGAAATAATTAGAAACTTTGAGGTTTATAGTATATCAGTTGCTTGACTAAAATGCAATACAGTAGTTTCCTTTCAAATTCAAAATGACAGCAGATGGAATCTACTACAATAATTATTTCATCCATCAAATTAGACATCGCATGTATAATTAGGTTTTGAAGCACTGAATGCAGGATTATATTTGGAGTAGACATTTTTTAAAAATACTAATAAATGAAAAAATAAATATTTCAAAAACTTATATCAATAAAATGGAAAGGAACTTTTCTGTTGGCAATTAAAAACTAAATAGCCAATAAATATGAAGTTTAAATTAAAAGACAATGAAACCCATGTATGTAAAACAACTGCATAATAAATGGTATGAATATACAATCTACACTGGTATACATACTTACTGTACACAATAAATTACAGGTAACCCTCACTTAGTCATTGCATTGGTTTCAGTGAAATAGTCACCAAGTGAAATGATCACTAAGTAAACCACATCACTAGGAGAGAGACACTGTGAAGATCACTGTTTCCTTCCATCTCGTTCAGATAAAGTTCCCTTGTTCTCTTATGCCCCATTTCTTTATTCCATTGCAGAAGAAAGAAACTGCTTAAATGAAATATTTCTTCCTGAACTGCTTTTCTCCTCAGGGCATTCCATAAAGAGTGCTAACCACACTTCATTTCTAATTAATTGATTAGGTGTCAGCCCTGGAAGCCATCTTTTACTTTGAATCTTCAGGGCTGCAACATTTGGTGCTGTGGGAAACTGGGAGTGGGGATTGTGTGGAGTTGGGGAGATATCTAGCCATAACATTCTTTTCTCTGAGAGTCAAGGACATCCTACCCTGCACCTGGAGTGGTGTGACTGGGAGGCATCTCTAGTTGGGATGGTGCATTGATTGGACCATGTGATGGACATGTGGGTGCTGGGGCAGGGACTTGGACTTTCTTTTGGGTGGGGAAAACATGGAAGCTTTCAGATTCAGGTTTTCCCAGATGTGTCAATATGAGGAATTTCTAGCCTCGGAATCTTCTTTTGTTGGGGGTGTTACTTGGAACCCTGACATTAAGATCCTTGGCCAGCTTTGAGTTGCTGCCTAAAACTGCCCAGACCTTTTATCAATTTCACATTAAATAATGCATTTAGCCTATTAAAAAATATAGGAAGGAAATAAAAAGAATAGAGTACATTCACTCCAGCAGCCAAAGTGCATTTCAGCAGGGATTAACACCAGACAAATACTTAGGCAGAAATCAATATTCTAATTAAGAGACCACCAAAAAGGAATCCACACCCCTACTAAAACTGGCAGGAAAGCTATCACATATAAACAGGAAGCAAACCCCACACTTACCACAGTTACCTAGTTGACAATGAAATGTCTGCAAACAAACAACCAAACTCAAGGAGCACTCAAGAACTCTACAATAATGCATCAAGCAAACATTCCTATTTCCTAATTTATTCAAAATCCCTCTTTGCTAGTTTTTTTTTTAAATGGACTCAAAATAAAGAACTGTAACAACATAACACTTGGGGTTTTTTTAAGTCTTCCAAATCACTACAAGGTAATTGATGGGAATTGTAAATTAAAATGGATACTAAATATTTCAGTAAGAAACCAGGTTTATTTCTGTATCTTTATAGAAAAATAATTGGAGTCAGGCCAAATGCATTGATAAATCTACTTGTAAGCTGTGTGTGGATAAAATGCAAAAACAGAAGACTTATCAGCAAATGGACATGAATTGGAAGCCAAAGAAGCTTTCTACAATGGAAAAGAGATAGTCCTATGTAATTCATCATAATTAAAAGCAGAAATAACAGTAAAAAATAGAAAACAAGCTTAAAATGTTTAAATTATTGCTTTCTCTTTCCCCCTTCTCCCTTGCAACAGTCCTTCAGTTTTCTACCCCTGAACACAAATGATCACTGCTTGGGGTGTATAGTTCGACTAATATTGACAGAACCTGTATAATTTCCTAATCACACATTTGAAGTAATAATTTAATAATAAACTAAGCCTAATGCTACTCTACTTTTTAACATGATAATAAAGATATTTAATCAATATGAAACAAAATATTATTTTTAAGATTCAAAAGGAATGTTAATTATTTTTAAGTTTCAAAAGGGAAAAATCTTTATGAAAAGATCAATTTAACTTAGACTTAGGATAACTTTATTGTCATTTGAAAGTGCACTAATTGGCATACATTAAAATGAAATTTTGTTGCATAGAGCTCTCAAAGGGTCTCCACCTATAATATATACTACATAAACATGACAAAATACATACATACATACAGTGGTGGGATTCAATATTTTTAACAACCGGTTCTGTGGGCATGGCTTAGTTGGTGTGCGTGGGGCTTGGTGGTCATGTGACCGGGTGAGCGTGGCTAGCTGGTCATGTGACCGGGTGGGCGTGGCTATGTGCATAGGGACTACTCAGAGGGCTGAAAAAAGTCATTTCTGACTGGTCTTCGCACTTATGACCATCCTCACATTTATGCCCATTGCGGCATTCTTAACAACCGTGGTCAGTCATTTCACCACTACTTCTCTTCACCATTGTGACAAGATAGGGCGTAAAACGTAAAATGTGAGGACAGTCATAAGTTCAAGGACTGGTCAAAAGTGCGAGGACCGGTCAAAAATAACTTTTTCAGCCTTCTGACTAGTCCATATGCACATAGGGACTATTCAGAGGGCTGAAAAAAGTCATTTCTGACTGATCCTCACATTTTTGACCGGTCCTCGCACTTATGACCTTCCTCACATTTATGCCCATTGCGGCATTCTTAACAACTGTGTCAGTCATTTCACCACTACTTGTCTTCACCACAGTGACAAGATAGGGCGCAAAACATAAAATGTGAGTACAGTTGTAAGTGCGAGGACTGGTCAAAAGTGCGAGGACCGGTCAAAAATAACTTTTTCAGCTCTCTGAGTAATCCATATGCACAAAAGGATACAGCAATAGAGAGGGATGAAGGAAGGAGAAGAGAGATGGAAGAAAGAAGGAGAGACAGGGAAGGAAGAGAAGGGAGGAAGGGAAGGGAAATTAGAGTAGGAGTGAGGGTAAGAGAGGGAGGAAGAGAGGAGGAGAAGAAGAGTGGGGGAAGAGAAAGTAAGAAGGAAAGAAAAGAGAGAGGTGGTAGGTTTGAGGAGAAAAATTGCTGTACAGTAAAAAAGATGAAATGGAAGAAAGGCAACCCCAAACAAATATAAAGATATTAAGATAAAGAATGAATTGTTAAACTTTAAAGAATAAAAGAGAATAAATATGAATAAATAGCAGTAATTAGAAACACACATACAAACATACAATGTATTTTCTTTGAACAGAGTATTTGGCCAGTTCACAAATTTAAACAGTGTTTAGTCATTTCAATTAAATTTACAATTTCTATATTTCCTTTTTGCCATATTTATTCCTTACCTATTTTTTTTAAAAAACAATATTTACCCTTCATCCTCATCTCTAATCTTAATCAAATTCAATTTTTCCCTTCTATTCTATATTATACCCCTTCTCATTGTCATCTATTTTTATATCCATCCTCACGTTGGTTAATTATGTAATATTACAGTTGTTTAATATAAATTCAACATTTTAATATAAATCAATTAGTTATATAACTATCTTTTTTGTATATTAATCAATATGAACATGAATATTCCAATTATTTCCATGCAATCCAATTTCTTACAAATCAATTAATTATATTTACCAATAATAATAAACCAAATAATTTCCCCCATACATTCCTCCAAACCACAATTTAACCATTTCTGCTTTCAACACAATATACAATTAATAGTATCTCAATTATTACAATTCCCTATTTAAATAGAGCTTTTTTTCTTTTGTGTTTTAAAATCTTGAACTCTCCTCTTTTTCCTTAAAGAGGAACTACCTCGTTAGGGAAAACTACCTTTCCACTAAAGGTAGTTTGCACCTACCTTTTTTGGTGAGGAAAAAGAACATAAATCTGCCTGCCTAATTTTCCAACGTTGCAGCAACAGCAAAATAGGCTTTTACTTTCAGTTTCGTTTTTCAGCATAGATAGGGGGAAAAAAATCTGCACTCTTTGCAAGCAAGCAGCAGAGCCCTGAGCAAAACAGCTGACAGCAAATCAGCTGAGAGTCGGGAGGCCGATAGAATCAAGGGGCTAATTAGCCTATGCTGAAGCTCCGCGGGCCAATAAAATTACAAAAAAACACTGAACCGTTTGTTAAATTGCTGGCTTGCCCGCCCCTCGCCCACCACTATTTATTGGTAATAAATAGTGGTGCGGAGGGGCGGGGCAAGGGGCGGGGTGAGCCAGCAATTTAACAAAGGGTTCGGCTGAACCCCCTAGAACTGGTGGAATCCCACCACTGCATACATACAAAATTATGCATGTACCCAGAGTTTCCCCCGGTTCGCACCGGTTCTATAGAACTGGTAGTAAAACCAGCGGGAGGCTCCGCCCACTGACCTTGACATCATCAAAATTGCTTCTGTGCATGCGCAGAAGCTTCTGCGCTTGCACGCGGCCCCATTGCAAACCGGTAGTAAAGGTAAGTAGAACCCACCCCTGCATATACCTACATATATGACATGGAGAAACACCACAGTCTAGTCTGGATGTATACATGTTTGGTACATGGCGAGAGAAACGAATCTTGCGAGTTTACCAGATGGATGACATAGGGAACAAAGCTGTTATAGAATCTCGTAGTCCTGCTAAAAATACTTTAACATTTCCTCCCAGAGGGGAGCAACAGAAACAGACCATGAAGTGGGTGTGTGGGGTCTCTAACAGTCTAGCTAAACTAATGCACTAGTCGCAATCCAAAATACAAGTATAATTAGGTCTATATTTAAACCTCTTCCTCTTTCATAAAAATATGAAAAATGTGTCTTAATAGCTTGACACAATATATTTATGAAATATATCACTAATAAATATTACTAATAAATTAATCCAATTAACTAATGTTACCACAGGGCCAACAAATGGAGATGCATAGAATTTTAAGACTACTCAGAAAAGGTGCCACAATAAGCTAAATACAATGCTACTCAATAAAATGCATGCATATGTTTATTGTGCATTAACTTGATCTGATATTCTGTAGTCTGAATTCAATATTTGAGTATTAAAAATAGAATAGTGATTATGGCAGTAGGCAATGATCCACTAAATTCAGTAGAGAGCTTTCAAATAATTATACATGGAATTTAACTGCCTTATGCCGAGACTTGAGTAAGAAAATTGGCCAGAAACCATTCTGTAGCATGGGTAATATTTTAAAATAATTCCTTCAGGGCAGTACAAACTTCTGTTAAATATTAAAATAACAAGTTAATTCGTTAAGGAACTTTATAAATTCCTTTCAGCATTTATAAAAGAAGCCACTTTAAAGAAATATATATGCGATTAGGAACACTTGACTGATGATTAGCCAATGTTGGAGTCCAGAGTCAATATTCCTCTTGCAATTAATTGTGAAAGCATTTTCTCTTTCTTCTTTTTTTTCCGCCACAGTCAACTATATTGGTAATAATTTCTTTTTCTGTCTGAGGATGGAAAAGCAGATGTTCATATTATAGAATATTTACTATCAGATGACTGCAAACTCTTGGCCTCTTATAGAAATCAAATGCTTTGGTTGCTGTTTTAATTGTTCCATTTTTTATATCTAGAGTTACACAATGGTGACCTTGATACTATAAAGAACTAAAGAGAACTGGAAAGACAGGCTGCACAATCTTTGCTGTTTCTATCTTTGCTCTTTTAAAGTTTCTCTCTGATATGCTTAACACTTCCTACAATTGATATATAGTCTCCCTCATAATTGGTTTTTGTACATTTTAAAACTGAAAGTACCATAACATTAAGTGAACTGCAACAATAGTATATCTTAAAAACAATTATTACTTCACCCTATATATGTCAGCATTCCAGAAAGTCTCCAACTCCAATTCAAACTCCGAGACAAGCATTTCTCAAAGTCCCATTTATTAGAGTAGGTATACTGGCACATCTGGGAAAATCCGAATTTGAGAGTTCCGGGTTTTCCCTCAGTAAATCAAAACCCCAAATCCAGCCCCTGCACCCATCACTCTTGTCACATGGCTCAATCATCATCCGTCCCAACTTGAGCCATCCCTGCAAGCACTCCTCCTCTAGATGCATAAACACCATGACCTTGACGGAAAGAATGCTATTTTGTCTAATTATAATCACTCTTCTAAATCCTCCCTCCTACTTTCCCAAGCACAAAAAGTTGGCAACTGGTGCTGATATGGCTTCCAAAGCTGACAATATATTTGTGTGGTCTGGGCAATTAATTTCATAATTTTAAGTGTAATGTAATGAAACCTCAAGATGTAGCTGCTACTCACACTAAAAAGTACCCATTTTCATTATATTCCTTTCAGAAGAACACACTGTCTCTCCATACAGTATATTTTTGTGAACTGTCTTGCTTCCTGTTTCCCTAAACTCCACTAATTTGTTCTTAATTTTTAGGATTTTGCTCAACATTGTGCAAACCATTTCTATAGATTTTTGCACACAGTTTACATGGATACTTCCTGCCTATGAACATTATAGAAAGGAATATGTGGAGTTTTATAAATTAGACTCCCTAACCCGATGCCTTTTCCATATGGCAGCTTGAAGATGATAATTATAGTCTATCTGCCTGAGAATGGTATCTGTTGTCTGTTATCATATTTGAGAAAACTAAAAAAAAATCAAATATTGTACTTTCAAGGAAAGTTTGGAATTACTTTAAGAAATCACTGAACACAAATAATAACCTGAAACACAAGAGAACACACATAAAATGCAAAAAAAAAAAAAAAAAGTTTTAACTCTGAGAACTAGCTTTCATTAAAAAATCAGAAAAAAGTTAAAAGTCTGATATATAAATGAACAAAGTATCTTGAATTTGATAAACCAGTACATTCATAATATAGTATTTCATATGAAATAGGTTATTTAAATTTCCTAAGAAATGATATATAAATTAGCATACTTAAAAAAATATTAGATTCCAATTCTTATCAGTGCCATCCAATAGAGTCAATATGCCTGTCCTTTTAATTGTATACATTCTTACTGAATCCTCACAAGAACAGTGCTCAGAGCAGCAATGTATCCTGGGCAGGCTGAAAACTATAAGGGAAAGGGTTAGGGGGAAAGGATCTGACACTATTTCTACTTGCACAAATCATTCTGTGGAATGTGCTATAGAAATTAAATGGCTATTCTTCTCTAAGATTTCTTACCCTTCACTACTAAAAACCTGTATTGGTTCTTGTGCACTTAGAAATGTCAAAGCTATCAACAACTGTAATAATATTATGGAATAATATTGGCACTTAATACTTTCCCTGAATATTCCTAGCACTATGAATAAAAAAAAAATCATCGTACAGCTGTTTTTCTGTTCCTTAATATATTTTATTACAGAGAGACCTATTATAGAAGATAAGATAGGAAAAATGAGAAATAGAAGGCAAGAATTCTTTTGAGGACATACAGTCAGGTCCAGAAATATTGGGACATCGACACAATTCTAACATCTTTGGCTCTATACACCACCACAATGGAGTTGGAATGAAACAAACACAATGTGCGTTAACTGCAGACTGTCAGCTTTAATTTGAGGGTATGTACATCCAACTCAAGTGAACGGTGTAGGACTTACAGCAGTTTGTATATGTGCCTCCCACTTGTTAAGGGACCAAAAGTAATGGGACAATTGGCTTCTCAGCTGTTCCATGGCCAGGTGTGTGATATTCCCTCATTACCCCAATTACAATGTGCAGATAAAAGGCCCAGAGTTCATTTCAAGTGTGCTATTTGCATTTGGAATTTGTTGCTGTCAACTCTCAAGATGAGATCCAAAGAGCTGTCACTATCAGTGAAGCAAGCCATCATTAGGCTGAAGAAACAAAACAAACCCATCAGAGAGATAGCAAGAACATTAGGCATGGCCAAAACAACTGTTTGAAACATTCTCAAAAAGAAGGAATGCACCGGTGAGCTCAGCAACACCAAAAGACCTGGGAGACCATGGAAAACAAGTGTGGTGGATGACCGAAGAATTCTTTCCCTGGTGAAGAAAACACCCTTCACAACAGTTGGCCAGATCAAGAATACTCTCCAGGAGGTAGGTGTATGTGTGTCAAAGTCAACAATCAAGAGAAGACTTCACCAGAGTGAAAACAGAAGGTTCACCACAAGATGTAAACCATTGGTGAGCTTCAAAAACAGGAAGGCCAGATTAGAGTTTGCCAAACAACATCTAACAAAGCCTTCACAGTTCTGGAACAAGATCCTATGGACAGATGAGACCAAGATCAACTTGTACCAGAGTGATGGGAAGAGAAGAGTATGGAGAAGGAAAGGAATTGCTCATGATCCTAAGCATACCACCTCATCAGTGAAGCATGGTGGTGGTAGTGTCATGGCGTGGGCATGTATGGCTGCCAATGGAACTGGTTCTCTTGTATTTATTGATGATGTGACTGCTAACAAAAGCAGCAGGATGAATTCTGAAGTGTTTTGGGCAATATTATCTGCTCACATTCAGCCAAATGCTGCAGAACTCATTGGACGGCGCTTCACAATGCAGATGGACAATGACCCAAAGCATACTGCAAAAGCAACCAAAGAGTTTTTGAAGGGACAGAAGTGGACTGTTATGCAATGGCCAAGTCAATCACCTGACCTGAATCCCATTGAGCATGCATTTCACTTGCTGAAGACAAAACTGAAGGGAAAATGCCCCAAGAACAAGCAGGAACTGAAGACAGTTGCAGTAGAGGCCTGGCAGAGCATCACCAGGGATGAAACCCAGCATCTGGTGATGTCTATGTGTTCCAGACTTCAGGCTGTGATTGACTGCAAAGGATTTGCAACCAAGTATTAAGAAGGGAAAGTTTGATTTATGATTATTATTCTGTCCCATTACTTTTGGTCCCTTAACAAGTGGGAGGCATATATGCAAACTGCTGTAAGTCCTACACCGTTCACCTGAGTTGGCTGTACATACCCTCAAATTAAAGCTGACAGTCTGCAGTTAACGCACATTGTGTTTGTTTCATTCCAACTCCATTATGGTGGTGTATAGAGCCAAAGATGTTAGAATTGTGTCGATGTCCCAATATTTTTGGACCTGACTGTATATACACATAAATAATCATTGGGACATAGACACTCTATTCTCTTTGGGGATATGTTCAGAAAAGGAGTAGAAGTAACAAACCGAAGAAATAAATGATTTTTTTTTTAAAGAAAGGAAACACAGCTAAAATAGTTGACTCCAATACAATTTGCTATACTGTATTCCCATATTATACCTGCAAACCATCCTTGCTGTCATCTCATTCATGCATTGTTTCATATACTGATTTTTATTTTTTAAATTTCTCACTTCTTTTTGAGGGTCACTTCAAATCTATTTAAACATAGTTTTCATTGCCTTTCCCTTATTCTCCATTCATTCACTTTTAATTCATTTATTTGTTTGGAATTTGATAATTACTAAAATTAAAGAGGATTATTAAATTTATTAAATTATTAAAGTTAGACTAGGTTTCCAGACTTAGTTGTATTTGTGCTACATGCAGCATTCCCCTTGGATCTTTTGCAAAATTTTGGGATTGTGTCAGTGAATTGCTCTATAAAAAACTTATAGTTGCATCACAGAAATGATCAAGCATTACACAGCATACTGGGAATCTTCGATTTACAATAGTTCATTTAGTGACTGTTCAAAGTTGCAATAGCACTGACAAAAATGACTTATGACTATTTTTCACACTTATGACCGCAGATCCCCATGGTCACAAGATCAGAATTCAGACATTTGGCAATTGACTTATATTTATGACAGTTGCAATGTTCCAGGTTCATGTGATCACCTTTTGTGATTTTCTGACAAGTAAAGTCAATGGGGAAGCCAGGTTCACTTAACAACTGTGTTACTAACTTAACAACTGCAGTGATTCATTTAACAATTGTGCCAAGAAAGATTGTAAAATGGGGCAAAATTTACTAAATAACTGACTCGCTTAGCATCTGAAATATTGGGCTCAATTGTAGTCATAAATCGAGGACTACCTGTACTGAAATGCTGCTGGAAGGATGCTTGTCTTTTACCCCATTTATCATCCCTTCAGCATCTATATTTTTAAGCATTGAAATATAGATGCTGAAATTCTACATGTTTCTGCATGATAAATGGGGTGAAAGACAGGCATTCATCTAACTGCATCTCAGTACAGGTAATCTTTGACTTACGACTACAATAGATTTAGTCATGTTACAGTATCTTGAAGATAACATAAAAAAGAAAAGCATTTGTGGATTAGTTGACATCGTGGCGAGAATGGCTTGGAAATTAGTGGGCTCTGCCGAACCTTGCGAAATCCAGCCAGTAACCACCGTTGGGAGGCCCTATGGGTCTAAGTCGCCTTGTAGGGGCAGCAAAGAAAACAGAGGTGCCTCATGGACCATGAGGAATTCGCAATTTCCTCGTTAGGCCTGAAGCAAGTTCTCCCAAACGGCAGCAGAGATGATGGCCATTTTTGGCAGTCATAAGCTGGGACAACCGAGACCATAAGATTTGTGCTGGAGCGGTCTGTGGACAGAGCATTGAAACTGGGTGAGATAACTTCCAACTCTTACTTTAAAGATTTAATTTAAGTACAAGAATTTTAAAAGATAATCTCCAACCGTTAAGGAAGCAGCGATCAGACACACAGAGAAGATTAAAGATGAAAATTAAGAGGCAAAAGAAATGCCCAAGGGAAACTTTAAAATACAGAAAGCCTGGAAAAAAGTTTAAACAATTTGAAAGGTGATTTTGGGGAGAAATTGTCTTGTTTATTAGTATTTTTAAATCCCCTTGACTTATTGGATAATCAGCTGTTTTTGACATACTGTTTAATGTTGGATTTGGAACAGGAGAGCCATCTACTGGAAGAAGAGAAGCATACATTATAACGTCAGTATTCTTAGTGAAAATGAGGTCCCATAAACATAAAGTCTAATACACAAAATAGAAGAAAGTAAATAACATCTAGAAGGCGGCTTGACCTTGACTCTATTCTAGAAGATGATTTGGATATTTTGAAAGTACCTAATAAGTCTCTTTTTCCTCCTGAAGATTTCTAAGATGAACTAAGTTGCAAATAACTAAACTTCATTAAAACTGGCAATTGGATGATGGATTTGAAAGATTGGAGGAATTTAGTGGATTAATTTGGATTCGGATTATTAAAGCTATTTGATAGAGCATTCTACAAGGCAAAAGAAGAAAGGTGATAGAAGAAAAGAAGAAAAGTTAATAATAAGACTTTAAAATTTGGACAATTAGGGAGATATGTAATTAGAAAATCACAAGGCTGCAAATTACTAAAAAAATTAAGATTATAAATTTATGGGATTTGGAGACATAACTACGGGATTGATTGAATTTTATTAAGTGGAAGTTTTTAAATATTAAGACATTGGAACTAAAGAGGTATGCAGAGTAATTTTTATTAAATTGTTACAAAATTGATCTACAGGGGATAATTGAGGCAAATGAAGAAATAATTTTAATGCTCAAAAACATGCATGAAACTATAAAGAACAATAAGGAGACAAGGGGATTGTCTAAAGATAAAGAAATGAGTGTAGAAGCTACTCTACAATTGGGGGAAAGACGAACATGATACTCAGGAAATAGATGAGAAATTAGAAGAAGTAGAAGGGAAAAATCTAAACGAGATGCAAGAAGATAAAGATAATGAAGAGGAATGATTAATAAGTAGGTTAAGTCAATCAGATAATTCCTTAAAAACTTATAACAGAGGGGAAAAAAAGAAAAATCTCCTCAAAAAAAGAGAAAGATTTAGAGAATAAAAGAAAAATCACTTTAAAAAAAGAAAATCTTACTGATGGATGTTCAAATAATACAGCAGAAAGAGACAAAAGGCAACATGAAGAGAATGTTCAGTAGGTATAAAAATATCAAAAAGAGTTATAAGACTCCAAGAGAGAGAAGGAACGTTGGTCTTACCTGATACGATCCTTCTCGTTGAGTGGAGGCAGCATCCAGGAATGGGTTGTCCTCGTCTATTAGCCAATAGGACTGAGACTGTCAAAGCAACAAGGACACGCCACCTCAATGGTCTCCAGCTTTTGGTGAAGGAATAGAGACAACCTCGACCTGTGACACTGTGAAAAGGAAAAGAAACTTCCCCCCTTAAAGGACTAAGGGCCAGCCCAGAACAAGGGTGGGTCTGGATGCTGTCTCCAACAAGAAGGATCGTATTAGGTAAGACCAACGTTCCTTCTCCATTGTAGTGGAGGCAGCATCCAGGAATGGTACATACCAAAGCGGTTCTGTCCTCACGGGTGGGTTGCAGTCTGGCCCTAAGTCCCCTCATCAAAATGCACCCTTTGGAGGACCTGCCTCCCGAATGCCGCCTCAACAGTGGTGTATACGTCCAGTTTATAGTGCCTGATAAATGGGGATGGGGTGGACCAGGTAGCCACATGGCAAACCTCTTCTAGGAAGGCCTGCTTAGCCCACGCTGCACTTGTGGCCACGCTCCTTGTGAAGTGTGCTGTAATACTCTTGGGCAGTGAAATGGCTTGCATCTCATAAGATTTAGCTATATACACCCTGATCCAACGGCCCAGGGTCGATGGAGTGATCTTAGCCCCCAAGGAGGCCAGCTGGAATGAGACAAAGAGAGATTCCGTCTTCCTGAAAGAAGAGGTCTGTTTAAGATATATCCAAAGTGCTCTCCGCACATCTAACATGTGCCATTTCTGTTCCAGCTCATGCACTGGAGTGGGACAAAAATTTGGAAGCACGAGCTCTTGGACTCTGTGAAACCACGAATTAACCTTCGGTAGGAAAGAAGGGTTCAAATGTAACACCACCTTGTTGGCATGAAACACACAAAGGTCCAGGCGCACAGAAAGGACCGCCAACTTCAAAATCCTCCTGGCTGAAGTTATAGCAATCAAGAATGCCACTTTGCATGATAGGAATCGCAAGGAAGTCTCTCTAAGTGGCTCAAATGGTTCCCCAGTCAGAGCTTGCAGGACCTTGGTGAGGTCCCAAGTCGGGAAATGGTGAACCACCGGAGGTCTAAGATTCTTGGTGCCCTTGAGGAACCTGCAAATGTTCAGGTGGCGTACCAGAGAATCCAGAATCCTGCAGGAAAAAACCGATGACAGAGCTGCAACCTGTCGACATAGCATATTGGGCGAAAGCCCTTTGTCCAGTCCCGCCTGCAAGAAACTCAGTATCTGAGGCACCAAAAATAACATTGGATCCAAGCTGGACTGGAAACACAGAAGCAAAATGCTCGCCAGGTGGCATCATAAATCCTGTTGGTAGAAGCCCTCCTGGAGGCCTGGATGGTATCAATGACCTTGGAGGGATAGTTGTCCTGGCTCAGAGCCTGCTGCTCAAATGCCACGCTGTCAATTGGAACCACTGAGGGTCCGGGTGAACCAATGACCCCTGGCTGAGGGAGACTCTCTCCGGCAGTATCCTCCAAGGTCTGGCCACCGAGAGGGTGACCAAGTCGGCAAACCAAGGGCGCTGTGGCCACTGCGGAGCCATCAGAATGACCTCCACTTGTTCTACAAGAATCTTTCTTACCACCCTCAGGATGAGGGGAAGAGGTGGGAAGGCGTAGAGCAGTTCTGCCGGCCAAGGGCTGCGAAGTGCATCAATTCCCTCCGCTCCCGGAACCGCAAACCTCGTGAAGAACCTGTTCAGGTGAGCGTTGTCCAGGGTGGCGAAGAGGTCCACAGTTAGCAGTCTGAAGTACTCCGTCAGCTCCTGAAACAAATCTGGATGCAGGCGTCACTCTGCGTAGTCAATTGTGGCCCTACTGAGATAAATCTGCCTGAACACTGGAGGTCCCTGCAATGTGCTCTGCCCTCAATGATATCTGGAGCTACTCCACCCAAAGACAGAGACGCTCAGCCTCCTCCATAAGGGCCCTTGATTGGATTCCCCTTTGTCTGTTAATATAGGCCTTAGTGGCCACATTATTTATTTATTATGTATGTATGTATGTATGTATGTATGTATGTATGTATGTATGTATGTATTTGCCGCCCTTTTCCGGAGATTCGGGGCGGCTTACAATGCGTTAAGCAATAGCCTTCATACTTTTGTATATATCTGCTTAGTAGGGCTTTCCCCCCAAGCGGTGCTCTTTTTTATACAAAGTCAGTTTATTGCCCCCACAAACCGGGTCCTCATTGTACCTACCTCGAAAGAATGGAAGGCTGAGTCAACCTTGAGCCTGGTGAGATTTGAACTTGCAGTAATTGCAGGCAGCTGGTGTTACTTAATAGTGCTTTAGTCTGCTGCACTACCAAGGCTCTTTATCAGTTAGAATCAATAGATGCTTGCCGGACACCAGTTCCTATAACTCCTTAAGGGCAAGATAGACAGCCCTGAGCTCCAGCCAATTAATGTTGTGGGCTAAGTCTACCTGAGACCACCTGCCCTGGGCTACCCTATCCTGGAGGTGAGCCCCTCAACCATACAGGCTGGCATCAATCGTTACTGTCATGCGCTCAGGCTCCTTAAATATACAACCCCTAGCCAGCGCAGGGGAAATCCACCACTCCAGGGAACACAATACCTTAGGAGGTACTTAACCTTGTACAGGAAGATGCTAGTACCTGCCCTCTGATAAGGAAGAAGAAACCACTGTACAGATCTGGTGTGCAAAGGCGCCCATGGCACGATTGAAATGCAAGACACCATCTTGCCCAGGAGCCTCAAAAACGTTGCCAGGGGCACCGACCAAGCCCCCTTGATTTGAGTGACTAGTTCAAGTAGGCTTGCCTGATGTTCCTGAGAGAAGTATACCCTACATGCAATGGTGTCAATCTCCACCTGATGGAAAACCCGTGCTCCTGAAGCACCTGCATGGTGACATTGAGATCCGCACATGCCTGTTCTGTAGAAGCAGACTGTCGTCCAGATATCACTGGACGTGCATGGGACAAGCCTGAAGGTAAGCCGCTAAGACCGCCAATACCTTCGTGAAAACCCTAGGCACTGATGACAGGCCAAAGGGCAAGGCCCGATACTGATAATGCCGGCCCGCATAACAGAAGTAGAGATACTTCCTATGAGCTGGAAGGATGGGGATATGCAAATAAGTCTCAGTTAAGTCTATAGAGGTGAGGAAGTTGCCCTCCCTGACGCCATCCAAAATGGACTTGAGTCAATGCATCTTGAACTGCTTGTAAATAACACAGCAGTTCAGTCTTTTTAGGTCTAGAATTGCCCTATACCCACCCGGGGCTTTGGGAATTACAAAGAGGATGGAATAGAAGCCCATCCCCTGCTCAGCCTCTGGAACTGGTGGAACAGCATGGATATCCAACAGGTGTTGGATAGCAGTTTCCATGAGGTCCCTTTTAATCTTGTTCCCCGAGACGGGATAAGAGAGAAAAAACCTAGGGGGAGCAGAAGAAAACTCCAAAGAGAGGCCCAAGCGGACCATCTCCCAAACCCATGCATCCATAGTAATGCTCTCCCATTGCCTGGCAAATTTGGCCAGGCGTCCCCCAATGGGAGGGCCCATGAGGCAATTATCGTTGGTGCTGGAAAGGATAGCTCCCTTCCCCTCGAAAGGGTATCAGGGTGGGAATTGTTTGAATTTCCCTGTGCTATCCTGTTGTTGATCCTGCCTAGACTGGAATGGGCGCTGAGCCCTAACAGAACCAAACCCCCCATCAGACCCCCAGAAAGGCTGGCATTTGTAATATGGGGAAGGGCATGGATCTGTCCGTCGGGAAAGAGATGGAAGAACCTTACGTTTCTCCTTCGTCTTCACGAGCAGCGATTCCAGCAACTCTCCAAAAAAGTGCGTCCCTGAGAATGGGGCAGAAGCCAGTCGTCACTTTTGCTTGGCATCTGCCTGCCACTGGCGGAGCCACAGAAGGCACCTGGAAACCACTCGCTGCACCAAGTGTCATGTCCACTGAGAACTCAAGAGCGACAGACAATTTATTCAGGTCCTGGTAAACTCAAACGTCCGCCACAGGAATCTTGTCCTGCAATTGCCTGATTCACAGTAAAAAGGCTTGGTTGAAGAAGGACGCAGCAGTTGAGGCCTTTACGCCCACGCAGCTGACTGGTGAGCCTCCTTTAGAGTCTGCTCAGCTCTCCTGTCCTCCGGCCGAAGGGCCTCTTCTGGGGCATCATTCAGAACGGATTAAGTCATCAGTGACACAATTGGGCCATCCACAGCTGGCATCTGGAATGTCTGAGATAACTCTGGAGCCATGTTGAAAAACCGCTTATCCAGGGAGCTAGGATTTGCTCCTGTCCCTGGAGTGGCCCATGGCCTACCAACAATGTCTACAAACAGCTATGGAGAGGGAACCACCTTGGGTTCAGCCTTGGGTTCAGAGAAAAAGGATTTCCTGGTGTGCGCTGACTTAGGTGGGTCTGGCGCAGGTAGATGTCCAGCCAAGCGCACTGTGCGTGAGGCCTTATATAACAAGGACTTAAATAAGTGAGGGCGAAACATACCCACAAAGGCTGGCTGGTCAGGGGATAAGCCCTGATCCTCTGATAGCTCCATCTCTCTATCCATGTCCTTCTGGGAGGCAGAGTGAGTGGATGACATGGGGGGTAGGACCTGTGAGGGTGTAGTAATCCCCCTGAACCCTGCCCTCTTATGGGCACATCCACGGATCCTGAGTATTCTGACCTGAGCGAAGCCTCCCTGTGGCTATGGCTGCGTGCAACCCAGCTGCTATGCCTCTTTCAATGGCATCAGAAATAATGGCCTCCATGTTAGATGGAAATTGGCCTTGTTGTCTCTCACCTGATCAGATTTCTGATGCACTTGGGGTAAATGTGGCCTCTGGGGGTGAAACCCTGGTTCTGACAGGCTGTTGCCAGGCTGTAGAGGCAGAAAAGGGATATGGGAGGGAGCCATACAGGCTTTCCCTGTTGCTAGGCAGATTGCCTGCTAAAGGCTGCTCAGCAGCGCTATCTGGTGACAGAGATCAGTTAGGCCGACTGTCAGAATCCTGAGGCAGAATAAACTGCTGTTCTGCATAATGGCGAAAAAAAGCTTCCCTGAATGTTGAGGCATGGACTCACTGCTGGCCAGTGTCCTGGCCACTTCCTTATCTAGTGCCTTCTGACACCTCGCCTTGTCCCTCTGCGCTGTTTGGACGACTTCTGGATCTTCTTAGTTCTCTTAGAGATCTCCACAGCCGCTTTCCTGCTTGCAGACCTCACTCCCGAGGTCTCTGCATGTTTGTCGCCCAGGATGCCAACCTCTGAGGTGGCCAAGTTGGCAGGCAGAGTCCCACTGACTCTGGGTGCTACGTCCGCCATTTTTGGCTTAACGCTGAAGAGCTGAGCTGATCAAAGGCTTCAGCCACAAGAAAAAAGCTGCCCTGGTTTCTTCTGAGTGTGCTCAGAAGAGCAGAGGCTCGGGAATCATGCCCACTTCCAAGGGCACTGGCCGGCTCCTCACGAGTATGCCCATAATGGGCAGTGACCTCTCAAGCTCGGTGGCGGCTGTCACTGACAGCCCAGGTTTCCTGTCAGCCTGATTGTCCTTCAGCTAGAAGTGGAGTACTAAGCTTACTGCCAAGCCGGAACGCTTCGGAGCCTTCTCCTGAGGCTCTCAGGTCAGCGTGATGAGCTCCGCTTGACTGGCTACCCAGCAGAGTCACTGGCCGGTGACCTGCCCTGCCGCAGGGCGGCCTTCAGTGGGCTCGAACTAAAAGCTCTTCACACTGGTATATTGGTGGCACAGCTAGACATTGGTAATATAGCTGCCACAGAGAAAACAATCTAAACACTTTAAATTATTTTGAAAAAATCCAGAAATTGCCCTATGCAAAACACACGTCTGTCCTTAGCTAGGACTGAGACAAAAGCTGGAGATTGTTGATGTAGGCGTGTCCTCGCAGCTTTGACAGTCTCACTCCTATTGGCTAACAGACGAAGACAACCCATTCCTGGATGCTGCCTCCACTACAATGGAGAAATAAAAGGGTGTTTAAAAGGTCAATAAATGATGGAACTCCAAAAAGGTTAAGAGATGATGGATAATGATAAAATATATTAATAAAAAGAAAAAATAGAAAATACAAATAGGGAAACTTAGTAGCATATATATTAATAGATGATAGAATCTATTATAATTAAAAATAAGCTAAACTTAGTAGGTGGAAGTTTAGGATCAGATAATCTAATTCTATTATTAATATTAATAGTGTATTAAGTGTATTGTGTACTTAAACTTTTAAGGATTAGAAATTGTGGGGATTTTGAGATGTATTCCCGGGATTGATTAAATTTTGTTAATATTTGGTTTTATTTATTTATTTTTCGCATTTCTATGCCGCCCAACTCCCTGGGGACTCTGGGTGGCTTACAACAAAAAATAATACGAACAATATACCATAAAAGTTGTTTTAAAAAAATATTAAAAACCCATACACTCCATTCATGGCCGGATCTCGCAAGATTGCAGCAACGAGATCAACGGCTCCAGGCCTGCCGGAAAAGCCAGGTCTTCACCACTTTCCGGAAGGCCAATAGGGTGGGGGCGGTCCGGACCTCAGGAGGTAATTGGTTCCAGAGAGCAGGGGCAATCACAGAGAAGGCCCTCCCCTGCGGGCCCATCAGCTGACATTGTTTAGCTGACAGGACCCAGAGGAGACCAACTCTGTAGGATTTTACCGGTCATTGGGAGCTATGCGGTAGAAGTAGTCGTATTAGTAGTCGTAAACATATGAGTTTTATGAGTATTCAAATACTATTGTATGAGTTATCTTCAATATTTATGTGACTGATTACAATATCTCCTTCCTGGATCAATCGAGCAATACCATTAAGATCATTTCTGAGTATCTGGGGATACTGACGGTATGGATGGGGCTTCTGTTGTAACCCTGGCAAGACAGAGTCAATGTGGGCTTTAAGCCCCTTAGGTTTTGCAATTTTCCATCTTTAACTCTGCATAGAGGTGCATTTCCTCAGTGTTCATGTACAATCTGGAGGTCTTCCTAGATTTTTGCTTCTGCTTGGAAGCTGGGATGATGGGAGGGTTTTTTAAACAGGTTTATCTTGTGCAGAATGTCAGCCCTGCCGTGCTGCGGCTCGGAGCTACCATTCAGGTGGGACTGGGGGGCTCACTTACTGACCCAGTGACGCCTAGGAGTGTGTCCGGCCGACCAGCCTAGCTGTCCGGAGCCTGCCACCACTGCTGCAACTGCTGCCATATTCGCTATGACCCCTGAAGCCTCCAAAGCCGTCGCCACTGCACAGCTGAGAGGCGGGCCTGGAAACAGCTGATGTTCGGGGCCATGCCTGCTGATGTGATGAGCTGAGTAACTAGGCGGAGTTAAAGCCTGAAAACTAAAGCACTAATGTGAGTTAGCTATGCTAGGACGGATGTGGGTTAGCCGGGAAGGAGTTGCAGGCGGAGCGTGTGATTGGGGCGGAGCCAAGGGGTGGAGTCACGGGTGGAGCACAGGAGGCTTTAAAAAGGTGGTGGGGAGCAGTGCACGTTAGTGCTGACAATATCTCTCTTTGTAAATGGTGATTGTTGGAATGTGCCGGAGCACCTGATAAAGACCTCTACACCTAGGATCCTGGTTGTCTGGAGTCTTATTTCACAGCGCCATTCCAGAACCTGACACAGAAATTATATAAATTCATGGATTGGGATACTTTGCTTATGAGAATCACACTTTGATCATCTTTCACTTGGATTAATGTAATACCCCTCCATGGGGCTGTGTGATCAGCACTTGGAAGCTGCAGATGGTTCAAAATTTTGATGTTTTTCATTACGTCCATGTAACATCACTACTCCACAATTCAAGGTGCTGGTCATTTAGGGCAATTGCCTTTCTTCTCACCTCATCAGATCCAATAAAGAAGGCATGCTCCGAGTCTCTTTTATTAAACAATGTCATATTGTTGGATATTGAAAGCATGCTTCCATAGTGGCAACTCCTGCCCTATGGAATAGCATCTTCTTAGAGATTTGTATGGCTCCAAACTCTGTTAGCCTTTTATAAGGCTTTGAACACTATAGTTATGTTCAGTGATTTGTGTTTGTTTTTAATCTTGCCAGCTCTCACAGTAATTTGGACACCTATATAAATAATACAGCTAAATAAAAAGCACACTAATGCAAGCAACTGTTCCTACTTACGTTCAATGTATTTTCATCCTATTTGGTAAATTGTTCAGGCTATAATAAATTGCTGACAATAAAAACAGATGATTCTAATAATTATAAAGAAAAAACCTGGTTTTTTAAAAATAAAAATGCTGCAAGCAGTAGGATTTAAAGATTTATATTTTCTTTAACTATCCAATCCACTAATACCCTGTTATTTAAGAATGTCAATTCTTGACTTCCTGTTGGCACCGCAGGCTCCGTGAACGGTCATTTATGATCGCCAGCCCTGCATCACCGTAAAAGCCGTTTTGACAGTGTAAATCAGCTGTCAAACGGCTGAAAAAACTCTCCTTCAGGAAAAGAAGGAGAGGAGAGCTGGTGGGCAAGAGTAGAGCCCCCCGAAAGTCCTCTGGATCATTTCCAGAGGCTTGGAGGGTGTGAGCTCCTCAGGCAGCCCGCCAAGAAGCTCCGGAGCCAGGACGACCCTGCAAAAGCAGGGCGAGAAGCCGCAATCCGATCCTGCTTTTAAAACGTGAGTTTGACTGATCCCAAGCGCAGGCAGAGCGGAAAACAAGAGAACAAGCCTTAAAAATACAGAGCTTAACTCCAAAGTTACTTTGTTTCGATCTGAATCCTGAGCTGAAGGCGGAAGATGGCATCTTTGTCAGGGCTTTGAAAGTGAAAGCCTGAAATGAAAGTGCTTGAGAACTTTGCGCTGGGAGAGTGGATTAGCTGCCTATTAACTGCTGGGAACGTAGAGTGCGGAGGGAAGAGAACAAGGGGGAAAAAAACTACTTTGTCTGGCAACTCAGAGACTTTAAATTAACATCATTAAAGACTTTGTTGTTTTCAAAGAAAAGAGGGAGGGGGGGAGAAGGGAAAAAATGGCTTCTAAGCAAGTGAAACCAGGAGTTGCTAAAGGAGGGGGAGGCTCCCCAGTTGTGTCAGTGGTGACACAGAAAACACAACTTCCAGCTGATTCACAGAGCACTAACGTTGGAACAGAGGGAAGGATTGAATCAACCAATAACTTCGGAGGAGATTGTTGCAGCAATTAAGCAGTTAAAAATAGGGAAAGCTCCAGGAACAGTTGGACTAACAGCTGTTTATTATAAGAACTTACAGCTTGAAATGGTAGAGCCGCTTAAAACTCTATTTTGTAAAATTCAATCAGGGGGAGGAGTCCCACCCTTTTGGAGAACAGCTTTTGTTTCATTGATTCCGAAGGAAGATCAAAACTGTACCAAACCTGAAAATTTTAGGCCAATTTCACTTTTGAATACGGATTATAACATTTTTGCTAAGATACTATCGAATAGACTAATTCCAGTTATGCAACAAATTATTCACAATGACCAATCAGGTTTTATAAAAGAGAGACAGATGAAATATAATGTTAGGCAAATTATAAATTTATTGGAATATTTGGAGAAAAATAATCAGGTCCCTGCAGCGTTTATATTTGTGGATGCAGAGAAAGCATTTGATCGATTGAACTGGCAATTTTTGTTTAAAATAGTAGAAAAAATGCACTTTGGGGAGTATTTCATACATTCAATTAGAGCAATATATCAGGAACAAACAGCACAAATAATAATTAATGGAGGTTTAACAGATGTGTTTAAAATTGAGAAAGGTACGAGGCAGGGTTGTCCCTTGTTGCCATTGTTGTTTATTTTAACTTTAGAAGTTTTGTTGAATAAGTTACGTGATTCTGATAAAATAAAAGGAATTGTAATTAGACAGCAGGATTATAGACTAAGAGCGTTTGCAGATGACCTGGTTCTTACTTTATCTCAACCTATAGAAGCGGCTCCCTATATGCTGGACATAGTAGCTCAATATGGCAAAGTATCTGGATTTAAAGTAAATCTTCACAAGACAAAGATGATAACTAAAAATATGTCCATAACTCAAAGAGAAGATTTAGGGAGAATAACGGGGTTTGAAGTAGTTAAAAAGGTTAAGTATCTAGGAGTATATATTGCAGCCTCAAATACGAAATTGTATAAAAACAATTATGAAATTCTTTGGCAAAAAGTACAGAAAGAAATGGAAAAATGGAAAAAGTTATAACTATCACTACTGGAAAGGATAGCAGCAATAAAAATGAATGTATTACCTAGGTTTTTATTTTTGTTTCAAATGATACCAGTGCTTAAAAAAGATGGAAATCTGATGGAATGGCAGAAAGGGGTTAATACTTTTATTTGGGCTGGGAAGAAACCAAGAGTAAAACTGAAAATTATACAGGATATACGTGAGAGAGGAGGTCTTAAAATGCCTAATTTAAGATTGTATTATGAAGCTGCAGCTTTATCACAAATTAGTGACTGGTTCAACTTAACTGAAGAAAGAATGTTAAATATAGAAGGTTATGATTTGTTATATGGATGGCATGCTTACTTGTTGTATGAAAAAAAAGTGGATAAAGTGTTTAAGGATCATATACGTAGAAATGCATTGTTGAGGGTGTGGAAAAAGTACCAATATAAGCTGAATTACAAGATACCTATATGGGCAAACCCCAGACATGTAATAGAAAATATAAGTACAGAGCAAAGAATAGAGGTGATTACTTATAAAGAGCTTCTTCTTTTGGAAAGGGGTAAGTTGCAATTGAAATCTCTAGAGGAATTAAAAGAAGAAGGGATAATTTTTACTTGGTGTCAGTATGGTCAGCTCCAAGCTAGATGGAGGGAGGTTCAAAAAATTGGGATTATGCAAAATGAGGAAAATTTGGTGAAACAGATTAGAGATCAAAGTCAGATGCATATTAAAAGGTTGTATAATGCATTATTGGAAATAGACTCAGAAACTGAATTGGTTAAAGATTGTATGATTAAATGGGCACAAAACTTTCAGGAACCAGTGATGATGGAAACGTGGGAAAAGATTTGGGTCAGAAATGTTAAATTTACGCAAGCACAAAATTTGAGAGAGAATTTTTATAAAATGTTTTATAGATGGCACTTAGATCCTAAGAAATTATCATGTATGTACTCGAATTTGCAAGCTAAATGTTGGAGATGTGAATGTAATGATGCAACCTATTATCATATATGGTGGACTTGCAAGAAAATCAAGGCATTTTAGATAAAAATTTGGTGGGTGATGCAGAACATTTTGAAAAGAAGGTTGAAATTTACTCCTCAATTGTTTCTATTGGGTATAACTACGGACTGTACAGTTTCAGAGACTAAATTGATTTTGAACTTAATATCAGCAGCTAGGCTGCTGGTAGCTCAATATTGGAAGAAACTCTTTGCCTACTATTGAAGAGTGGACATTGAACGTAACAAACCTAGCAGAAATGGCGAAAATCTCGGCGTACTTGAAGGACCACACGCAAGAAAGATACATATCGGAATGGAGAAGATGGATTGATTATATTCAAAATAAGCATCAGACAAGAAAATATCAAATAGCTTATGAATGACTGTTAGTATTAGAAGTATTTGGTTATCGGTAGTAGAGTTAAAGTTTCAGTGGGGGAGGTAGTACTTTGAGGATAAGTAGATTAATCTAGTTTATGTTTGGCTAAATGAAATACCTTGTATTTTGCTCTGGGAAGTCGGGGGGGGGAGGGTGGGATGAAGGGGGGCAAAGGGTGGGGGGGGGAAATTCTTTCTTTTTTGTAAAACTTTTCAATAAAAAGAAAAGAATGTCAATTCTTTTACACTAATTGTCAAAACAAAAAGAACTTAATTTATTCAATTCCAGTTTGATAGAATGATGCATACTATTCTTTAAGGAAGCATTAATCAGTTCCATGAATAAACTACTAGGGCCTCGGCCCTCCAAAATAATTGTTATAGGTTGCCTATAAGCAATTGAAGGGAGGTTGTTAGTGCAAAAATATTTAGCAAGTAATAATACAAGATGGTGTATTTATTTACAGTATACATATCACATATGTGCAATATGCTGTTCGGAAGTAAAATATGTAGGATGTCTTTAAAGATATTTCTTTTTCTATATGACCAAAGGGGAATACTGAAACTTTAAAAAAAATGTCCAAGGAAGTACAATTGATTCTCAAAATGGTGAAACTGATGTCACATAACTTCCGAATATTAAAGAGAGAGAGAAAAAAATGCATGGAGGTGAAATGACATAAAAAATAATAAACATAATCTTTTGAGTCACTGAAGAAATAATTTCTCCATCTTTGCCACAGTTAAAAACTTATCCTGTCTAAATGGGAATTTAAAATTGTTCATTTTCATGATAGGGCTCTAGTCATTTCTGCATCACTTCACTAATAGGTAGGGATGCCAGCTAATAGGTAGCAGAGTCAGTGAACAGAAATAGAGATGCAAATGTTTGCTTACCCTGAGCACTGGTATAAAGATAACCGGTAAACGAAATAAATCTGAAAATAAACACATCATAGCCATATCATCGACAAAGCATCTGAGTTAAGAGGTGGAAGAAAAAGTGTAATGATAATTTAAAAGTGAAGTCTTGCAGATACTAAGTAATCAGATATGTCCTTTGGACATATAGCACAGAAACACACAAGAGATGTTTTTGAACCGGCTTTGTCACGGGCCAGTTTGGAATGAGTTGTGGTAACCCCTTTACTATGACGGCTGTCTCCAGTGATATCAGCCATGGAGGGCCACGGTACACTGTTCCTTGGGTCTGACTCCACACTCCTAGGAGAATGCAAGGACTCGGCTCTTTTGGATTTGGATAATGCCATAGGCATTTTAATGCTTTGGGTCTCTGCCGCCTGAAACGGTGGAGAAAAGGAGGCAATGCTGAACAGCTCAATGGAAGGAGCGCTAAGCCCCTAAAGGCAGCCGTTCCCAGGAAACGCGAGGCTTCGGCAATGTCCCCTGGCAGTTAAGGCAGCTGCGGTGGTAATGGGACGATGAAATCAGGCCATCCAATGCGGAGAGAGCGCAAGGCAGCTGTAAACAATGTTCGTGCCATGGGGAACAGCGGCACTGTAATGGCGGCCAAAGTAAGGCGGCCAGTGTGCAGGGCGGCTGAAGCTCCTGTGATTAATCCTTTGCCGCAGGAGACTAGAAAGGGCGCAAAGCCCAACAATGGCAGCTAGAGAGGGTGCGAAGCCCAACAATGGTGATTATCACCTGAGGGGAGCGCGAAGCTCCGCAATGCACTGAGCTGCTGCTGCTGCTGAAGAAAAATCGGGAGCGCAAAGCTCCTCAGTCAGGCGGCGTTCCCAGGAAGCGGCTGATGATAATTGCCACTCCTTCGGTTATGCAGGAAGTGGTCCTAGGGCTACGGCCAAATAACAGGCAGGCCAAAGGGAGCACGAAGCTCTGCCATTAATCTGAAGCATCAGGTGGTGGAAGAGTCTTTCAAAATGGCCACCCGATGAGCCCTTGCAAGGAGCGCGAAGGTGCTTGAAATCCGGCTTCCCGCTGGTCCTGGGAGCGCGAAGCTCCACTATCCGACTCTCGGCTGTCTTTGGGAGTGCTAGATTCCACCACTGGTAACCCAGAATACTTGCTGTTCAGCCCGGTGGCAGAGCTGCAAGTATAAACTCTTCAGACAGCCAAGATGCCCCTGCCAACGGCCAGAGCTGAAGTTCTAGCCGGCGGGGAATTCAAATTCCAGCAATGCTGGTACAAAAACAGTCACTCACAGTAGAAGTTGAAACATAAAGTCCAGAACAAGGTCAGCAAAAATTCATCCAGAATGGAGGAGAAAGCTCTTGACATGACTGAGTCAAAAGCTGGAAGCCCCTAGCAACAAGGGCGGGACTTAACAACTGACAGACTCAGTCCTTCAAACTGAACAGATGAGTACAACCCATGCCTGGCTGCTGTCTCCACCCACAATGGAGAACATCTTTTGCAGCAACCAATTAATTGAAATCTCTCAGGCAACAACAAATCACCAACTTATCCTTAGTTCATACCTTATACAAAGTATATATTCCACAAGGCAACTCTCACTAAAATGTTGCACTGAAGAAGGCAGTTAGACTGAATTTTATCAATCAACCTAATAAAAAGTCTTGACAAATTGACTATTAAATACAAAGAATAAGGTGTGTTTTTAAATGGCTCGTACACATACAAAAAGCATAAAACACGGACCTGCCAGCCCAGGTATTAAAAATCCCACTTGAATTCCACTAATAAAAGTAATTATAAAACAATTATCACCTTGGAATTTCTTCAGTGCATCATATTTCATTTTTTGTTTAGTCACACCGGATGAACAAACCTACAGTTTACCATATCTAATTAGTAACACATCTATAGATAATCAAGCCTAACAATTTCACAGCCTTGAGCGCTCACTTCTCATTTGAAGAACCCAGATCAGATTAATTTTGTCAACATCAGCAACTAATAAAATGGAATAAGCTAAACTACAATTGATAATTTCTTCCAGTTTAAGAATGTCTGGCCATATACTAGTGATTTTTAAATAACAGAACTATTTAGTAAGATTAACATTGGCATATATCATAAAATTTAAGTGATGCTGCCCAAAGGATAGCATAAATCCATGCAGGTTAAGTGATTAAAAAGAGAAACAATGCTGACAAGCAAAAGACCTCTTTCCTCCACACTGCATCCAGTGTCAATGATAGATTTCCAAGAGAAAAAAATGTGGATATCTAAGGTCAGAAATAAAAAATGGATGTGCATACCTAAGGTCAGAAATAAACAATGAATAAAAAACAATGAACAGTTTTTGAAAGTCCTTCCAGCACTCCAACAAATTAAAACAGAGAGCAGTATGGGAAAACAAGCTGCTAGAAGGACTATGATAGCTAACTAAATAACTAAGTAGTTCAGGGTAGAAAGTGGGATAATGATAATCTGAATATAAAACAGCAGCAGTTCACATAACTTTCAAACGATGGCAAGTAAAACAAAGTTCCAAGCTTTATTTTCATAGCATTTTTAAAAGTAAGTGCATTAAACAATAGGCAAATACTTTTTAATAGTCAGATGATGATTCTATTGATAGGATTTTATTTCTGTCAACTAGAAAGTACTTGTCTTTATTATGAGTGAAAAGGTGAATCTCTTATAATTTATTATTTGGCACCAATGTAATCCAGCAAAAAAAAATTAGCCATGAAGCTTATTAACTAGTTTCATCAGGCAGTTCTCATTTCAGTTTAATAAGAATAGAAAAACTACTCTATATACTTGGATTCCTGCAATAATGGCTGAAAATAAATGTCCACATTTCCATGCAAAGCAGATCACAATTAAAATATTCCTGAGTTGTAGTTAGGATCTTTTACAGTTTTCCAGGTACAACATTAATTATAAGGTGAATGTTTACATAGTTTTATGCTTGGAATTCCCTTAGTATATGAATTCTCATTTCAAACTATATATATAAAATGGGAATCAAACATTGCACTTATCCGGTATTAACAGTCAATTTATTTTAGTATTATTTATATTTACCAATAATTGTTCAAAGTACATATGTTTGTTGAAAAGTATACTAGAGTAGTTGTAACAGTTGTAAATAGTTTATTATAATAGGACTTGTTCAGAGTTGTGTACAATATATTCATTATGAGGTTAAATAGAAAAGCTGTAATGTCTCTCTGGAGATAAATTATAAGAATATGAAAAAGAACAAATTGCAAAAAAACAAAACAAAACCATTTTCAGTTCATACAGGCCAACACACGAGAACCAAAGATCCTGTAATAGGGCTTTTTTTTTTTTTACCCTTGTTGCGATTTCTCCTCAATGACACTAAACATTATAAAGATGTGCCAAATCAGGAGGGACTACCTTGAACTGCAAAAGTGCAAGTGGATTCAATGATGGTAGACACTACCCTGAAGAAAGCAGAAGTAAGCCTTTGATGAAGTGGACTGGATCATAGAGAAGTAAAGGGGAAGAAGTAGATCTTAATGTATTTGTTAGATTGGTAAGGACATTGGCTCTACTGCGTGGAACAACATATTTTCTCCAATGACTGTCACAGTGTCCTCAGTCATTTGATCGAAATTCAAGTACTTGGTAACCAGCAGTATTTACAATGCTTGCAACATCCCAGGGTCACATGACTGTCTTTTTGATCTTCTCACCTGGCTTCTGATAAGCAAAGTCAATGGAAAAGCTGAATTTACTTAATGACCATATTCACTTAATAACCACAGTGATTTGCATAATGACAGTGGCAAAAAAAGACAGTAAAATAATGCACAATTCACTTAAAGGCCAAATTACTTAGTGACAAAATTTCTGGTCACAATTATGGTTGTAAACATATTATCTATATGTTTCTTCCTGCTACCCCAGGCAAGTACACATTATATATGATAAATTACAAAATATATCATCCACATTCAGCGTGTCCAACAGTGTCAAGAAAATTGTCCCAAACTGTCTTTGTCCCTCTTCCTTAATAAGTGAAAGAAAGAAAGAAAGAAAGAAAGAAAGAAAGAAAGAAAGAAAGAAAGAAAGAAAGAAAGAAAGAAAAAAACAAAACAAAATCAGTTTGGTCTAGTGGTTAAGGTACCAGGCTAGAAAGCCAGAGACTGTGAATTCAAGCCATGCCTTAGCCATGAAAACCAAGCCGGGTGACCTATAGCCAGTTACTTTCTCTAAACTCAATCCACCTCACAGGGTTGTTATGGGGACAAAAAGAGAAAGGTGTGTTATTGTGTGTATGTTTTTGTGTATTGGATATGTTTGCCACCTTGAGGCATTTATAAAAATAAAGGCGGGGAGGAATGAATGAATGAATGAAGGAAGGAAGGAAGGAAGGAAGGAAGGAAGGAAGGAAGGAAGGAAGGAATTACCCACTCTAAACAGTAGCAGTAGCATGCTTGGTAAGGAAAACTAATTTTCATATACAATTTCATAGACATTAGAAATCATATGCACACTCTACTGTAAATAAATTTGATAAATCTCTCCTCTTGCCTGACAATAAAAATGTGTTCAGTGGTCTTCTTTCTGTTTATTTTTATTTTCAGGCAGATGGGAACACTTCAAAGCAAAACAGTGGACAACAGTTACCATTTCTATTTTCCAAAACTGACTAGGCCCACAGGTGGTACATAGCCCTCCAGAAAATAAAGGTAGTAAGTAGATGAAGACCAGCATTTTGCACTAAAACACTTCTGACCGAAATGCTCCCCGTTCGGACCGGCTCGGGCGAGTAGGTAGCGATGGCAGTGGGCAGTTCGGAGAACCGATAGCAAAAATCCCTTCCCCCACAGCCTCCAGCTTGTTTACCTTCGCTCTTCGGACTGAATCCTGAGCCGCTGGTTGCAACGCCTGCCTTGCTTCGCTTGTTGTAATCCCTGCAATCCACTGCATCAGCAAGCAACTGAATCTCCCTGCCTGCAATCAAGCTCATTGGTGAGCAGCTCTATCTGCCTGCTTGCCTGCCTGTAAGTTTTTTTCCCCCTTTGGGAGCTTTAAAAAAAATAGTTAATTGTGGTTTTTTTTAGTTGTTCTTTTTTTAGACCTAGCCATTTAAAGTTTAGGAAGTTTTAAATTTAGCTGCTTTTATATAAAAATAAAATAAAATAATATTTGTGCAGCTTTCTGAGATTTTATGTGTTTCTGTAGTGTTTCACTCTAACTATACAAACACACAAAATCTCACAAAGCTGTATGTGGAATTTTGTGTGTGTGAAGTGTGAAAGTTGGTTTTTTGGGCTTTTTGTGCTTGTGTGAGGTTCCTGCTTGTTGCAGAGGCCATTTTGGGTCTAGCACAGCTGCTTTTACATTGTGGATGAGCCAGTTGTGTTGTGTTGTGTTGTGTTTTGTAGGTTAAAAAAGGGCAAAGAAATGATGTCGACTTGGCCCCGCCCACCTGACCAACAAGCCACGCCTACCAAGTCACCTGACCAACAAGCCCCGTCCACTAATTAAGCCACACTCACAGAACCGGTAGCGAAAATTTTTAGATTTCACCCCTGGGCCATACCCCTGCTATACATTTAATTTAAAAATAATTTAAAATAAAAGATTAATAGTGAAAGAAATATATATACATTAGAAGAATATAAAGTGGAAAGTTTTCCCCCCAAAAGAACTTTGAAGTACCTTTTGGGGTAGTTGCCCAATATAATTTTTCATTTGACAGATAGGAGAAATAGAGTCTTATCTATAACAAAGATGACTATACTATATTTAGGTACTCTTGCAGGGTATATTACAGGTGGTAGAATTAGCCTTGGCTGATGTCAAAAAACTAATCATAGTTGGTCCAAACTAGTACTTAAATGGGAGAAATCCCATGGTTCTACTAAGGAAGCCAAAAATTTCCAAGAACATTGGCAAGCTATTTCTACTTGCTGCCAAGAAAACTACATGGTCATATCCATTTAGAAACCAGAAATCTTTACAACTTAGAGCTAAGAGCAGGAAGTTATGTAAACAGACTGAATGGTCAGAACTGAACACATGTTACTCAGGTTAGACATGAGAAAATGGTACAAGTTGGGGTCTTGCCTCTTAATACATCATATATGCAGGCCAAACCAAACCAATCTCAAAACATTAATCTTAATAAGATAAGCATGAGTTTATTTTATTTCATAATACTATAATTTCCTGTCAACATCATATTTAATGGGCTATCTTAATAATAGCAAATGGCAAAACATTTTTTATAAAATAGAAAATTATGACAATTCTTTGCTTCCAACTTCTAACTCTCTCTTCTATGAATTACTGGGAATAAAGACAACTGAAAAAGCAAACAGTCTTTCAATGAACTGGATTATTTCATCAACTGTAATATGTGGAGGAGGGAAACTGGAAAGAACACTCAATGGAGCTAATATAATAGAAATACAGAGAAAGAAAATGATAAAAATTAAATGCAAATCTCTGACACAATATTCTGCATGCTACTAGACTTTTGGGCCCATCATCTGTCCTGACTACATTCTGACTTGTTTTTCCTTTACAGCAATATCACATATGTGAAGCAATGAATAGTGGCAAAAATACAAATTGCTCAAGTAGATGGCTTAAAAATACATGATTCACTCAGAAGCAGAATTTGATGTAAATACATGAATCTTTATATAGCACCAATTCACAAGTAATCAATTTAATAATAGTAAAACTAGAAAACAATTAAAACGTTCTCTCAAAGAAGAAGCAGTAACCACAAACTGAAAGTGCAAAAGAGAGACCTAAATATCTAAACAGAAGTGAGTAAGCATAAAGTGTTTCATAAGAGGGGTTTTCAGATCTAAAATAAAACTCTTCACTTTTCTAGATCAATGTTTATCTTAGATGATCTCAAACCATTAGATTTGAATAACAAAAGCATTTATAGCCCAGAAACAAAAAAGCTTTTGGATCAGTGAAAAGCTCAAGTAAAGCCAGGGTCTAAGAAACTGAGCAAGGTTTCAAGCAAATAGTTGTTATATACAAAAACCACTTAGCAAGAAATAGAAAATTGAATATAAATACAATCCATAATTATTATTTTTTACGCAAAACACAATTTAGGGTAATAAAGACAGTGTAGGAAATTTCTGTTTTAAATTTGATTTTTTACTTCACTGTGAAAGTAAAAACCTATTTCCATCTCTGAAGTTTATCACTTACCAAGATTTTTTTAATATTATTACCTGTAAAAGTCTATGATTTAAATAGCACGAAAGAAAAGAAATAAATTATGGGAGTTCTAAATATTTACTGTGTATATGGAATAAACTAAAGTATTTGTTTTACCCTTGAATTTTAGAAAAGACAAGGAATAAGCAGTCCTCATATATCCTGTTAATTAAACAGATCACAAACAAGTCAATAAATTAATTGTATACGTTTTAAGATTATACTTATGGCTATATCAATTTTAGTGTCCTTTTGAGCTGATCTATTTCTAATCAATTAAAACAAATTATTCTTTCTCCCTATATTGAAAAGCATTAATTTAGGATTACTTGGAATATGATATACCTTCTGTATATTAGTTTTCTTATCAGAAAATAGTTTTTAAAACATATTTAGAGTATAGATAAGCATCATGTGCAGATTTCTAAAAACAAGCTACCCACTAATCTTCAAAACAATTAGATTTCAAAATTTAATAATTATGTTTCTGTGTTTATTAGCCTGGACCTCAAACATATCTTTTTTCCCCACAAAAATAATACTAATATCCATGAGGGAGATTTTTTTCTTCTTCTAGAATCTCTCTGTAAAATGTCTTTTCATTTTTATTATAGTAGAATCTTTCCTATCATGGGAATTACACACACACACACACACACACACACACACACACACACACACACACATATCTTAGAAAAATTACTTTCCTGCAATCAAGAATCCCCAATTTTCTGTGAGACTTTATAGCCAGCACTATTTACACTCCACATTTTTAAAAATCAAAGCACAATTATATGTACATGGTTTATATTCTTCTATAATAGAAATGGGAACTTAAGTAAGACATCATTCACATCTTTTAAACCAGAGTTAAATCTTGGTAGTTTTTAACCATAATAAAGGTGGGATACAAACAATCAAACAAATAGGTAAATAGCTATTCCTCAGTTCTTGTCACCAACTGTTAATACTTCTGTGTTCTTTTTCTAATCAATCCAATGTATTTATAGTTATGAAGTTCCAATTTAGAAGAGCTACATCTTTGAATTTCAATACCAAGAAGTGTAGCATTATATGCGGATTGCATAAAATTGCAGAGGGACTCTCTCAGGCTTTTTCTTCTAGCTTCAGAAAGGCAACTATGATTGCCTTCCATCTGTGACTTCCTAATCTCAAGGTGAGATTCACCTTGAGATTAGGAGTAATTACATTACTCTTTCTGAAAGAAAGACGTCATGGGAGTGGTAATAGTTTGAACAGCAGCTGAGGAAATCACAGCACAGTACTAAAAATTATTCCTACTTTTATACAATAGAGGCCCAATGAACACTAGTCATGTTCAGCTCCTGGTGACTATATAGGAATGTTGTTTTGATTTTCTTTGATTTTCTTTGATTTTCTTTCTTTCTTTCTTTCTTTCTTTCTTTCTTTCTTTCTTTCTTTCTTTCTTTCTTTCTTTCTTTCTTTCTTTTTGGCAACAGTGTGAGTTGCTTTCCCAGTGCTTTTTCCCAGGTTATTTTGTTTTTTACTTTCCAGTCAGCCTACACCACCTCTTTTGCTGCGGGTTTCCATTCAAATACTACTATCTAGGTCTGAGCCTGCTCAACCTCAGTGTCAATTGGCTGAACAGCCATTGCATCCTGCTGAGACAAAATAATAAAATTTCTTCTAGTTCTGTAAAATAACTTAGATATGATTTATAGCAATAGAATTGTTTATTAACAGCTCCCATAATTTTTCAAACATTTAGATAAATTAGCAAAGTTAGATATGTGAAAGTACTATTTAGACATGACTACACTTGCATAAAGCTACATGTGTAAAGGTTTTTTTATACTGAAAAATATGTAAATATGTTATCAGAAATGTATACAATATGCACCTATTTTTGAAAAATCAGCAAGTCACAAAGATAGCTAAATAATATTAAACAATATTTATACAGTTCAAACCCTACTTCTTGATCAAAATATTTGGATTAAATCAAATTATTGGCCTTTTTAGCTTTGTGTATTACATATTCTGTAGCACCTCTTTCTGAGCCCTGTTTTCAATTTTTTTTTAAATGGACAAGATTTCGGTGTATAACTTGAGGCTATTAGTGTAAAAAGCATCTGAGCTACAACATCCGCTTAGAGAAAATGCAGCTTCTGATTTAATCGTGGTAGAATCTCAAACTTCCAACTTTCTGGTTATCGACAAAAGTCGAATATTATATTACTCATATTTCCAAATATTAAAGGCAAAGTAGTAAGATGACAGGTGAAAAAAGACAAATTTTAATATTACATTTATGTAATTGTCAAGTCTATACAACACTACTACCTGAAGTGATTATTGAAATATTTTAAAACAATATTTGAGCTAGAAAACAAGACAGACATCATGTAGCTAATTGTATCCATTGGCTAAATTTTCTATCATCAGAACTAACATTTATCTGTTTTTCTCTCAATATTTCTGTTCCCAAAATAGTTGGAAATCCAGGGAAGACAGATACGTGTTCATCAAATGTAGCCCTTGTGATTATCTGAATTTGAAAGTAATAATTCAGAACCACAATAAAACAAGTTGTAACAAGACACAAATACATAAACTATTAACTATATTCATCCCTCCAATGTATTTTCAAGCATAACTTGTGCTAAAATGGTGGCTTTCCTTGCAGTAAGTATAACCTGAAGGATGAAGAATGTATACAAATTGAAAATGGTAATACCAAGTGTATAATATAGTATTATAGCAAGTGGTTATTTTAGTGTATAGTACTAAAGGGTGCTATATGCCATTTAGTATATAGAAAAATTCACAATTATCAGGTATTATATAATAGGCAACTTTCAATTTGCCTATTATTAGGCAAATTAGGAAAAAAATCACTATGGAATGTATAATATATATCATAATCTTACATGCACGCCAAAATCCCTAAAACATTCTTTCCTGCAATTATCTTTTTTTTAAATTGTAATACAGCAGATTGTTTTTTCCTTTAGGACAGCAGTTCTCAACCTGGGGATTGCGACCCCTTTGGGGGTCGAACGGCCATTTCACAGGGGTCGCCAAAGTTCTCTCTCGCCCCCCCTCCCACGTCTTCACTCACCCTAACCCTCTGCCTCTGTTGGATCGCCGGTCGCTTACCCTGCCCACTCCCAATCTATTGCTGCCTCCTGAGTCCCAGCTGATGGCTAGAGGGAAACAAACCATTTAAATTCTTGCTGCGGGGCTTCAAAGAGCCGCCCTACAGCTGATCAATGTTAAAAGAAAACAAATGAGAAGACCGGTGCCTGCAAAAATAGAAAAAAACAGCCCCTTTCAGCTTCAGTATAGGTTAATTACCATAAGTTGATTTGATCAGCCTCGGACTCTCAGCTGATTTGCTCTCAGCTGTTTTGCGGAGGACTCTGTTGCTAGCTGCAAAGAGAGGAGCAAATTTTTCCCCCCTAGCTATGCTGAAAAATGAAACTGAAAGTAAAGCAGGGTCTTTACTGCAACGTGACAAAATGAGGTAGAGAGAGATTTCTTTTTCTTTTTCCTCACCAAAAAAGGTAGGTGCAAAACTGTAAACAATGGGAAATTTAGGGCAAAAGAGGAGAATCAAGATTTTAAAACACAAAAGAAAAAAAGCTCTATTTAACTAGGGAATTGTAATAATTGAGATACTATTAATTGTATATTGTGTTGAAAGCAGAAATGGTTAAGTTGTGGTTTGGAGGAATATATGGGGGAAATTATTTGGTTTATTATTATTGGTAAATATAATTAATTGATTTGTAAGAAATTGGATTGCTTGGAAATAATTGGAATATTCATGTTCATATTGATTGATATAAGATAGTTATATAACTAATTGTTTTATATTAAAATGTTGAATTTGTATTAAACAACTGTATTACATAATTACATAATTAACCAATGTGAGGATGGATATAAAAACAGATGACAATGGGAAGAGGTATAATATAAAATAGAAGGGAAAAATTGAATTTGATTAAGATTAGAGAGGACGATGAAGGGTAATATTGGTTTTTTAAAAAATAGATGAGGAATAAATATGGCAAAAAGGAAATATAGAAATTGTAAATTTAATTGGAATGACTAAACACTGTTTAAATTTGTGAACCGACAAATACTCTGTTCAAAGAAAATACATTGTATGTTTGTATGTGTGTTTCTAATTATTGCTATTTATTGCTATTTGTTCTTTTTTATTCTTTAAAGTTTAACAATTCATTCTTTATCTTAATATCTTTATATTTGTTTGGGGTTGGCTTTCTTCATTTCATCTTTTTTATTGTACAGCAATCTTTCTCCTCAAATCTACCACCTCTCTCTTTTCTTTCCTTTTTACTTTCTTTCCCCCCCCCTTCTTCTCCTTCCTACTTCCTCTTCCTTTCTCCTTCTCCTCCTCTCTTACCCTCACTCCTACTCTAATTTCCCTTGCCTTCCTTCATCCCTCTCTATTGCTGTATCCTTTTATGCATATGGACTACTCAGAAGGCTGAAAAAGTTATTTTTGACTGGTCCTCGCACTTTTGACCAATCCTCGAATTTATGACTGCCTCACATTTTACGTTTTTGCCCTATCTTGTCACCATGGTGAAGAGAAGCTGTTGTGAAATGAGTGACACGGTTGTTAAGAATGCTACAATGGGCATGATGACCAGTCATAAGTGCGAAGACCGGTCAAAAGTGAGAGGACCTGTCAGAAATGATTTTTTTCAGCCCTCTGGTTAGTCCTTTTGTGCACATGGACTACTCAGAGGGCTGAAAAAGTTATTTTTGACTGGTCCTCGCACTTTTGATCAGTCCTCGAATTTACGACTGTCCTCACATTTTACGTTTTTTGCCCTATCTTATCACCATGGTGAAGAGAAGCAGTTGTGAAATGAGTGACATGGTTGTTAGGAATGCTGCACGGGCATAAATGTGAGGATGGTCAAAAGTGCGAGGATCTGTCAGAAATGACTTTTTTCAGCCCTCTGAGTAGTCTCTATACACATAGCCATGGCCACCCGGTCACATGACCAGCTAGCCACGCCCACCCAGTCATATGACCTCAAAGCCATGCCCACAAAATAAGCCACGCCCACAGAACTGATAGTAAAAAATTTTAGAACCCACCCCTGGTTGGGAGTCACCACAACATGAGGAACTGTATTAATGGGTCGCAGCATTAGGAAGGTTGAGAACCACTGCTTTAGGAAAATAGAAACCACTAAAGAATATATATAGCACCAATGAATTTAACAAGGTTCTTGTCACTTTTTAATCTGAAGATACATGCAACTATATGAAAGTGCTAAGATGTGAAATGACTAAACACTTTTATGAAGAGAATATAACAGAATAACAGAGTGGGAAAGAACCTTGGAGACCTTCTAGTCCAATCCCCTGCTCAAGCAGGAGAACCTATACTATTTCAGATAAATGATTGTCCAATTTCTTCTTAAAAACCTCCAGTGTTGAAGCACCCACAACTTCTAAAGGCAAGTTGTTCCACTGATCAATTGTTCTCACTGTCATATAATCTGATGATACAATACACTGTGAAGATTTTAAATATAACTGTGCTTTGAAATGTTCAATACTAATGGCACAACGTAGAAAATAATTTTATCTGTATATGTATATGTACATGTATATTATTTAGAGACTTATTGAAAAACCGCTTCTCTAATTGTATTAGACAAATTTGTGTTTATAATAAATGATTTGACAGATAAATTGGTAAAATCAAAGTAATTTAGGCTTCCATATCCATATGAATTTGGAATGTATATTAATTGTTTGTTCTAGAGGTTATGTAAATATTTTCAATTAATATGCATTGATAAAGTGATGTATATATCACATCATCCCTAATAAAACTCTCCAAAATACTGCAATCATGAAATGAACTTGACTACCATAAATCTCATTTTCTAGCTAACAAAGGAATAAAACCAAAATTCTCATTCTACCTGAAGAATTAGAGTGTTCCTGTATTATGTATGTTGAATTAGAAAACAGCTCACTAGCTACCAATGAAAACATAATTCATATATGATTTCCAGAAAAAACTATATTGTCAACTCTTAAAACATGGATTTCCACATGCTTCTACTTCCAGTAGACTATCTATAAGTGTTTAAAAATATCTGGCTTTGGGACTGGATTAATTCTAATGTGAAGTACAGTTCAATACTGATTTTCTGCAGTGTCCATGGAAGGAATTGATTCAGTGGTGTCTATAGGACACAGGTGTCAAACTTGCAGCGTCATGTTGCCATCACGTGATGTGATGTATTGTGACGTTTTTTCCCTTCGCAGAGCTGGGGTGAGCGCGGCCTGTTTTGCATGATGCATCCGGCCCATGGGCCACCAGTTTGACACCCCTGCTATAGGACATGAAGTCAGATGAGGAAAATAGGATCACACCAATATGACACAAACCTCTTATGACAGCACACACACATAAGAAAGGGATGAAGTGTGAAAAAAAAAATAGACTTTAGTTATTTTAATGAAATTTCATCATTTCCATCTCTATATTTACAAGTTGGAAGATTCTATGCATGCCTTTGTGTTTATTAATTCCTGACAGAACATTAAATCTTAAGAAAATATATATTTATTATTTTTAAGTAAAAGATTTATAGCTTTTTTACGTAAAAATAAAAAAACATATCACTAATATATATAAAGAATCTTCTTAAACTGAAAAAAAAATCATGAAAGGGAATATATTCCCAGGTCAAAGGGAATAAATGTTAGCTTTATTTATGTTTTTTGACCCCTATTTTATTATTAGCATTTCCTGATGAAACAATGTTGGTACTATTCATAAAAATCTGGAAAACAGCTAGAAAAGATTTGGTTTTTATTCAGGTAGACATTACACTTTCCAATGTATCAGTCTTCTTGATTGGGCTATAGAGTTCTTTTATCAAAGTTATTAAATCAAGAACTTTAGATAGACTCATAAATAGGCCTTAAGAAAAAACCCTCTTCACTTGCTTTGTTTCTTCACTTGCTTTATTCATTACTTTTCTGGAACAAACATTCAGGTAGTCCTTGACTTACTTAATGACCATTTAATGACCATTTGAAGTTACAACAGCACTGAAAAAAGTGATTTATAATTATTTTTCAGACTTATGACCATTGCAGCATTCCCCCCTGGTCACATGATTTATATTTGGATGCTTGATAACTGACTTACATTTATGGCTGTTGCAATTTCTCACTTAGCAACATAAATTTTGGCCTAAATTTTGGTTATAAGTTGAGGACTACCTATATTTACACAACTCTCAAATTCCATGTTAATGAACATTTAAGCATACATGTATTGTAATTCCACATATATAGTATTATTTCTTTATAGCTAAATATAAGCCATTGCATATGAAACCATTTTAAAATTCATAAATTGACAAGAGAAATGTAAATCACCCTTTCATGGAAAGACTTTTACGTTCTAAGTTAAAAAATTGAAGTGTGCAAGGTGAACATAGCTTCTCCATATTAATGAAAGTTTGTATTTAAATTAATCAAATACCATTTTTTTTAAAAAAGATACTGCTTTTGTCAATACTACAAGATTATACACAAACCTTCTTTATAGAAACCTATTTTTTCTTCTATTGTTTTTTGAAGGTTAATGAAAGCCTAGTGGGCGCCTGGATTTGCTATTCAGATATCAGTTTTTTGATACATACTTGTTGTTCAATATGTTGCACAGAAATAGTTATGTACACATGTCAGAGTAGTATCGACAGTTTCTACCAGTAGTTTTTATTTACATGGTCAATAAAGAAAAGCTCTTGGTCAACATCTGGTCATTTTCAAGCCAAGATTCAAACCAAGACAATAAAATGAGGTGAAACTTGATCACTTGAAAAGTATTACCATATGAAAGGAAAGAGTTGCCACCAAGATTACTAACAGGTATAGAGCAAAGGACAATGAAGATGGTCACATGTAATAAAGGAGGAGATACAAGAGAAAGCTGTTATGAAAAAAAAAACCAGTCCAAAATAGCTATAAAGCACCATTTCACCACAAAACTTTAATTTTAGTTATAATTTTCTAAGCATCACATTTGAACACAAATTTCTTACAAATCAAGGACTGAGATTCTATTCAAAGCACCTTATAGTCAATGATCATTTTTATAAGAATTACTTAAATCTTTTTCAATTTACCCCGAAGACTTAGTACATTACTAATCACTACATTGTTAGGAAGCTGCCAGTCAGACAAGGAGAGCTCAAGTGGGAATTAGACTTGAGTCCAAGAGACCTAGTGGTAATCCCCCTGCCCTATAACTTTCATGGGTCCTTATCTATATGTTCCCAAGAAAAGGCAGGTAGTCTGGGGTCATTCCTGTATTATATGCAGGATACGATAAGTAATTCATCTGAACTCTACATTTGTGAACTTAATTGTGCCTGACAATTAACTTATACTACACATATTCACATGAAGCTGGCAAATCTTAGTTTTTCAAGCACAATCTACACAAAATATAAGTAAATTGTCATTGACAGTGTTCAACCTTGGCCTGAAGGCAATGATTGAATAATTAAAAAAAGAAAGTTAGAACAATATGTTGGCAGACTTCTTAAAGAAAAAAGGATATCTGAAAAATAAAGCAATTGCCTCTGTCACCATTAATAACAAGAATACCAAGACATCTCTGCTTACCAAGTGGAATTGAATGAAATAGTTTTCACCTAAAAACAGTATTTACCAACTTGCCATCTTTGTGCTTTCCTATCAATGCAAGTCTCAAGTCTTCAAAACCCCTGGACAAGGACCATGAACTACCTTGAAGCCTAGGATTTACAATATTTAAATTTTATTTATTTATTTATTTATTCATTCATTTATTTATTTAATTATAGCAATTTATACAGACACCTCTATCACAACTGTACTTCTACTACTCATATGTTAAGTAGAAACCAAAGCTTTTCCAACTCATAAAGAAAGCAACTTGAGAATTGATAAGTTGTGGTGGAGGATGCAGAGACAATAGAAATAGCCTTGATAGCTTGATGCCTATGTTACATAAGAACAATAATTTTAACATTGTCAGCCTATACATTAGGTAGCAGTATCCACATTACTTTTACAAATGGTATTTAAATCAGTTGTTGTATTTCTTGTGCCAATCCTTTTAACATGACATCTGTGCTGACTAGAACACTTATTCTGATGAAAATTGTTCTATATATTTATACAAAAAAGAATTTTAATATGTTCAATGCAAAAAAGAACACTTTCTGTATTAAACTACACTTTATCAAAACTCAAGAACTTTATCAGAAAACAACATTAATGCTAGATGTATTGTTTTTCTTATTCTTTTGAACAATTATGAGTATAAATCACAACTAATCTTCCTTGATGTGAAAATTAACCTTTAACTTTTTAAAAAAAATCCACAATAATCTACATTTTTATCTACCTATATAATCATAAATACAAAACTCTTATGATCCCTAGATTGACTGCAGCATAATCCAATCTCTGTCCCTCAAATGTCTTGAGCAAAACAAGTATATTTCATGTGTCTTAAAATTTATGAATCCTAAAAAAAGGATCCACATTTACTAACACTATATTTTGCCAAAATAGAGATGTGAAAGTGACTAGATTCAAACACGAGCTGTTTAAAAAGAGTTAACTATTGAAAGTGTCCCATGATAATCTGAGTACAAATGATTCAAAAACTGTGGCCTGGAAAGAGAAAGAAAATGGTTCAATACTGGATGCAGAGTATAGACGATGTTTACAATCACCATAAATTAAAATGGTGTGTAGTTTCCATAGCATGACAGCCCTCATTGATTAGAGAAATATTTTCTCTTCTTCTGCCAGAGTGGGATAGTCATGAAATCTACTCACCCTTCTCTTCAGAACAAAAGATTTTACTACTTCCTAACTAAATGCAAGGAGTTAAAAACATTAAGAGATAGCAGACACTTTCCAAAACTGTTTAAATCTTTTAAAAGACAGCTCAGAGCTGGTTTATAAAAGACAACATACCCCAAGATATGCTATTTACAGATTATACAGGGATTTAAGGTACAAAACTGACTACCTTAAAATTACACTACTGTAACACACATTATTATTGTGCACAGAGATAGAAAGGGTATTTCCTCTTTATTCCCAAATCTCAGTAACAACAATATTAAAAATATTTATGAAAGTAAAAGACAGAAAGTAACAAAAAGGAAATGTGCTCTATATGCAAATGTGCTTTATATGCAATTTTTCATAACAAAATTCACATCTGAACTCACATCCTGAATTTCAAAGTTCATAAAGAACCATTTTACACAGTCCAACTCTTCAAAAAAGTTTTTTGGTGCTGGTGTTCAGAACCAAAAATAGTATTTTTGAAAATCCTCTATATAGCAATGTGATTGAGCACTGTGACCTCAAATTCTTTTAATGATAAATAATAATATGAGATGTGATGCCTTTGTACTCTGCCTTTCCCTGCTAACCCACAACCAGCACAAATTGGATGAAAGTTGGAAATATAATATAATGCCATCAGATGACATTTCTTACTTAAACATTAACAACAGGACATGGGAGAAAATATAGGATGGCATTGTAATTTCCACACTTGTAATATATAATTCAGGTTAAAAAGAGAAGTATCAATACATACCTGCAGTTGGGAGGTGGATCTAAGGTGATATCAGCCAATTCCTTTTGAATCCTATGACAATAAAGAACAAAGGTTCGCATTATTTTGTGGAGTTAGTTTGAACTGCTTTTTAGTTTCCCTATTAACAGAATTGAAAGAAAATTGCATAGATTTACAAAACAGGAGCCAGTCAACATTTCCTGATATTTCCTAATCAATATTTTTATCACTTAAATTAAAAACAGTAGACAAAGAGGCACAAAATATTCCTTCTTTTCCTTCCCCAAACAAGACACAGATCTATTCTTCTCTATATAAATTCCTAAAGAAAATCTGCTTCTTTTATTTTTATTGTTTCTGTTGTCATAATAATAATAGAAACAAGATACAGAGAACTAGCTCTATTAGGCAACTTGGTTGAAAATTCTGCTTCAAATTCCACTCAAAGAGCAAACATATATAAGGATCATAACCATGAAAGTGTACAATATAAATATTTGCAGTTGTAATTGACATTGACAAGTCTTGTCAATGAAGCAGGGCATATTTTCCATGAAAGCATGTATTGAATTCAAATTGATTTGAAAAATATAATTTGTTAATTGAAGTGCAGATTATAATAAAAAGCAGAATTCCCCTTTTATAAAAAACAAATTAGCTTAAAGCAGTTATCAAACATAAAAAAACCTTTACATTCCTTATGTGAAGACTATTGTTATAATCTACATATTTGGATAGGTGAAGAAATGTAATGTCTTCCTCAGGGTTATGTACTAAGTTAGCAGCAAGGCAGGAATTTACAGTCTTCGTTTCAAGTCACATGCTTTCAACTTTTCTCACTGTCAATATCAGTAATATAGACAAATGCCAAGAGGAAAGTTATCAGGAAAATAATGCACCTTTAAAGGAAAGGCAATTTTGATTTGGAAAAGTTATTATCTTTCACAAAGAGGAGTGAAACAGGGATATTGAAAAGAGTAAAACCACATTTTAAAAGGCAGGAGATAAAGGTTATAGATAAAAGACCATCTCACCTTTTTGCGCTGGTGGAAAGGAGCTTGGAATTTTTACTCATGTTGACTTTACTTTCTTTCTTCTTAGGTGTGTTTGTCTCTTTCTCAGTCTGTTGGTTGGAGGATGAAGATGAAGAAGAGCTGGTGCTAGCCCTTGAATCGTCATCCGACATAGCTCCCCCCCACTATAGCTCCACCCAAACCTGGAGAAGAAATACCACAAGGAACAGGGAGGGAAACTGAGAATTACTAATAAGCTGCATGTGTGTGTGTGTGTGTGCGCGCGCGCGCGTGCATGTGTGTATGTGACTGACTGACTGTCTCTATAGGTACAAGTCTCAAGATTCTAACTCTTGGGAAACATTTTCTTTTCCCATTTCAGGGATTGGATTAAAAGAGGAAAAAGAAGTAATCCTTCCCCCCTCTTCTGCTTCAAGAACATTTAATGCTCCTTCCATCTCTAGAAAGGAGGGAGGGGAGAAAGAAAATGAGGTTGACATAGGTCAGAGGGAGGAAGGGAAGGGAGGAAGGAAGGGGAAACTGAGTCTAAATAATTTCCTTAAAGTCTCCTCCTGCAATTTTTTTAATGAAATTTACCAAGACCCCTCTCCCAAATATTCACTCCCAAGACACAGGTACATGGCGAAGACACTATCAACAGTAATTCACTTCTTATTAAGCATAAGAAAATGTTGCTGAGAAAGCAGGGGAATCCTTATTTACAAGCTTAGGCAGAAAGAAGAATTTCCCATTTGGGAAGAGGACTGTAGTAAGAAAGGCTGATCAAAAGTAAAGGTAATAGGATGATAATTTAAGAGATAAGAAAGGAAACTTGGAACCCCAAGAGAACATAATACTTCTCAGGAAGTGTATTATCAATGACTACTAATTTAGAGTGGAGGGAGGATTGATCAGAAAAGAGGTATGTGTGGGGGAGGGAGATTTGTAGCTTTCGCCCACCATTTGTGTGTTAAAGGCGACTGGAATTTCTAAAGGCGTGTGTAGGGGTATTTGGGTATCTACAATTTAAAAAGCTTCTCCAACGGGACTCCCTGCCCGCAGATCTTTTCACTGTCTGCTGAAACCCCCTCCCATTTCCTGCTGCCCGCTTCTCAATCCGGAGACCCCCTTCTTTCACTTCAGCCCTCTCCCCCTCCAATTTCCCCCCCCCTCTCCAACCCATCTTTCGCCTCCATTCACAAGCAGGACATTGGGGGGGGGAGAGTAGTGGTGAGCTGCACATCGAGGCACCCCTCTTGCCACTGCCGGCCTCTTGTGGCTCAGTCGAAGGGCCAGCTGTGCTGGGGGCGATATCTGACAGCCCCAGAAAGGATCACCCCAAATCCTTTCCTTCCTCCATTCCCCCGATCTCCTTTACCAATCCACATCGTTCTCCCATCTCTCACATTCCCCGGTCAACCACAAAGCCCCACCGGCTCGCTTTCCCTCGTCTTCCCCTCAGAGCTTGTCCGGACCAAGCCGTGACCCAGGAAAAGGGAGCTGTGTCTGATCGTGGCGATGGGGGTGCCCATTCCCCATACCTCTCCCTTTGTGTCTGGCTGCTCCTCCTCGGTGCGGCTGGGCCTGGCCACTCGTGTGTCTCTCGCAGGGAGAGAAGCGGAAGTGCTGCAACAGCAACTATTAAACAGGCAATGGCTTCCCTGCCTGGCTCAGCCCCCCCTCCCCCCTTCCCCCCCCCCGCCAAGCAGGGAGGGCATCCAGCCAACCGGTGCCACACATAGTACTACACACACACACACACGAACGTACACACAAGCACACAAACACGCGTACTACTTATCAATGGGCAGGGGTCAATATCTAAAGAGGCACCCACTGCCCCATCCCAAGAGTGTTTCTCCTGGGACATGGTTCTGCACCCTGCACCCTGAAGATTTTTAGATGAGCATCGAGAAAAAGGGGATACTACCACCATCCCCATGATTGTGAGGTGAATCTCCCCTTGCCTCGAGCAAACGGGTAACACTTCACACTTTGACAGGCCACTCTTCAGAGGACTATATAATAGTGATAATGACAACAGCGGTATGAATGACACAATGAGAAATGTCACTTTAAAAGGAGACCTGTCTGACAGGGAAGGCAAGCAGAGGCCCCCACCCCACACTTACATTCCTAACAGCTGGGATTCTCTCCCCCCCCCTTTACCTGTAAGAATTTAGGAACAGTAAAACTTGGGGGGAGAAGGAAGTATCCAAGTAACACACAATATTGGAAAGAGTCAGATTTTTAAATTACTTTCTTTCACAGGCAGTTCCTCCCTGCCCCCTGCTTTGCAGGCAATAGGTCTATTCTCCAACTATCTTCTCCAGGAATTTGACTTACACAAATTTCTGTTTTTCTATACCTGTATCATTTGGAACTCATATTCTTTTCCTTTCACTTAATATGCAACTTTAACTTCATCGTTTTAGTGGTGGTAGTGAGGATGCTTGTTTTCACTTGTGAGAGTGCTTGTTTTCACTTTTTTGCTTATTTTAAATAAAGCAATTGGTAACCATTTAAGTTCCTGGTTCTTCGGACAATGCAGAGCTATCATTAAGAAATTGTAGTCACAATCCAGCCAGACTTGTTGATGGCAAGCTGTAGATTCTGGCACCATTGCATTATAAAAAAATGATAGTGCTCGATTGTTTAAACTGTTAAAAACATGTCATCTTAGTAAAATGTTTATTAACACCCACATTATCTCATTTTTCTCACTTGGATCTTATCTTCTCAGATATATCCATAATGTTGAATCACATTGAGTAACATCATTACCTTATGATGGGGAACTCTGTAGTATTATAGATACTATTCTGGGATTATTATGAACATGTCTGAAATTGGCAACAGACTGAAACAAAATCAGTTATTTTTTGATGTATTACTGAGAAGCCTATGAGTCCAAAAAAAATCTTCATTTGTTTTTTTCTGCCTTTAAACTGTTACACTGATGTGCTATTTCTAAGAAATAAGTGATGTGATGGTATATTAATTAGATATATAAATGGCTGAAGTTTCTCGCATATCAGCAGGCTCCGCATTCTTGTTAGTGAAGAAAGAAAGCACTGGCTTTGCTCTTCTTTCTACTTATTTCTGAGTCAACATGAATAGGATTGCAGTATCAATTCAGCCTAGAACAGGAAAGGCCATTCAAAAGGCATGCTAGCAAGAACCAATAGAGTAGATGCATTAATGCATCCATTTCTTTCCTTAAAGGTTTCTGTTTGTGTAAAATAAAAATGACATAACATTCTGATTTAACACTGAAAGCCAAATTGAAGCAAGTTGGAATATCTTTAACTGCAGAAAATTTAGTGTGTTCATACCAAGTCACCAGCATCTTTCAATTTCACTTCTTTAGCACCTTAGAATCCTAGAACTGGAAAGAATCATTTAGTTCATCAAGTTCAACTCCTTGCTCAATGTAAGAATCCGATTTTAAGCCTGTCAAACAGATGGCTGTCTTGCTTCCTGTGAACATACTCAATTATGGGAAGTCTCTTTAGTAATTGGTTCTACTGTGAAACTGCTCACAGTTAAAAGTTTTTTTCTAACAGCCATTTAGAATTTGCTTTAAGTCTGAGGAGGCACTACATAGTTAAGAAAAGCAATATTGCTCTATTTTGTGTGGATGCAGTAAAAGGAGAGAAGTCAGCACTCCAAATGGCTTTTAAACACTTGTGTAATTTGATTCGCTGCAACATTTCTTTCATATGGAGTCCAGCTGTTTCCTGCAGCCTACCCCTATTACGGCAGGATTGCATCCTGTGCCCCTTCCTTTTTAACTTCTATATTCACCCCGATTGATCTCTTACAGAACCCTGATTTACATCCTCCTATAAATTCCGATTCTCCTATATGCCGACGATGCTGCTATTATTTCACAAACTCCCATAGGACTGAAGAGAGCAATTACGGCAACACTTGGATATTGTAGACAGAATAAGTTGGTCCTAAACTTCGATAAATCAAACATTTTAGTTTTTGCTAAAAGAGCTAGCCAATGCTCCTGGAAAATAGAAGGGCATAGTTTAGAACATGTTAGGACATTTAGATACCTTGGGGTGATTTTCCACTTGCAAGGGACATGGAAGGCACACCTGGATCATACATTGCAAGAAGCCTATAGGTCCTCAAATGCAATTAAACATTTCTTTTACATAGGTGGAGGTCAATTAGTACCTGCTGCCTTAAAACTTTTTGAGGCCAAAACATTGGCGCAAATTCGATATGGGGCACAATCAGGAATCCTTGCAAAGAAAGACTCGCTAGAAACCATACAAACCAAATTCCTGTGAATCATCTTAGCTGCACCCAAAGGAACTTCAAATGCTCAGTTAAGAATTGAGACAGGCATGCCTCAAATTAAGGTAAGGGCCTGGAAATGATGATAATTCATTGGCTAAAAATGCATTTCTTTCCAGAGGGACTGTCCCCGCTAGTGTTGACTGATAACTTCCCCTCCCCCTGGAAACAGGCGATAGACCATAAGCTGGGCTCTTATGGGCTCTCACTGGTATTCTTAATGTCCTTAGGCTTTGACCAAGCAAAGTAAGTAGTAATCAATAGAATGAAGGACATGGAGTTCCAAGAAGAACTAAATAGGTTGCTTCTCCACAGTAGGGTCAGAATCAAACAGGGTATATGGGAATCTGCAAGATATCTAAATGACATGATCTTCCCAAAACAAAGAATAGCTTTTTTCAGAGCCAGATTTAACATTCTCCCCGCAGCACTCCTCCAGGGCAGATATAAGAGAACACCAATAGCAGAACGGGTATGCATATGTGGAAAAGGAGAACTCGAAGATATTTCATATGTTTTATTGTACCGTGAGGTTATACAGAGTTTATAGGTCAGTGCATAGTCTCCCCTAATTAGAGAGATTGCCAGAGAGGGCAGACCATTTTTATGTAAGTTTTCTCCTCCAGGACTCAAACCCGGCTATCACGTGTGCAGTGGCAAAATTCTATATTGCTGCAATATCTGTAAGAAAAAAATTGGTTACAGAATTATAGCTGTCAGCTTGTGCCAATTTTTTGGAGATATCTTTAACAATTTTTGGAAAATTATATTTACTCACATATTTATCAGCTCTCCACTTACATAAACTAGGGAGTGACCCTAACTGTTTGAGAACATGTATTTTCTTAACAGGGATGTTATTATCCACTATTAATGTAAGTACTAATTTTTAATATATTGTAAACAGTGATGTCTGTTGCTGATCTATTCTATTCTATTCCTATTAAACCAGAAGGTGAATCTGCCTCTGAACGAGGCCAAATATTTAAACCAGGGATATCTGATATATTGTAATATACATATTGAATTTCAGACTTAAATACGACAATGGGGAGGAAAGCCCAAACCATGTGAGCCAATGTTCCAATTCCAATTAAAACTGCAGCAGCAACAAATTGTAACCTATCCATCTTGCACACTTTTTCCTTATTATAATGCTCACTTTTTAAGATCAAAAGAGACTGGTTTTAGAACAACCTGCTGTTCATTTTCAGGACAGGATTTTCAAGTTCATTATTCCAAAATTTGGTTTGTTGGTTAAATAAATTCTTCCTTTATTTCTTAGATTTGGGGCTATATCCATTGATTTATGTATAAATATCACTGAGCTCAGTGAAACTTCCTTCTGAATGAATGTGTATAAAATTGTGCATTTTAATTTGCTTCATTTATATTTATTTATTTTTCAATTTAATAGGGTGGAAATGATTCAAAAAGAGATCTGGATTTTCCTCAGTGATCCAGGATACCTAGAGAGCCAAGTTTGTCTTTCTACATCTAGATTAGATATACATAACTGTCAAGAAGAAAGGGCTGCATTGATAAACTAAAAATCCTTGTAGGGTGCAAAGAAAAACATGGTTTGGTTGTTTTGTAGCTAGTGGAAGGGCAGAAGCCTGGAACTGACCTTGGTGGCTATAAATCTATTACTTTAAAAAAAAACAAAAAAAAAACAAACAACCAGGCTAGTATAAGCTCGTTGCACAGGCCTGATCTAGATGATAAAAAGTCTGAAAAAGTTACACTATGTGTGTGTTTTTAAAATACTTCATTTCTGTCAATAACATTTCCTTAGAGTGTTCCTTCATCATTGGTTCTTTTAAACTAAAAGTTTGCCAATATAGAGTTACAAAATAGATTTAACAATTTATTCCTTCAAAGGTCCGTAGATTGGAATTATACCATTCTATGTTGCAAATCTCAGAAGCTGAAGTTTATTTAGATGTTGTCATTCAAGACCTTTACATTAAAGCATATATACAGTATTATGAATGTGCATGTGTGACACATTATTACGATATACCTGTGGGACTGCTTGTAGTATATTGTCAGCCTTATGAACAAGCTGAAGTAATCCTATTCAGGCTATATAGGGAAGAAGGCAGGTTCAGGGAAGACAAAAAGAAAATAAACATGTTTTAATTTCCACAAATGTCTGTTGGATAGCATTAGAGAGTTCCTATCTGGAAGTACAACATTTTATTGATATGGATGAAGTGGGATGTGGGTAGGTAAAGGGTTATTGAATTGAGATAGGCGATATAGGGGAGAAAAATATGGTAGGGAATATGTCAAGAATGGTTTCTGGAATTCTTTCCAACTCCTTAAGAGCAGCTTCACTCTAGATTTTCTGATAAATGGGGGGAGGAGTAAATAATGGAGCAATTGGCAACATTCTGAATTTCTGCCCAACTGCTTCTTCCTTTGAGCTGAGTTGGGTTTTAAAAGATTTTTTTTCCCCTCAGCCCCAGCTGGATCTGTTCCATTTTTAAAAAACTCAACCTTTCTATTGCTCATTCATCCCAGCACATCAGATGTGCTCCACTTTTACTGTATTTGGAGTTATCATGCTAATGGACAGCCAGCAAGAGTCCTCAGCCAAATTGCTGTACATAATTTATTCTAAGATTAGTTGTCAAATTACAACCATAATGGAGCCTGCCCATTACAAAGGTAAATTGTAACAATTGTAAAAAAGATTGGTCACATGACTGTTCACAATCTTTTTGTAGAGGTCATTAAGTGAGCATGGTGGTCGTGTGAACCCACTGTTTAGTATGAATGCAGTTTTGCTGAAAAGTCCTGGTTTTTGGCAAACTGTCGTAAAACCATGATCACGGGATCATGGGATGCTGAGATGCTGGCAAACTGAGTTGCTGAGCATCTAAAGTACTATACTTTTTGGAGTATAAGACGCACTTCCTCACCCATAAAAGTGAGTGAAAATTGTGGTGTGTCTTATACACTGAATGTTGCCAAAGCCCTGCCCACCCACCAGCCCCCAACCTTTGACTGTTTTCAGCCTCCGCATGTCGTGTTTTCGGCCTCCACATGCTCCATTTTAGACCTGTTCCAGGCTGCCGGGATCACCACAGCACATTGCTGCCAATCACAGCCTCCATGTATTGCGTTTTTGGCCTCCGTGCATTGCATTTTCAGCCTCTGCACGCTCTGTTTTAGACCTGTTCCAGGCTGATGGGATAGCCACAGCATATCACCGCCGATTGCCGCCACTGCACATTGCGTGTTTGGCCTTCACACGTCATGTTTTTGGACTTTTCACTGTTCCAGGCTGCTGGGATTGTCACAGCACATTGCTGCTAATCACTGTCTTCGCACGTTGCATTTCTGGCCTCACATATCACGTTTTCAGCCTCTGCATGCCCCATTTTTGGCCTCTGTACATGGCATTTTCGGTCAATCCCCACTGCCTGGAACTGGCCGAAGATACAATGTGCAAAGGCCAAAAACGGGATGTGCAGAGGCTGAAAACTCTACAGGCAGAAGCAGCGATCGGCAGCGATATGCTGTGGCGATCCCAGCAGCCTGGAACAGGTCTAAAACAGAGTGTTAGGCCAAAAATGCAACATGCGTAGATGGTGATAGGCTGTGGCGATCCCCACAGCCTGGAACAGCTGATTGGTGGTATTCCGGGAGGCCAATCCAAACGCCAATTAGCTGCTCGTGCTGAATCAGGCTGCTGAAGCTGACAGGCTGTCAGGGCCGGATTTTCCTATAGGCTAACTAGGCTTCAGCCTAAGGCCTCAAGATCAAGAGGGGCCTACACAGTGGTGGGATTCTGGGGATTCTAGGGGGTTCGGCCAAACCCTTTGTTAAATTGCTGGCTCGCCTGCCCCTTGCCTCCCACCCGTGCGGCGCCAGCCTACCGTAGCCAGAGGTGGGCAATTGTGGCTCTTTTACAACCTGTAGACTTCAACTTCCAGAATTCCTGAGACAACCAAGCTGTCTCAGGAATTCTGAGAGTTGAAGGCCACAGGTTGTAAAAGAGCCACAATTGCCCACCCCTTCCCTAGCCTGAGTTCCGCTGCCTGGGATCCACGTGGGCTGCCATGTGGTTCCCCACCGGCTCTGGACGCAAGAGAGCAGGATGGAGAAAGCAGCTTCCACGCCTTCACTCACCCTCACTCTCTGCTCTGTTGGATCGCCGGCCGTTCGCTTATCCCGCCCACTCCCAATCTATTGCTGCCTCCGATGGCTAGAGGAAAAAAAACCTTCAAATTCTTGCTGCGGGGCTTCAAAGGGCCGCCCTAGAGCCAGTGGTGCAGCCGAACCCTTTGTTAAATTGCTGGCTTGCCCCGCCCCTCCGCACCACTATTTATTGCCAATAAATAGTGGTGGGCGAGGGGCGGGGGAGCCAGCAATTTAACAAAGTGTTCTGTGTTTTTTTTGTAATTTTATTGGCCCAGGGAGCTTCAGCATAGGCTAATTGGCCTCCCGGCTCTCAGCTGATTTGTCTCAGCTGTTTTGCTCAGGGCTCTTCTGCTTCCTTGCAAAGAGTGCTGATTTTTTTCCCCTAGCTATGCTGAGAAACGAAACTGAAAATGCTTTGCTGTTGCTGCAAGGTTAGAAAATTAGGCAGGCAGAATTCTTTTCTTTTTCCTCACCAAAAAAGGTAGGTGCAAACAATGGGAAATTTAGGGAAAAAGAGGAAAAGAAAAAAAGCTCTATTTAACTAGGGAATTGTAATAATTGAGATACAATGAATTGTATATTTCTGAAAGCAGAAATGGTTAAGTTGCGGTTTGGAGGAATATATGGGGGAAATTATTTGGTTTATTATTGGTAAATATAATTAATGGATTTGTAAGAAATTGGATTGCATGGAAATAATTGGAATATTCATGTTCATATTGATTAATTTACAAAAAAGGTAGTTATATAACTAATTGATTTATATTAAAATGTTGAATTTATATTAAACAACTAATATTACATAATTAACCAATGTGAGGATGGATATAAAAATAGATGACAATGGGAAGGGGTATAATATAGAATAGAAGGGAAAAATTGAATTTGATTAAGATTAGAGATGAGGATGAAGGGTAATATTGGTTTTTGACAAAAATAGATGAGGAATAAATATGGCAAAAAGGAAATATAGAAATTGTAAATTTAACTGAAATGACTAAACACTGTTTAAATTTGTGAACCGGCCAAATACTCTGTTCAAAGAAAATACATTGTATGTTTGTATGTGTGTTTCTAATTATTGTTATTTATTCATATTTGTTCTCTTTTATTCTTTAAAGTTTAACAATTCATTCTTTATCTTAATATCTTTATATTTGTTTGGGGTTGGCTTTCTTCCCTTTCATCTTTTTTATTGTACAGCAATCTTTCTCCTCAAACCTACCGCCTCTCTCTTTTCTTTCCTCCTTACTTTCTCTTCCTCCCCCTCTTCTTCTCCCTACTTCCTCTTCCTTTCTCCTTCTCCTCCTCTCTTCCTCCCTCTCTTACCCTCCCTCCTACTCTAATTTCCCTTCCTTCATCCCTCTCTATTGCTGTATCCTTTTGTGCATATGGACTACTCAGAGAGCTGAAAAAGTTATTTCTGACTGGTCCTCGCACTTTTGACCAGTCCTCGAACTTACGACTGTCCTCACATTTTATGTTTTTGCCCTATCTTGTTACCATGGTGAAGAGAAGCAGTTGTGAAATGAGTGACATGGTTGTTAAGAAAGCTGCACGGGCATAAATGTGAGGATGGTCATAAGTGTGAGGACCGGTCAAAAGTGCGAGGCCCAGTCAGAAATGACTTTTTTCAGCCCTCTGAAAAAAGTGTATGCACATAGCCACGCCCACCCGGTCACATGACGAGCTAGCCACGCCCACCCAGTCACATGATTGCCAAGCCATACCCCCAACTAAGCCACGCCCACAGAACCTGTTGTTAAAAAAATTGAATCCCACCACTGGTGAAAGGGCCTCATAAGTGGAATAGCCTAGGGCCTCTTTTCATCTAAATCCGGCCCTGCAGGCTGTTTGCTGTTTTCTGCAAGGAAGCTAGCCTGATGAATATTGATGGATGCTGGTAGGCAGAGGCAGAATTTTTTTCCTTGTTTTCCTCCCCAAAAACTAATGTGCCTCTTATACTCCAAAGTGTCTTATACTCCGAAAAATACGGTATTTCACTGCCCAGGGGAGAAGGGAGGGCAACTGTCAGAACTTGGATCTGGGTCATAAATTCTCCTTTTTACGTAGATTGTAACTTTGAATAGTCAATAAGTGACCCTATAACAAAATAGGATAAGCATGCAGAGCATGCTGGAATTCTTTCCAATTCCTTTAGCAGTAGTGGCCAAAAGAAACATCAGGAATTTCTTCTGCTATATGTGGTGTCTGCTTTACCTTTGTATTTTATCTCTGGGTTTGTGGGAAGCACAAGACAGGCCACATATGTTCTATGAAAGGAACAACAGGAGGGAGGATTTAGAATGAAGCAGTAGGTAACTGCCCAGATGTTTTTTTCCATAGGTAAGTATGAAGGAATTTCTTTCTGGAATTTTTAAAAATTATTTTTGCTCCTCCCACTATACCAAATTTAGTCCCTCTCAGTTAAGCTTTTGGAGAGGCATCTTGCTGACAGCAACACAAATGTCCTAAGCCTTTTTCATTTCAACATTCTGTTGGATTGAAAAGAAGAAAAAGAAGTCCTTTTGAAATTATATATAAATGCCCGCATTCCTTTTCCTTTAGATGTGTAATTGCTGGTGAAGAAAGAAGTACTAAAGAGGACTATAATGAACAATGAATTGAGGTGGAAACTGTATGAACAACTTCTAGCTAGTCTAGCTTTATCATTGTAGACAAGGCAATTAATTTGTCATGCTTTGTCTACAAAATGAAAAACAAAACGAAACGAAAAGTGATGTAATTGTTAAGTTTTGATTAGTCTTGGGGAGATACAGATTCTGGTTTACTTTCAGTCCTGGAAGCTCATTAGGTGACGGTGGACCATCTTTCTCTGCTAGCCCATTCCATTCCATCCACAGTGTCCCCAAACTAGAATGAGCAAACAATATATATGCTGCCTTAAATGTCTGAATGAAAGGAAAGATGCAATACATAAAATAAATCTATAAGTCTGCAGATGTGATATTATGTGGCAGACATTTGGAATCAACAGTACAAAAATCTTCTAAATTTTATTACCTTTATGCTCAGTGAAAATGCCTTGTCCCATTTCTTTTCTTCCTTATATATTAACATTATCCTTTGTTTTTGATTTACATGTTAGCAGCTTCTATTTCCTGTAGGTTAGTAAAGCAAACGCTATGTTTGCAAAGGACTGATCACAACATTCAACACTAAGAACTACCCAACTCAGCTATACATTATTTGTTTTTGTTTGTTTGTTGTTTCATTTTTGGTATAGAAATTTAAGAAAGGAATTCATCTAAATGCATGAACCAGAAATCTAGTTTCTGTTGATTCAAGGCACAGAGATTGTATATGTTCAGAATCTAATATAAGATAAGCCAACTTTGTATAGAACAACACCGCTTAGGGGCCCCCGAAAGCCCTAATAAGCAGGTATATACAAAAAAGTATGCAGGCTATTGCTATAATGCATTGTAAGCTGCCCTGAGTCTAAAGAGAAGGGCGGCATATAAATTGGACTAATAAATAAATAAATAAATAAATAAATAAATAAATAAATAAATAAATAAGTAGAGTCAAAGTGCAGTATAATTATTCTTTGATAACATGAACCCCAAGTTATTTCACTCTTACGTCAGTATTTTATGTAGACCAGAATTGGTAATTATCGTATTTCCTTATTATCCCTGCAAATGCCATTGTGAATCAGCTTTCAGCTTCTGCATGCTTTGTTCTATCTATATTTAATACTATAACAAGTGATCAATGGTTTTTAATTTTTGCAGTATATTTGTTTATCAATGCAAATTAAACTATTCTGAAAGTATATATATTAATACAAACATGCCCTCTTAAACAGAATAGCTTTCTGCAGTGCAATAGTGTAAACGTCTACCTAGATTTGTAAGATGTACTCAGAAGTAAGGTTAATGGGTTCACATAACATAAATATTTGCACATAAATAAGTGTTTGGTTTACGGTTAATCATGATCATAAATCACAATTATAATCATGAAAACCCAGAACTGGGCTAATTTAATAAAGCTTATTCAGTTAACCATTGCTAAGCATATTGTAGCAATGTAACTCCCACCTGCCCACTTTTTTTATCATGGTGTTTTAAATCATGGTACATTTTTTCTTTGTTGAAATCAACAGTACAATAAATAGGAAATCCTAAAGCACTGAAATGATTTCAACTGCATTCAGTTGATCAGTTCTACTGCTTTGGATGAAAATATTAATCCATTTGATTTTTTTCAAAAATTGAGCCTGTATGTATGTATGTATGTATGTATGTATGTGTGTATGTGTGTATGTATTTACTTATTCACCAAATTTATATACTTATCTTCTGAGCTGTATATCACTAATGGACACTTCTATTTCCTGAAGATTGGTGATGCAAACAGATGACAAAATTGTAACTTTGTTCTTGTGCATTGCACTGTGATTCTGCACACATCCTTTTTCTCTGTGTTTTAATGCTAGCACTAGTTGTTAATTTAAGGTGGATTTTGGCATTGGCATTGAGGACATGTGGCTAAGGTGGTTCCTTGTTCTTTGGTCAATTTCAAAAGGTGATTATTGCCAGAAGGAGATTCAGGGATTGAAGAGCTCTGCATCTGGGTATATACTATCCGTAAATAGATAGATGAAAAGAACCTTTTGCACAGGATAGTGCAATAAGGTTAGGATTCAGTGTCTACATTAATCCAATACTATCGAAGCAGATACTTATTTGTAATTCTGTTAACCTTAATCAAAAAGTTGATTTATAAGGTGGAAAATGCCACTATATTTGCAGACAGGTTCTGGATGGTTGGATATTGCTGCTGTCAATTTTTTTAAATGCCCTAAAATAAGGCTAGTATGGAAAACCTGGAGTAGTCTTTGCTTTGTGAGACAAGCACCAGCTATTCAGAACTTGCGTCTAGCTGAGGCAGTCCCAGTCCACTGAAGTAAATATGAAAGTACTTCCCCCACTTTAAACATCATATTGAGCTGAAGCTTTTCATCTCATTTTGGATCATTAGCATTGACCTTTGGACCACAACTTACAAGTGTCAGAAGGTGCAGTAATAGTTACACACATATCATAGTCTTTCTGAATTCACAGAAGGTTCAAAAAATCACTGAATCAGAAATTCTTGAATTTAGAAGTACACCATTTAAGTCAATGATATACCCTTGTACATTTGAGTAAAAAGGGCAGAATACAAATTGATAGATAAATAAATCAATAAAAATACAGGTCAAAATTACATATGATTTTTAAGCTTTGGAGTAGTTCTCAGAGGCCTCTCCAAAAGTTAATACATGATTGAAAGACAGTCTTAATGTTATATCAAATATACTTGATTTAATTTTAATTAAATTATCTTTGATTCTTGTGTTCTTCTCCACTTATTGAGATCTCACTCGTTTATTTTCTGAATGTGACAATTAGCATGTTACTCAAAAGCAAAGTGCGACTCTCAGATCTCCCCCCAAATTGTGCATACCTTTGATTTAACCCATCAAAGGACAGTGGGAAAAATAAAGTTTAATGCATACTTCTATCTATAAACATTTTCCAAGATAATTTGAGCTTTACATTTAATATAAAGGGAGCAAAAATAAAGGATTTTAAAAATATTTTAGCATGTTGAAAAGAGGTTTATTGGAACAATTTTCTATTGTGTCCAGTAACAGTGTTATTTAACTCTTGTCAGAGTGAGACAGAAAAGAAGCTAAGAAATCCAAGCATGTTTTTCTTTGTATATCTAAAAAAGAAACATAAGTAGGAGAGTATGGCAATAGCGGAATTATGTTCAAGGCACAATTAGTAATATAGATAATTTTTATCCATCATCACCAAGCTATGTGCACACAAAATACTTGGTTGTACATCACTTTTATAACCATATTGATGATGCTTAGCTAAACCCAAAAGAAGAATACATGGTGTTCTTGCATGAATTTCTTTGCTAAATATCCTGAGTTATCCTTTACCCCAAATAGTCTACAATTTACCCTTTATTGTACTCGTTTCATTAAAATGACCAGCAAAGCTCGTCACAATTGCCAGCCCTTAAACTTCTTTAACTTTTTTCACAGTAAGAATCATTTTACATTTATTCAAGCAGTTAAAGAATAGAGTGACCATGTTTAGCTCTTGTTTCATTAATGGTTGTGCAGAAGATTACATCATAGTCAGTGCTACTTTTCATGTGACAGGAGAAATAGTGGATGCAATCATGAAATTGAAATCAATTATCATATATATAGTATTCAGTTGAGGTGAGGAAAAATCTTACGTAGGATAAATCCAGCTATACCCACCAAAATAGTCTCTACATTTATGTACATAAATTGAGCATTGTGACATTGTGGTTAGAACTTCCTGAAAAATACAGCAAGCTTAAACCTGAAAGACTTGCTGTGAATCAGTGTCATAATGTGTTTGAATGCATGGTATGACTTATTCCAGCTCTGAAGACTTAGTCCATGAACCCAATTCAACCGCACAGTTCCTCTAATTTGTCTACAAGTTTCTTAGAAGGTGTCTACTTTCTTTCTTTCTCACACTGTTTCCTTCTTCCAAGACCTCTTTTCCATAGGTATATAATTTTATTAATGTAAGAAATGGCCTTGTTGCTTCACTTAATATTGGCAGATTTGCTATAATATTGTAGCTATTTCTGTCTTTATCTGTATATCTTTATCTTATTTATAGATAATACAATATATTTACTACAATATTGTAGCAGTTTCTATCTTTATATATTTATACATAGTCACATTTAACTTATTTATAGATAATAAGATATCTTTATTCAGATATTATTCTGTGATGTATAACCATTGAAGATATGCAATAATACTGTACCAGTGTCTGTCTTTATCCTCTACATCCTCTACTGTTCCCTTTCTCGTTATATGGGACTGCTGGCTACTCCTGTATTGAAACTGTACTCCATGAATTGAAAATAAAGATTCTCCATTTGACTAGACCAACTTACGACAACCACCATCCCATAGTCACAGCTGATTTTTTTGTAGATCTGGCTTCTCTCTTGAAAAGACAAGACTTTCAAACTCAAAAATAAGAATAAAACTTGGTAGGTCATGAACATTTCCAAGTTGCTTAACTAACAGATGTAAGACTGAGTTCCTTGGGTGATGCTGTTTATTATTAATGCTCATTTAGTTTCAAATCTGATTTTGAGAACATAGAATGGCTGTATTTTCAGCACAGATTTTAAATGGTTAACTTATTCCTGATTTATTCAATTAATCCCATTGCCTGATTTCATACAATGCTTTCAATTATAAACTAACCGCATGGAGTACTAAACTGTGATTAATGTACTTAATGTACTATGGCTTAATGTACTATGTGAAAACAACCAATGTGATCTTGCTAATCTTATGTTCCTCAGATGGATTTGATGTGGTTAATGGAATTCTTTTGGAGGGTGCCAGGAATTTGGGTGCAAAATTTTGCAGAAAGATTGTTTTAATAGTAATTAATTGAATGAGAAAAATTTCTCCCCCAAAAGATGGTTCATATGCCTAGGATCTGGTGATGGTAAACCACCTTTAAAGCTCTGGAAAGGACATTGTTTGCAACTTATTCTCTGAGATATTGTAGGAAAAGTAGCCACATTTCAGACCTAGGCATTTCTAGGGTTGAAAGGGTTGAAATTTACATTGTGTTGTGATCTTAAAGAATTTTTTTTAATAAAATGGTACATGTCTTTTTTATTTTTAACTTTTTTCTTGCACCTTTTGCCTCCTTTTTGCTTTGTTTCCTCTTCTTTTTTCTACCTTACTTTATATTAGTTTGTATTAGTTTCTATTTTATTTTTCTAAGTTTCAATAAAAATCATTAAAAAAAACCCAAACTCCTCTAACTTGACTTTGCTGAAGGCTCTCAAATGAAGCTACCCAAGCCAGGAGACAAGACAAATCAGTGTCATATGCCATTTGGACATGACAAATCAGAAACACATGTGATTATGCATGGTACCCATCTACTACCCCTTAAAATCTCTTCTAGGGGAACAGGTTTATTCTACTTCAGATGGAACCTGTATCAGTTTTAGTGCTAACTACTTCAAACCACTGTACAGTAAAGCTCATTACATAGACAGAGAAACCAGAGAGTAACTGTAACAGTTGGAAGGGACCTTGGAGGTCTAGTCCAACCCCTGCTCATGCAGGATACCTATACTAGGGATTCGAACCGCCAACCTTTCTGATCGACAAGCTCAGCGTCTTAACCACATTTCAGCGTGAGCCACCTAGGGAGCCACTGAGTAGCAAGAAGTCAGCCTGGATTTGAGCATTATTCCATGGCAAAGCTTCAGAGGGACATCTAAGCACACAAGATTTCGAGATATTGAGGGTTTCTATCTTTCAGCATACAAGCATTGCCTGTTAGCTATATCTATTCTACTGGTAGCTATTCTTGTACAGACTTAATTGAGGAGTTACATTTATTTATTTATTTTATCAAATTTCTATACTGCCCTTCTCCTTTCGGACTCAGGGCGGTGAACAGCCAAAGTAAAACATTTGTACACAAAAGTTAAAATAGATTTAAAATAATTAAATAAGTTTGGCCCATAATTTAAAACATTTCAATTTAAAACCAATTTCAAATTTTAAAAACCACCATAAAATCAGGACAGCCAAGCTAACTGAAAGAAGTAGGTTTTAAGGGCCCGACGAAAAGTCCGGAGGTCTGGGATCACTCGTATCTCTGGGGATAGATTGTTCCAGAGAGTAGGTGCCACCACAGAGAAGGCTCTCCCCCTGGGGGTCGCCAGCCGACATTGTCTGGCCGACGGCACCCTGAGGAGGCCCTCTCTGTGGGAGCAAACTGGCCGGTGGGAGGCAATTGGTGGCAGAAGATGGTCCCGTAAGTACCCTGGCCCTAAGCCATGGAGCGCTTTAAAGGTGATCACCAACACCTTGAAGCACGTCTGGAAGTCCACCGGAAGCCAATGCAGCTCGCGCAGGAGAGGAGTCACATGGGAGCGCCCCGTTCGCTCCCATAATCCCCTGCGCGGCCGCATTCTGCACCAGTTGGAGCCTCCGGGTGCACCCCAAGGGGAGCCCCATGTAGAGAGCATTACAATAGTCCAGACGAGAAGTGACGAGTGCTTGAGTGACCATCTCAAGCGATCACTCCAGATTTCTAGTCTCCAGAAGAGTAATTTTTCCAGAAGAGACAATTTGTCCAACACTCATAATGTCTAAGATATCTCAGCTTCCTTTTTACAATTAGATGATGGTTCTCAGCATTCTAAGAAGGTATATTTGAGAATATTTTCCTATAACAAATCAGGATTATTTTTTTTAAGCAACTATCATCCCATGTTCTTTTAGACCTTCTTTTAAGTATAAAGGGTGAAATTTCTACTACAGAAGAAAACATAAAGAGCTTCTAACTTATTCATCTGTTTCAGGTGAGGCCCAAGTGATCTCAACTGCCAAAAGCATCTTTTTTTGTCCTGATAACATTTGTGTAGTAAGCCAAACTCTCATGGGCAAGAAGAAAGCAGCTTGGGATGAGTCCCCTCTTGCTTCACTTAGGTTTATTATTGCGTGTTTAATTTTCCAATTGGCCTCTATTTCTTTTGGTCATACATTGTTTTATTTTTAATCTGTGAGTCACCCATAGTTATTAAGAAAAAAATTAATATCTAATACATATCTGCCTGCTAGATTTAAGTTAAAATGGTCCTATTAGACCTCTCAGTGGCTTTTGATACCATCGACCATGATATCATGCTGCACTGGTTGGAAGAATTAGGGGTGAAGGGCACCGTGTTGCAGTGGTTCTCCTCCTTTCTCTCCGAATGGTCGCAGTCTGTGTTGACAGGGGGGCAGAGGTCGACTCCAAGGCCCCTTGTATGTGGTGTGCCACAGAGGTCGGTCTTCTCGCCCCGTCTGTTCAACATTTATGTGAAGCCGCTGGGTGAGATCATCTGTAGTTTTGGGGTGAAGTACCATCAGTACGCTGATGACACTCAGCTGTACATCTCCACCCCGGATCACCCCAATGATGCCCTTGAAGTGATGTCCCGGTGCCTGGAGGCTGTACGGATCTGGATGGGGAGAAACAGACTCAGGCTCAACCCATCCAAGACCGAGTGGCTGTGGTTTCCGACATTCTGATATAGTCAGTTGGTGCCATCACTGACTATTGGGGGCGAGTCGTTGGCCCCCACAGAGAGGGCTCGCAACTTGAGTGTCCTCCTGGACTCACAGCTGTCTTTAGAAGACCATTTGATGGCTGTGGCCGGGAGGACTTTTTATCAGGTTCACCTGATCCACCAGTTGCGTCCCTTTCTGGATCGGGACTCGTTATGCACGGTCACTCATGCCCTCGTCACTTCCCACTGGACTACTGTAATGCTCTCTACATGGGGCTTCCTTGAGGAGCACCCGGAGGCTCCAACTGGTCCAGAATGTGGCCGCGCGGGTGGTTACGGGAGCGACGTGGTGCTCCCATGTGACTCCCCTCCTGCACGAGTTGCACTGGCTCCCAGTGGTCTTCTGGGTGCGCTTCAAGGTTCTGGTTACCACTTTTAGAGCGCTCCATGGCTTAGGACCGGGGTACCTACGAGACTGCCTTCTGCCACCAGTAGCCTCTCACCGACCAGTACGCTCCCATAGAGAGGGTCTCCTCAGAGTGCCATCGGTCAAGGTCGTAAGAGTGCCGTAAACAATGTCGACTGGCGGCCCCCAGGGGGAGAGCCTTCTCTGTGGGGTCACCTGCCATCTGGAACGAACTCCCCCTGGAGATACGGAGGATCCCGGATTTGCGCACTTTCTGCCACGCCCTCAAAACATTCTTATTCCAGCAGGCTGGTCTGGTCTAACCTCCCTTTTAATTGCTTTTAAATTTGTTTTATAAATTGGGGTGTTTTAAATCGGGCCAAAGTATTTAATGTATTTTAAATGGTTTTTAATGTTTGTATTATGTGTATTTTACCTTTTTGGCTGTTCACCGCCCTGAGTCCTTCGGGAGTAGGGCGGTATATAAATTTAATTATAAATATATATTAAAAAAAAATGTACTGCAATGAACTATCTCTATTTAAAGATAAAAAGAGTAGTTTCTGTAATCAATAATACAGCTGAGTAAAAGTGATCAAGTTAACTAACAAGCCAAGGAAAATCTGTACGTGGTGGCAGAAGGCCATCACAAGGTTGCAAGATAGATTTCCTAGAGAGGAAATGGCCAAGTCTTTTTAAAGCAGAGAGAAGGAGAGGGAGAGGGGGAGAGATAGGAAGAGGGGGAAGGGAGGGAGGGAGAGAGAAAAGAAACAAAAAAGCTCTAAATCCTTCAAGCAGCCGGTTAGGAGAGGAAAAAAAGGGAAGGTCTGGAATCAGGCTTTCTTGTCCTGCCAAACATTGAATGTGGTTTTTCAAATTGTGTCATTGCATACAGTCTCAGCTGTCCTGTGCCTGCTGCTCTGCATGCAAGCCTGTTTTAATCTTTAAGACAGAACTGCTTATAATAATTAAACTTGCCCATAGCATATGAGCTTTATGGAATGCATTTATTTGTTTAAAGACTGTCCGGTGTTGAAAAACTTTTTCATCTTTTTCCGATGCTACTACAGACTAACATGGTTGCTTTGCCATATAGTAGTAGTAGTAGCAGCAAATTTCAGAAGGGATGTTGTATTAAACTTACGCAATAAAACAAAAAATAGTCTTGTGGTAGCTAAATGATTGACAGCTTTATTACTAGCTGAATGTATCAAAGTTTACCTGGCCACTGGAAAATGCAGTGTAATGGACTTGACCTTGGGAAATGGGGTTAAGAGTTACTGCCTAGAGAAATGTCAGATAAGAGGCAGTATAGTCCACAAGGGCATAGTGGGTGGTTCAAGAGGTCAGGAGAGACATTTCCTAAATTATTGTTATAAAGCTGATGAAGGGAGAATTGTACATTCAGACTTGCAAAATTCTGTTAATGTAGCTTACAATAAAGTAGAATTAGCTTACCTGGTCAAACCTGTCCAGTTTACCTGTTAAGTTCCTTGCAAGTTCTCCCACCATTACTTTAACAACCCGATTCTGTAGAGAAGGTTCCACCAGAGCCCTTTTGTTCCACCCACTATGCAGCTGTAGGCTATGCTCCTTATTTGACTGTTCCCTAGGCAGCATCATTTCACCTAGTCTCCCAAGATCATTCCCACATACCATGATTTGAGGTTTAAAGGCATAAACCTGGACAAGTGGGGGCAAAAATCCCAAATAGTCTTTGTCATAGCAGTGCTTCTAACTTTCCAAAAATGGTACATGGATTGTCCTGTTGTGGTACAGAGAGAAAGGAGAAGCAGCAATTTTAAAACTGGGCGGAACCATTTTTTTTTTGCTGGCAGAACACTGTTCTCACAAGAAGATACCCATGAATCGGGGACAATGCCTCCCTTCAGCACCAGGCCATAATTTACTCGTTTATCATCTATTGCCCTCATTGTATAGGTGGTATTTTCAAAACAGACAATGGAGAGAAGTTGTGTCCACAGGAGGGTTAGTAAAAGCAAGATGATGACTGTGACACGGGGAGGAAGCTGTCTACTACTTTTTTTACATGTACTATGCATGAGTGACATGTAAAAATGGGATGGCGCATCATTTGAATATTCACAGCTATATTGACTTTTTTCACACCTGCCCACTGGTTAATATCCATGGACACCATGAGAGAACAAGTTGGGGAACTAATTTCTCCCTGCTCAGTTGCATGCACTTACATCTGTAAAGTAGATTCTAACTGAAAACTCCGTTGGCCCAGCTTTGATTTTCCTTGTAAAAAGAACACATGTTAAGAAGCTAGTATATAACAAATAATTCAATTGTTTCAGAGGCATCTATTGCAAATATTTCCTAACATGTCATCTTTATCTGTAAGTGCATTGCCATTGGACTCATATGCTGTCTGACAAACCTGTGTATAAACTGTACACATTTTCTGAATTAACAGATAACAGAATAACAGAGTTGGAAGGGTCATTGGGGGCTTCCTAGTCCACCCCACTGATCAAGCAGGAAAGCCTTTAACATTTCAGACAAATGGTTGTTCAATCTTTTCTTAAACATTTCCAGTGAGGGACAACCCACAACTTTTGGAGGCGCCACTGTTCCAGTGGCGAATTGTCTTCACTATCAGGAAATTTCTCCTTAGTTCTAGGTTGGTTCTCTCCTTGATTAGTTTCATCCATTGCTTCTTATTCTGCCTTCAGGTGCTTTGGAAAATAGGTTGACCTCTTCTTCTTTATGGCAGCCCCTTAGATATTGGAGCACTGCTATCATGTCACCCTGGTCTTTTTTTTTCAATAAACTAGACATACCCAATTCCTGCAACCCTTCTTCACGTTTTATCCTTCAGTCCTCTAATCATCTTTGTTGCTCTTCTCAACATTATTTCTATAGTTTCAACATCTTTTTATGTTGTGGTGACCAAAACTGGATCAATATTCCAAGTGTTGTCTTAATAAGGCATTATAAAGTAGTGCTAACCCCTCAGGTGATCTTGATTCTATCCCTCTGTTTATGCAGCCTAGGGGTTGTTGTTGTTTTTTTGCAGCTGCAGCACACTGCTCTGCTCTTATTTAAGTGGCTGTTCACTAGGTATTCCAGATCTCTCTGTCAGTTACTGCTATTGAGCCAGGTACTACCTAATCTGTACTCGTGAATTGTATTTTATGCTATTTGTTTACATTGTATAGAACATCTTATTATTGAGGCAACATATTGGAAAAGTTGATGCTGTTTATTTTAGTTTCACCTTTATTTGTATAACTAAACATAAATCTAAACAAAACAATACAATCATTAAGAAAAAATACAAATACAAAAATAATTCTTAATTCATAGCATAGCTACACGAAACAATGTGATTATGTTGGTGGTTAGTTTTCTTCAGGTTTTTTTTTTTAAAGTTTAATGTTAAAAAATACCTTTTAAACTATTGAGTTTAACAGACATTCACATGAATGTCTTAAGAAGACATTCACATTCAGATTTAGTTGACATGACTTAAACTCACTTTCTCTGCAATTATTCCAAGGTTGCAGCCTAACTGCACAAACAGTGCAATCCTGAGCCAGTTTCAACAGAAGGTTTCTCTCTGCTTAAAAGATTTTTTTCTGTAAAACAAGAATGGACAGTATAATTCCCTGAAGCACCTGCAACACCCCATTTATTGGGCTTTTAACAGTCAATTGAAATAAAACTTTTAAAAAGTCACTGTGAAGTAGTTCCAGGTAAGAATGGCAAAATCTGTGAGATTTTAAGAAATCATATAATTGAAGACTATCTAAGTTTGTCCATTTCATAAAAGTTATTGCTTATTTAAATTATTATTGTTATTACTATTACTGTTAAAACTATTATTGTTTCATATTTGCATCAGTGTATAATAAAAAGCATTCCGAGGTCAACATACTCCAGAAGTGTTGAATTACACTACTCATCCTAACTAGATAGCAGAGCAGAAGGGAAGAGGTGATGACCAACATAAATCAACACATCTAAATGTGCCAAGGAAGAGAGTGAGGAGGCTGGCTTAGGTAATGTTTTAAGCCATGCAGTCTTTTGAAAGGAATGGATTCCTTCCAATTCAAGTAAAGTAAATATTGCATTGCAGGAAAGTGGGCACTATTGAGATAAGAAATAAGATACCTAGATAAGTAAACATTTCTAAGTAAACATTTCACTGCAGTGGTAGAAGTTTGGCATTAACACCTTTTTTCTAAGGCAGAGTTCTTTAGGAGATCAACATAAACAATAGATAGGGCCACTTTCTTTTTTCATCTCAAACCATAGAAATTCAAGAGTATTATCCACAAAGCCTTTGCATTCTCATGGGATGGCCTTTATAATGATGGATGTTGAACTTAGTACTATGCTGCCCAAAATTTATGCCCACATTATTTGCTTATATAGTTGTTTAATAACAAAATTTCTAATTGACTTGTCTTTGAGTAGACTGCATTATTACTTAAACATATTAAACATTTTAAAAGACATTTAATAAGAGCACAAAAATAATAAAATTTATTTCATTTCTTGGATTTATATCCTGGTTCTCCTCCAGGGAGAGGAGCAGATCATGCAAATATCTCCTTTCACTTTATTCCCATAACAACAACCTTGTGAAGTTGGTTGAATGATTGGGCCAAATTCAGCTAACAAGCTTCCAAATTGAAAGCAGACACAGAACTTATTCTGAAGAATCCACGCTGAACTGGAGCATGAGGGAGGGGACTTGTTGCCTATCCTGAGCTATTTATTATAGCTCTTGAAACTGCAAGTGTAAGTCCAATGGCAGTTCAAAGATGCTTGAGGACAAAAAAAGATGCTTTTAATTGTGCGCAGTTTCCTATCTACAGTTGGCAGGGCAACAGATAGAGACTGTCAGGGTCGCAGAGATATTGTCAGAAAGCCAAAGCAGCAGTTATCCTTTAACTAGGTAAGAGGAGTGCCATGAACTAGAGCTGGAAATAATTATGTAGACATTTTCTCAGCTTTGTTTTTGCAGCTGGCCATTATTTCCTGCCATATAGTTTCCAAATGAAGTCTGGAGTAGCTAAAGCTCAGGAGAATATGTGCCTTGCAGAAAGGAAGCTGCAGGTTCAAATCTCTGAAACTCCAGGCAGGAAAATGCTAAGAGAAACCCAACATCTCTTTGCTTAGTGAACTGGTTTAGGATTTGGTAGTTCTCTGTATTTAAAAATAGTACATTCCAGTATTGTTAAATATAGAGGCAGTAATCTGGATGCATTATGTATGATCATGCTTCTGAAAGAAATGAAAAGGAAACATTAGTTTTCTCTTCTTGTTATATTTTGTTCATTGGATATTTATCTATCTTCCATATTTCATAAGAAAAGAAGAACATTGTGTGTGTGTGTGTGTGTGTGTGTGTGTGTGTGTGTGTGTGTCTGCACGCACACATGTACATGTGAAGGAGAGAAAAAAGTGGAATGTCCATTAATGTTTCACAGTTTAAAAAAATATCTTCAGGGCTTTAAAGAAAACTTCTTCCCACCACTTTTTACCTGGTCATTTCAATGCACATCTAGAATTGAATCTAAAGGCTTTGACTTGCATGACATATCCTTATCATTAATCCAGAATTTGAAGCAGGTTAGACCCTCCCCATCATTTCATTCTCCAATGAGATAATTATTCTTTCAAGGATAGTTCCTCCCCTCTTCACCTCTGTGTGAGATTCTGGAAGCTGACATTGATAATCAGCTATAGGCAAATCTGAAAATTCATTTCGGATTAGATATAGTTCTAGATTCCAGAAGTAACTGTTTTAGCTAAAATCTGATCTGCATAGGTAATGTCAGTTTTACTATATGTCTGCAGCATTTTTCCAGAAGGGAAAATAACAAACACAACAAACAACTTGCTGCATGTACAATATCATGGATTTCTAAATATCACTAATCCAGTGGTGGGTTGCTACCGATTCACCCCAGATCGGGCAAACTGGTAGTGGCAGCAACAGGCTCTGTCCATCCTCCCAGATGCTTCTGTGCATGTGCAGAAGCATCGCATGTGCTTGCGCGCGCACACACCCACGAGAGAACCAGTAGCAACGGGTTTTGAAACCAGCCCCTCCACTAATCTACTCATATAGATTAATTTGAGAGTCAGTTTGGTGTAGAGATTAAGGTACCAGGCTAGACAATGGGAGATTGTGATTTCTAATCCCACATTAGACAGAAAGTCAGCTGGGTGATTTTGGGCCAATAATTCTTTGTCAGTCCAAGGAAGGAAGCAATGGCAATTTTTCATTTCTGAAAAATTTGCCAAAAAAACTACAGGGATTAGTTCACACAGTTGTCAGGAATCAAGACTGGCTTGAAGGCACACTTTTCAACTCAGTTAATATGTAGATCTATTACCAATCAGCCTTCAAGCCAAAGAAGAGCATTATGGAATAAAATCAAAATAAATCAAATTTTGAATGTAATAGTAATTGATTAATGTTATGACTAAATTCCTTCCATGCCCGAAACAACAGCAACAAAAGTTAGCTGTTTTAGCTATGGGAAATCATATTAGAGCAAATCTTTTTTATTTTGGTAATTTGAAATGATAACCTGAAATACTGAAATGGCAAATGCTATCATAGAAAAAGCAAAGATGCTGGTGAGATGGAAAAAGCAAATATCTTCAAGTAGGGTTTTTTCTGGTATTATACTGAAAACACAAGTATGAAAAAGGATATAGAAAAGTGATGCAATTTTTTAAGGTAAGACTCTTCATTTTTGACATTTATTTTGTAATGAGCTCAGTGATAAATATTGAGGATTCACAAGCTGAACAGAATAATTTGAGAATAACTCTCAATGAGTTATCAGACCCTAATTTGAAATCGTCTTTGTTATGTTAAAAAGCATAATAAGGAAACAGATTTCATCTCTGTGTTGATTTTGTGCTATAGCTATGGAATTTCAGCAAGTAAAGCCTTTCTCTTTGCTATTTGTTATAAGACAACCAAAGTAGACTTTGTTGTTTAATGTGTTAGTATCTTGCCATTCTACCAAGATAATCATGGACTATTGGACCATCTATATTTATGATCACAACATTCCTGTGGATATTTGAAAACATCTTCCTAGTTCAAGTTTAATATTCTGTCTACTGTACCTTATTGTCCAAATGCAATCCAATTTTACCCAAATTGGCTTTTTCCAGATGTGTTGACTAAACTATCAAATTTCCCAACTGACCAGCTAGCTAGCCTTTGGCTGAACATTTTGGAAGTTGTAATCCAATGCATTTGAAAGTACTAGTTGGTGAAAGCTGATTAATTTCCAGCAGTTTGCAATTAACAGTTTCAAACTGCTTCTATACCATGTTTCAATACAAAATTATTGGTGTACATATGAATCAAGAAAAGGAAAACATGAAGAACATAGCTTCTGGATTTCTTTGTTTCTTATTTTCAGATTTACACCGTGTGCACAATTATTAGGCAACTGAGTATTTTAACCATATCATCCTTTGTTTGCCTATTTTCTACCTCCAAGCTGTATAAATTTAAATGCTTAGTGGATATAAGCAGATCAGGTGATGTGTATTTGTGTAATGATGCTCTCTTCTGCACATGCCCAAGATGGCGACTTCCCTGTGAGTCGGTGATCTTGGGGGGGTGATTATGGCTCCAGCGGGCCTTTGGAGGGCTGAATTTCGATCGCTGCAACCCTGGCCCAGCTGAAGGAGTGTTGGGGCTCTTTTTTGAGGGGTCTCCGGCTTCTTAGGATGTCCTCGAGGCTCGCGGAGATCACAGGACGGCAAGAGCGGCCCGGAAGGAGGAGGGGCGGCGGCTGACTCTCCATGGCGAAGGCGGCAGAGCCAGGATGATGGCGTCAGCACCGCGGTGGTGGCAGCGGTGCGGCACCCTCATCGGGATCCTCGCCAGCCCAATCTGCCCTGGACATGTGCTATAGGGGCGGAGGGGGGGCGGGGTGAGAATGAGGAGGCTGGTGGCGGCGGCGGCGATGCTGGCAGCGTGGAAATGGCGGCTGCCGGGACAAGGAAGGAGGCGCCGTAGTTGGTGTGTGGGAGCGTTGGAGATGTTGGCAGCTGCTCGCTTGCTGTGTTGGACCTCCTGGGTGATTGTGGGGCGTTGTTTGGCCCCTTGGTCGTCCCAGAGACCTCCATGAGGATTTATGGAGGCTGGGCGAGGCGAGCAGCATGGTCATAAGAAAGATCTGGGAGGGGCTGGGGAGAGCTGGACCATGACTGAGGGGTTTTCCCCCTGTGGCGTTTGTTGCCTCTGCTCTCCTTTTTCACCTCCCATCTCCCTGAATGCCTGTTAAGGCTTTTGAGGGGACCAAGCCTAGTGGCGATGCCATGCTGCGCATGCTTGCTGGACAATCATCTCCTGGTCTAGGTGTCATCTTGACTTCCCCGGAGTTATGACTGTTATGATCTCCGCCGTTTGAGCCTGTTTCGGACCATGTGGACTGACCTGATCCCATTCTTTCCCTCTATTGAATGGAGGATTACATCTGGGGATTCAAGTCTTGGTTGAGTGGGTCTACAGCTGCTGTCTCAATTTCGGCTTTTTTGGATGATCATGGTTGACCAGCCGCCGTGAGAGGGGGGCTGGGTCACCCCCTACCGGATCGAAACAGCATTTTACTCCCGCCATTGCCATGAGAGGGCAATGAGGTCCCATGTGTTCCATTGGAATTCTATTGAAGTCCGGCATTTCACTCTTTCTGACTGTGATAACATCAAATTGTCCCCTGGTTATTGGCCATGGGTTATTACCTACCCTTGATGTCCAGATGTACTCGGTGAATGAACTTCGTGCTCTGCGAGATTCCCCCTCTTGCAGGTCTGGCCCTCTTTGTTATTGAGGGCCAATGTTGATGACGGGCTTTGGAGCCCCGAGAGATGGCATGCGGCAAAGAAGAGTTTGAGGGATTTTTTAAGTGGGTTTTTAACAAAAATTTTAAGGGGTTCAGGGGGGATTAGGGTGGGTTTTGGGGGAAATCCACCGGGTTCAAGACCAGCCTCAGTGGAGGGCTGCGACACTAGGGACGCAGAACCAGAGGTCGGGGAGGGGGTTGGAGTTCGACTCAAAGAGGGGCTGTTCCATCAGTATAGTGAGTGGGAGGGGCAGATATGGCAGAAGCTGGGGACCACATCATGTTCGGGGAATGCGCACTCGCTATCTTAGAGCAATTGCACACTCCGGTCCCCAATGCTTTTCTCGTTCCCCAGGCTGTCCAGATTCTCAGGGCCAGAGTCTTCGGCTGATGTTATGCAATGCCAGGTCCGTTGTTAATAAAGCCCCCCTCATTCACGATCTTATTCAGGAGGGGAAGGTGGACCTAGCGGGCATTAGGTTGGGCCAGGATGGGGGAGTTTCCCTCGTGGATATATGCCCACCAGGCTTCCGTGCATTTCATCAGCCGAGGGCTCAGGGCAGGGGCGGGGGGGTGGCGGTTATTATAAAGGAAGGTCTGGATCCGAGGGAGACCACTGTTCCACAGATAGCCGGATGTGAGCCCCTCTTTGTGAAGTGAGGTCGTGGAGTACAGATGGGCTTGTTGGTCACGTACCTGGCTCCCTGCCACGTGGCAATGGCCCTGCCCGAGCTACTCGACGTCATTGCCGGGGTGGCAGTTGATACCCCCAGACTTATTGTCATGGGGGACTTCAACTTGCCATCTATCGGTGAAACGTCTGAGGTGGCTCGAGAGTTCATGGCTTCCATGACGGCCATGGACCTTACTCAGTTAATTCATGACCCCACTCACACAGGTGGACACACTCTGGACTTAGTTTTTGTCTCTGGTCAGTGGTTGAGTGGCCTTGATATAGGGGATATAGCCATCGAACCTTTGTCATGGTCTGACCACTCGCTCCTTTGACTGGACTTTCTAACCGCTGCACCCCGCCGCAGGGAGGCGGGACCGACCAGGTGGTTCCGCCCCAGGCGCCTGATGGATCCTGATAGGTTCCAGATGGAGCTTGGGCCATTTCCTGAGACTCTGGCTCATGACTCGGCTGAAGACCTGGTGGTCACCTGGGATAGTGCGGCCGCCGGGGCCTTGGACCGTGTCGTGCCTTTGTGGCCTCTGACCCGGCACCGAACTCACCTAGCTCCTTGGTTCTCCGAGGAGCTGAGGGAGATGAAGCGCCGGAAAAGACGCCTGGAGAGTAGTTGGACGATCAGCCACTCCGAATCCGACTGAACACGGGTGAGGTCTCACATTAAGACCTACCTAGTGGCAATAAAAGCGGCGAAATCTAGCTATTTTGCCGCTCTTATCGTGTCATCAGATAATCGCCCGGCCGCCCTGTTTAGGGTGACCCGCTCCCTCCTCCATCTGGAAGCGCGGGATGACCCCTTGCAGGGTCAAGCCGAAGATTTTGTGCAGTATCTGTATGACAAAATCGCTTAGATTCGGGAAGGGCTGGCCTCTGACTGGATATGTCCGGATGGGATGACTGAGGCAGGTCTTGAGAGTGTTATCTGGGAGGAGTTCGATCCTGTGGCTCCCGAGGACATGGACAGGATCCTGGGACGGCTGAACGCGACCACATGTTTATTGGACCCGTGTCCCTCCTGGTTGATACTGGCTTCCCGGGAGGTTACACGAGGCTGGCTCCAGAGGATTGTAAACGCTTCTCTGAGTGAGGGGGTCCTGCCGGCCGCTTTGAAAGAAGCGGTGGTGAGGCCCCTCCTCAAGAAGCCCTCTCTGGATCCGGCTGTTTTGGCTAACTATTGTCCAGTCTTCAACCTTCGCTTCTTGCGAAGGTTGTTGAGAGTGTGGTGGCGCAACAGCTTCCCCGGTACCTGGATGAAGCTGTCTATCTAGACCCGCTCCAGTCCGGCTTCCGGCCTGGGCATAGCACGGAAACGGCATGGGTCGCGTTGGTGGATGATCTCTGGAGGGCTCGGGATAGGGGTTGCTCCTCTATCCTGGTCCTGTTAGACCTTTCAGCGGCTTTTGATATCATCGACCATGGTATCATGTTGCACCAGTTGGAGGGGCTAGGGGTGGGGGGCACCGTTCTGCGGTGGTTCTCCTCCTACCTCTCTGACTGGTCGCAATCTGTGTTGACAGGGGGGCAGCGGTTGACCCCAAGGCACCTTGCTTATGGGGTGCCACAAGGGTCGGTCCTCTCACCCCTTCTGTTCAACATTTATGTAAAGCCTCTGGGTGAGATCATCCGTGGCTTCGGGGTGGAGTTCCATCAGTACGCTGACGACACCCAGCTGTACATCTCCACCCCAGGCCACCCCAACGATGCCCTTGAAGTGATGTCCCAGTGCCTGGAGGCCGTGCGGGTCTGGATGGGGAGAAACAGGCTCCGACTCAACCCTTCCAAGACCGAGTGGCTGTGGCTTCCGGCGTCCCAATATAGCTAGCTGGTGCCATCGCTGGCTATTGGGGGCCAATCACTCACCCCCACAGAGAGGGCTTGCAACTTGGGCATCCTCCTGGATGCATGGCTGTCTTTAGAAGATCATTTAACGGCCGTGGCCAGGGGGGCTTTTTATCAGGTTCGCCTGATATGCCAGTTGTGCCCCTTTCTAGATTGGGACTCCCTACGCACGGTCACTCAGGCACTCCTCACCTCCCGCCTGGACTACTGCAACGCTCTCTACATGGGGCTCCCCCTGGGGTGCACCCGGAGGCTCCAGCTGGTCCAGAATGCAGCCATGCGGGGGATTATGGGAGCGACGGGGCGCTCCCATGTGATACCTCTCCTGTGCGAGCTGCACTGGCTCCCGGTGGTCTTCGGGTGCACTTCAAGGTGTTGGTGACCACCTTTAAAGCGCTCCATGGCTTAAGGCCGGGATATTTACGAGGCCGCCTTCTGCCATCAATAGCCTCCCACCGGCCAGTACACTCGCACAGAGTGGGCCTCCTCAGGGTGCCGTCCGCCAGACAGTGTTGGCTGGCGATCCCCAGGGGGAGAGCCTTCTCTGTGGCGGCGCCCACCCTCTGGAACAACCTCCCCCCAGAGATACGTATAATATCAGACCTCCGGATTTTTCGTCGGGCCCTGAAAACTTATTTATTTTAACTAGCCGGGCTGGCTTGATCCCACAGTTTTGGGTTAAATTTTAACTGATTTTAAATTGGGTTTGTTTTAAATCGCGGCTAAAAATATTTAAATATTTAAATAAAAATATTTAATTCATTTTAAACTGTTTTTAAATTTTGTATGTTCTGTTTTTATTTCGGCTCTTCATCGCCCTGAGTCCTATTGGAGAAGGGTGGTATATAAATTGAAACAAATAAATAAAAATAATGAGGGATGGTGTGGCGTAAGAAGATCAACACTCTATATAAAAAGAGCCTTGGTAGTACAGGGGTTTAAGGCACCCTGTTATTAAGCTGGTTATTAAGACCAGCTGCCTGCAATTACCGCAGGGTTCGAATCTCACCAAGGCTCAAGGTTGACTCAGCCTTCCATCCTTTCTAAGGTAGGTGAAATGAGGACCCAGTTTGTGGGGGCAATAAGCTGACTTTGTATAAATATACAAAAGGATGAAGGCTATTGCTGAGCACATTGTAAGCTGCCCTGAGTCTTCGGAGAAGGGCGGCATATAAATCAAATTAAAAAAAATAAAAATAAAAAAATAAATATATCAAGGTGTGCCTAATTATTAGGCAACTTTTTTCCCTCAGGCAAAATGGGCTAAAAAAGTGATTTAACTGATTCTGAAAAGTCAAAAATTGTATAAAGTCTTTCAGAGGGATGCAGCACTCTTGAAGTTGTTAAGATATTGGGGCGTGATCACAGAACCATCAAATGTTTTGTTGCAAATAGTTAAGAGGGTTGCAAGAAATGTGTTGAGAAAAAAAGACATACTTTAACTGCCAAAGATTTGAGAAGAATCAAACATGAAGTTACCAGGAACCAATAATAATAATAATAATAATAATAATAATAATAATAATAATAATAATAATAATAATAATAATAATAATAATAATTTCATTTCTCCCGAAGGACTCAGGGCGGTGTACAGCCTATTAAAAGCACAGACAAACATCAATTAAAATAATTTAAAATTATTAAATAATTTGGCTCAATTTAAAACCCCAGAAATTTAAAACACCCAATTTAAAATTATTATGTTGATAGCCCGGCCTGGCGGAACAACAGGGTCTTGAGTGCACAGCGAAATACCCGGAGGTCGGAGATCTTACGCACTTCCGGGGGCAGCTCATTCCACAGGGCTGGGGTTCCCACAGAGAAGGACCTGGGTGTCGCCAGCCGACATAACTTGACCGATGGCACCCTGAGGAGACCCTCTCTGTGAGAGCGAACTGGCTGGTGGGAGGCTATTGGTGGCAGAAGTCGGTCTTGAACGTACCCGGGTCCTATGCCATGGAGCACTTTAAAAGTGGTGACCAACACCTTGAATCGCACTTGGAAGACCACTGGGAGCCAGTGCAGCTCATGCAGGAGGGGTGTCACGTGGGCACAACGAGTTGCGCCCATAACCACCCGCACGGCCGCATTCTGGACCAGTTGGAGCCTCCGAGTGCTCTTCAAGGGGAGCCCCATGTAGAGAGCATTACAATAGTCCAGCCGGGAAGTGACAAGGGCGTGAGTTACCATGCGCAAGGCGTCCCGGTCCAGAAAGGGCTGCAACTGGCGAATCAGGCGAACCTGATAAAAGGCCCCCCTGGCCACGGCCGTCATATGCTCTTCTAAAGACAGCCATGCATCCAGGAGGACACCCAGATTGCGAGCCCTCTCTATGGGGGGCAAAGATTCACCCCCAATAGTCAGCGATGGCACCTGGTGGCTATATCGGGATGCCGGAAGCCACAGCCACTCAGTCTTGGAACGGTTGAGTCTGAGCCTGTTTCTCCCCATCCAGACCCGCACGGCCTGCAGGCAGTGAGAAATCACATCAAGGGCATCGTTGGGGTGGTCTGGGATGGAGATGTACAGCTGAGTATCATCAGCGTACAGATGACACTTCACCCCAAAACCACCCAGCGGCTTCACGTAAATGTTGAACAGAAGGGACAAGAGGACCGACCCTTGCGGCACTCCCCATGCAAGGCGCCTCGAGGTCGACCTCTGCCCTCCTGCCAACACAAACTGCAAGCGGTCGGAGAGGAAGGAGGAGAACCACTGCAGAACGGTGCCCCCTATTCCTAACCCCCTCAACCGCTGCAGCATGATACCATGGTCGATGGTATCAAAAGCCGCTGAGAGATCTAATAGGACTAGGACAGAGGAGCAACCCCTGTCCCAGGCCCTCCAGAGATCATCCACCAACACGATCAATGCCATTTCTGTGCTGTACCCCTGCCTGAAGCCTGACTGGTACGGGTCCAGATAGATAGCTTCATCCAGGTGCCGGGGAAGCTGTCGTGCCACCATGTTCTCAACAACCTTCGCCACAAAATGAAAGTTGGAGACCGGATGGTAGTTGGCTAATTCAGCCGGGTCCAGGGAGGGCTTCTTGAGGAGGGGCCTCACTATCGCCTCTTTCAAGGTGGCAGGAAAGGCACCCTCACTCAGAGATGCACTTATAATTCCCTGGAGCCGGCATCGTGTAACCTCCCGGGAGGCCAGTACCAACCAGGAGGGACATGGGTCCAATAAACATGTGGTGGCACTAATCTTACCCAGTACCCTGTCCACATCCTTGGGAGCCACAGGATCAAACTCCTCCCAGATAACATTCTCAGGACCTACCCTCGTCTCCTCCCCTGGACTCATCCAATTGGAGTCCAAGCCATCCCGAATCCGAGCGACTTTATCATGCAGGAATTGCACAAAATCCTCAGCATGACCCTGCAAGGGATCTTCCCACACTCCCCCCCCCGAAGAAGAGAGTGGGTCACCCTAAACAGGGTGGCTGGGCGGTTCTCTGCAGATGCGATAAGAGCGGAAAAATTGTTAGATTTTGCCGCTTTTATCACCACTAGGTAAGTCTTGATATAAGACCTCACCTGTGTCCGGTTGGAATCAGATTGACTAGCCCTCCAAATGCTCTCTAGGCCTCTTTTCCAACACTTCAATTCTCTCTGCTCCTCAGAGAACCAAGGAGCCAAGTGAGATCGGCATCAGGTCAGAGGCCGCAATGGCACGACGTGGTCCAAAGCTCCAGTGGCCACGCTCTCCCAGGCGGCCACCAGCTCTTCAGTCAAGTTGTGTGCCAGAGTCTCAGGAAATGGCCCAAGCTCTGTCAGGAACCTTTCGGGGTCCATCAGGCATCTGGGATGGAACCATCTGGTCAGTTCCGTCTCCCTGCAGCAGGGGAGAGCAGTAGGAAAGTCCAAGTGGAGGAGCGAATGATCTGTCCATGACAAGGGTTTAATATCTAGGTCCCCTCTACCAAGATCATTCAACCACTGACCAGAGACAAAAATCAAGTCCAGAGTGTGTCCCCCTATGTGAGTGGGGCCTTGAATTAACTGGGTCAGGTCCATGGCCATCATGGAAGCCATGAACTCCCGAGCCACCTCAGACGCCTCACCTGCAGATGGAAGGTTGAAATCCCCCATGACAATAAGTCTGGGGGTATCAACCGCCACCCCGGCAATGACGTCGAGTAGCTCGGGCAGGGTCGCTGCCACGTGGCAGGGAGCCAGGTACGTAGTCAGCAAACCCATCTGCACCCCATGGCCCCACTTCAAAAAAAGACTCACATCTGGCTATCTGAGGAACAGTGGTCTCCCTCGGACAAAGACTTTCCCTAATAATCACCGCCACTCCTCCACCCTTCCCCTGGGTCCTTGGCTGATGAAATGCACGGAAACCTGGTGGGCACATTTCAACGAGGGGAACCCCCCCCCTCTTGGCCCAACCAGGCCCAACAAATTATCCTCCAGTGCTGTCATATTTCAGAACTGCAACCTACCTGGAGTGCCCAAAAGTACATGGTGTTCAGTGCTTAGAGACATGGCCAAGGTAAGAAAGGCTGAAATCTGACCACCACTGAACAAGACGCATAAATTGAAACAGCAAGACTGGGCCAAGAAATATCAGATTTTTCAAAGGTTTTATGGACTGATGAGATGAGAATGACTCTTGATGGACCAGATGGATGGGCTCATGCCTGGATTAGTAACAGGCACAAAGCTCCACTTTGACTCAGATGCCAGCAAGGTGGAGGTGGGGTACTGATATGGGCTGGTATTATGAAAGATGAGCTAGTTGGACCTTTTTGGGTTGAATATGGTTGAACTGTTTTTTTCCTTTGTGTAAAAACAGATGCAAAAAATGAGTTAGGTAGTTCTGCTTTCTTCCTGTTGCTTGTCACCTTCCTGCCATTTTCTCCCAGCAATGGGCCAATTGTTTCCTTGTCTTTTTTCTTGTTTTTAACATGTTGAAAGAAGATTTTTTTGTTATTTTTTTACTTTTGGCACAAGCCTTTGTTCATTGTGAGTCTTAGCTTTCCTCACTTCATCTTTGCAGGCTTGGGCTATTTGTTGATATTAGTTATGTGGCCCTCTTTTCACTTTTTATACTTGTCATTTTTGTCTTTCAATTTGTCAGAGTTCTTTATGCAGCCATGCTGGTTTCTTTTGAAAGCTGTTATTTTTCTTCTTCATTGGTATTATGCTAGACTGGGCTTTTATAATTGCACTTTTCAAAATTTCCCAAGCTTCTTGAGTTATAGAACTGCTCCTCCCATTTATCTGCAGGTATTTGTGTAATAGCACCGAAATCAGTGGTGGGTTGCTACTGGTTCACCCTGATTCAGCAACGGCGGGAGGATCCGCCCACCTGCCTGGATGTCATCAAATACGTTCTGCGCATGCACAGAAGTGGTGTGCATACGAGTGAAGCGAGTGCGTGCATGAGCGAACTGGTAGCAAAGGAAAGTGAAAGCCACCGACCAAAACGTCAATTGTAAAAGACTGATTTATTAACTACCAAAATCAAATGGATTGAGAGATGTGTTAGTGCAAGTAGGCCTTTAACTAGGCCTTTAATTTATCTGAAATTATAGATTTCATAATACAATCATTTAACCATTTTCCTTTAACAAGTTTCCTTTTTAGAATGCATGATAGGAAAGAATTTAGCCAGAGCTTTTGTATAAGCCTTAGTAGGCATGATAATCTGACTTTGTATTTTTGTACAAAAGTCTCAAAATATTTTTTTCAATAAATCATGTTTTAGAGCACATAGCTGCTCAAATAGTGGAATAAGAATTTGAGCTGTAAGAAGACATTGCTTTGCCATAAAATCCCACATATTTTCCCTCAGAAGCCTCTCTAAATGTTGATTTTTGTTTTCTGTTTTTTTACACCTATATTTATTTCCCTTAAGAATAGCTAGAATAGGTGAGTTAGCAAGACATACCCTTTCTTGGTACTGGAGAAAGTGCGAGGGAATCCACATTTTCATTTATCTTTTCCCTGTCAGATAGTGAAAGATCTAACATCTGTTGTTTTTCCAGTTCTGGTGGAAAGTCTTATTCAAGTGATTCGGGGGCTGCAAATTTTATTTTAATTACAGTTTCCTTTCGTATAGAATGTTCTTCTGTCTTTGATTGCTTTGAAGTTTCTTTAATGAGGAAAGGGAGTCTGGACTGATTTCATATTGTTCTTTCTGTTTCCCATGCAGTTAAAATCCATTCAAACATCTTTACTTGTATTTTTTGCCTCCATGATATCTTCTCTGTAGAACAGTGGTTCTCAACCTTCCTAATGCCGCGACCCTTTAGTACAGTTCCTCATGTTGTGGTGACCCCCAACTAGGGGTGGGTTCTAAATTTTTTTACTACCGGTTCTGTGGGCATGGCTTATTTTGTGGGCATGGCTTGGAGGTCATGTGACTCGGTAGGCGTGGCTAGCTGGTCATGTGACCGGGTGGCCATGGCTATGTGTATAGGGACTACTCAGAGGGCTGAAAAAAGTCATTTCTGACAGGTCCTCACACTTTTGACTGGTCCTCACACTTATGACCATCCTCACATTTATGCCCGTGCAGCATTCTTAACAACCGTGTCACTCATTTCACAACTGCTTCTCTTCACCATGGTGACAAGATAGGGCAAAAACGTAAAATGTGAGGACATCGTAAGTTCGAGGACTGGTCAAAAGTGCGAGGACCAGTCAAAAATAACTTTTTCAGCCCTCTGAGTAGTCCATATGCACAAAAGGATTACCCAGAGGGCTGAAAAAAGTGATTTATGACAGATCCTCGCACTTTTGACCGGTCTTCGCACTTATGACTGGTCATCATTTATGCCCATTGTAGCATTCTTAACAACCATGTCACTCATTTCACAACTGCTTCTCTTCACCATGGTGACAAGATAGGGCAAAAACGTAAAATGTGAGGACAGTCGTAAGTTCGAGGACTGGTCAAAAGTGTGAGGATCAGTCAGAAATAACTTTTTCAGCCCTCTGAGTAGTCCATATGCATAAAAGGATACAGCAATAGAGAGGGATGAAGGAAGGGAAAGGAAATTAGAGTAGGAGGGACAGTAAGAGAGGGAGGAAGAGAGGAGGAGAAGGCGAAAGGAAGAGGAAGTAGGGAGGAGAAGAAGAGGAGGAGGAAGAGAAAGTAAGAAGGAAAGAAAAGAGAGAGGTGGTAGGTTTGAGGAGAAAGATTGCTGTGCAATAAAAAAGATGAAAGGGAAGAAAGCCAATCCCAAACAAATATAAAGATATTAAGATAAAGAATGAATTGTTAAACTTTAAAGAATAAAAGAGAACAAATATGAATAAATAACAATAATTAGAAACACACATAGAAACATACAATGTATTTTCTTTGAACAGAGTATTTGGCTGGTTCACAAATTTAAACAGTGTTTAGTCATTTCAATTAAATTTACAATTTCTATATTTCCTTTTTGCCATATTTATTCATCTATTTTTGTAAAAAACCAATATTACCCTTCATCCTCATCTCTAATCTTAATCAAATTCAATTTTTCCCTTCTATTCTATATTATACCCCTTCCCATTGTCATCTATTTTTATATCCATCCTCACATTGGTTAATTATGTAATATTACAGTTGTTTAATATAAATTCAACATTTTAATATAAATCAATTAGTTATATAACTACCTTTTTTGTATATTAATCAATATGAACATGAATATTCCAATTATTTCCATGCAATCCAATTTCTTACAAATCAATTAATTATATTTACCAATAATAATAAACCAAATAATTTCCCCCATATATTCCTCCAAACCACAACTTAACCATTTCTGCTTTCAGAAATATACAACTAATAGTATCTCAATTATTACAATTCCCTAGTTAAATAGAGCTTTTTTCTTTTGTGTTTTAAAATCTTGAACTCTCCTCTTTTTCCCTAAATTTCCCATTGTTTGCACCTACCTTTTTTGGTGAGGAAAAAGAAAAGAAATCTGCCAGCCTAATTTTCCAACGTTGCAGCAACAGCAAAACAGTTTCAGTTTCGTTTTTCAGCATAGCTAGGGGGGGAAAAAAATTGCTCCAGCACTCTTTGCAAGGAAGCAGCAGAGCCCTGAGCAAAACAGCTGAGAGCAAATCAGCTGAGAGTCGGGAGCCGATCTAATCAAGGGCTAATTAGCCTATGCTGAAGCTCCGCGGGCCAATAAAATTGCAAAAAAACACTGAACCCTTTGTTAAATTGCTGACTCGCCCGCCCCTCGCCCACCACTGTTTATTGGCAATAAATAGTGGTGCAGAGGGGCGGGGCGAGCCATCAATTTAACAAAGCCCCGCGGCAAGAATTTAAACAGGTTTTTTCCCTCTAGCCATCAGCTGGGACTCAGGAGGCAGCAATAGATTGGGAGTGGGCGGGGTAAGCGAACGGCCGGCAATCCAACAGAGCAGAGAGTGAGGGTGAGTGAAGGCATGGGGGGGGCGAGAGAGGGCTTTGGCGACCACTGTGAAATGGCCGTTCGACCCCCAAAGGGGTCACGACCCCCAGGTTGAGAACTGCTGCTGTAGAACAACTGTGAATGTATCTAAAATAGTCTAATAAGTTCAAGTAAAAAGTAGTGAAATCTACACTAACCAAGTTTTACATATTTTAAGTAAAACTAATTTAAAAAATAGAAATAGCTAAAAAATAACTATTTAAAAATAATATAAAAGTAAAAAGGGATAGGAACATAAAAAGTTATTGTTACACTGCTCCCTTGGCTCCCCTCCAAGTGTGTTGGTACAAATCTTAATACATTATGTTATTTCAAGACAATGATATTTATATAATTCACTTAAATTATTAACATTCTATTGTTTAACTTCCTTAAAGTATTGGATGTAAAGAACGGGGAAAATATATATTCTGTCTTTATTAATTACAGTTTAGGATATAAGTAATAAAAGAATTACAATTATTTGGCTTTTTCATTCAAATTATAGGTAACTACATTTGAGCCCAAAATTTCTGTTGCTAAACGAGAAGTTATTAAGTGAGTTTTGCCGCATTATATGACCTTTCTTGCCATAGTTGTTAAGTGAATCACTGCAGTTAAGTTAACAACATGGTTATCAGGCTTCCCCATTGAATTTGCTTGTCAGAGGGTTGCAAAAGGTGATCATATGATACTGGGACACTGCAGTCATCATAAATAGGAGTCAGTTGCCAAGCATTTGAATTTTGATCAACTGACCATGAATATGAACTTATGAACAATCATAAGTGTGAAAAAAGGTCATGTCATTTTTTCAATGCCATTGTAACTATGAATGGTCACTAAATGAATTGTTGTAATTTAAAGACTACCTATACAACATTGAAAAGAAAGAGAGGAAAGATGTTAAGCCCAGCCCAAGAACCACATAGAACAATCATCCAAAGTTCAGTTCTTTATTTTATACCATATAGATAGAATCTTGCTAGACTAAATATATATACCACTCTAATTCTAATATATATTCTGGGACATTCTAGTCAGGGGTGGGTTCTAAATTTTTTTACTACCGGTTCTGTGGGCGTAGCTTATTTTGTGTGTGTGGCTTGGTGGGGGGGGGGGGTAATGTGACTGGGTGGGCGTGGCCAACTTTTTTTTTTTAACTTTTAAAAGCATTTTTTCTACAACCTTAAGAGGTTGAAGAAAAAAATGCTTTTAGAAGCCTCTGATGATCAGGCAACTCAGCTGGGATCGCCAGAGGCTTTCAAAGGCATTTTTTTTCTTGCAACTTCTTTGGCCGAAGAGGTTGAAGAAAAAAAAAAGCCTTTAAAAGCCTCTGGCAATCCTAGCTGAGCCACGCAATCATCAGAGGCTTTTTTTTTTATTTTTAAAAGCATTTTTTCGGCTGAAAAGGTTGTAGAAAAAATGCTTTTAAAAGTATATATATAAAAAAGCCTCTGATGAGTTGGGCGGGGTAAGCAAGCGGCGACCAGGTTTGGGGGCATGGCCAGCCAATGTTATTACTGGTTCTCCGAACTACTACAAATTTTTACTACCGGTTCTTACAAACCGGTGTGAACCGGGAGCAACCCATCACTGATTCTAGTGTATCCTATTAGGCTATCCTAAATCTCTTTCTCTTTATGTGATCCATCTCAGTATTGTGTTATCTCTTATTTTGTGCCCATCCTTGGAATGTGTTTCCTCCTTCATGTAAAACTGCTTTACTGCAGTCTATCACACAACTTATTCTTTGTAGACACAATCCATCACAATGGGAAGGCATACATCAATATGTTTGTTATACAATAAATTTTCAAATTAGGTTTCTTGAAATGTCCATTGTATTACTACTTTGTATGTGTATGTATTTATACATGTTAATTTTTCTCTTCATTTCCTCATAAGAGCAGGGTTGGGGGGGAAGTTTCAGGTCATTTGAATATTGATCCATTAGTTGTGACATAAATTGATTGATCCTCTGAACCTGACATCATGGATTGAGACAAAGTGATTGCCCAAAGTCACCCAATTGGTTTTCATGCCTCTAAGGTGGAACTGGAATTCATAGTTTTCTAGCCCGGTGCTTTATTCACTAGATCAAACTGGTTCTGTATGTTTAATAGAAGAAAAAACAGCTTCTGGAATTCTTTTCAACTCTTTAGTGACACATAATCCTAACCCAGAAGAATACTGATAAAATACCCAAGATTTACTCAGATAAAGTGAGTGTTAATCTCTCCAAATTATCTGACCTGTGGAGGTATAATTCTATTCACCAGCATGAAACTTTTAGAAAGAGATTAGTGATTTCCTCTTTTATGGATGTTCTTTGAATGGGAAGTGCACATTTTTAGTTCCTTAAATTAGGAATAATTGTTTCCAGATTCTTCTTTTATCCAAGAAGAATACCCAGAGGTGTTGCATATTTGCAGAGGTGTTACAGTATTTTCAGGATAATATTTCTATTTTTATGTTTTCAAAAACAACAACAGTTGATTATACAAGATGGCTTCCAAATGCCATGTAACTAGTTTTTGTCTATTGCTTACTTATATTGTTTTAGTGCTTTTCACCTCCATTCAAAAAAAAAATAAAAATCATAATGGGCTTTCCAGATATTGTTAGGGCTACCAGGCTGGAAAAATCTGGACAATGATTAAATAGCAGCAAGGAGATATAGAAAACCCCCATGTTTTGTTGCCATCTGGAAATCATTCAGATTTTCTCCAGTCCAGACATGATAGTCCTAATTTCACAACTCCCAGTAGTTCAACTTGTAACATACAGTATATGATTAGTAGCCATATGATTCACAGCAAGACATCCTCCTATGGAAAAAAAAAAACCCTGTATGTTTTTTTAGAAATACTGGAGGGTCAGATCCAGAGTTCTTTTATGTACTTCAGAATAATTAAGAAAACAAATCAAATTGATTATTCCTTCATGTTTCCTTCCTTTTCTTTCATTTTTATGGAGCTGAAATGGGGAAACATTCCATTCCTTCCTAGTAAGGAATTTTTGTAAGTTCTGATTCAGAACTGAGTAAGATTTCTCCAACTTGGTAAAAACTCCAGATATATTGAACTACAACTCTCATCCTTAGCCAGCATTACCATTGACCCAGCTGACAGGCTATAATGCAAATTTAAATTAAATACACCTGCATATAGACCATATTTAAAATTAAAGGGCAAGAAGCAGTCCTCAGTCCTTCAAAATAGGCCAGACCAGGAAACAGTCTGTACAAGAAATATTGGAACTCCACTTTATTGTTATATGTTATAAGAGATTCTTGAAAGCCTTGGGGTGTTTTCTCTCCCCTATTGCTTTGTATTGCTGTGTGACGGGGTGAATTCCCATTACTTGTCCCAGCTCTTGCCAACCTAGCAGTTTGAAAGCATGTGAATATGAAAAGATAAATAGGTAGTGCTTCAGCAGAAAAAGTTACTGAGTTCTGTATTTTCTTTTTTTGTCCAATTTTTTTTAATTTTTTATCAACATATTTAAATGTAGTCTTTTGTCCATCATTAATCATTATTCATTCATCTTATTCTTTAACTTCCATTTGCTAATTAGTTGTTCGGGTCTGCTCTTTCTACCATCTTCTTCATTTTAATACAACCTTTCCTTTTCTTCTCCCCTTCTCCCTCCTCTTCTATCCCTTTCTACTTTCCTCATTCCTCCTCTCCTTCCTTTTCTACTTCCTCTCCTCTTTCCCGTCTCCTCTCTTCTTCCTCCCTTTCTTACCCTCTCTCCTACTCTTCTTTTCCCTTCTTTCTTCCCCTCCTTTTCCCATTCTACTTTTCTCTTCTCACTTCCCAACTCCCCTCCTTCTCCCTCTCACTCCTCTCCCCTTTTCCACTCCCTTGTTGTTTTCTTTTTCAATTCAATCTGAGATGGTATTCGAGCAGCCCCAATTTCAATTCATATACATCTTCATTTCAAATTTCTTTTTTGCTTTATAGTTATATCTCTTCTTACATTCCTGCACATTATTAATCAATCCATGTACCATTTGGGTATAACATTTTTGTGCCATCATCTTCATAATTTCATGATTTATTTCTTAATACATATATTTGTCTTTCCTTTTTCATTTAATTTTAATATATTACAACTTATTCATCCCAAAGTTCTTATCTTTACTATGTTTATTGTCTATACTCACTTTCTATCCATTGATAAAAATTTCCCCATATGTTGTAATTCTCCGATTCTTCTTTCCCTTTAATTGCCAATGTCAACCTATTCATTTCTGCACATTCCAATATTTTCTTAATTATCTCTCCCTTTGTAGGGATTTTTTCTGCTTTCCAATTTTGTGCAAAAAAATTCTTGCTGCTGTTATTACATGTATTATCAAATATATGTGTTCTTTACTGTACTTCTCTGAAAGAATACCCAACAGGAACAATCCTGGTTTTAAATCAATATGTTGCTGTGTCATTTTCTCTAGTCATATTCTAATTTTTGCCCAATAGTTTCTCGCTTCTGGACATGTCCACCATATATGATAATATGATCCTGGTATCTGATGGCATTTCCAACATTTGAGTTCCATATTTTCATAGTGCCATATGATGACAGAAACGTTCCTCAGACAACTCAGACTCTCTCTGCTGAGAATTGGAGATGAACATAACCTCCTTGAGTTGGTCACGACTGGACAGGGGAAATCTTTAAGCCTTTATGCCAAAGAAAATTTAGTCAGTTTAAGTTTCTTTTTCTTTTCTGGGCATTTTACTAATTGCTGCATTCAAAGTCATCTCTGATTTTCTACATGAAATATTGTTCCCACAATATAGTTTATTTATTATATTTATATAATTATTTTCCTTCAAAGATCTAGATATTGTTCTCTCACACCTATTTATCCTATTTTGGATCATATGTATTGGCATTCCTTCCAAGTGACTTGGTGAAGTCTCAAACTATTCTCACTATGTCATGGTGTCATGTCAAACTGAACGCAGATAAGATATAGATCAAACGTAGACAAGACAAGACATCAAAATTTCCATTTTGATGTCCCACCCTTTCCGCCTCTTCTCTGTTTTAACAGCTGCCAGCTTTCTTGGAGATGGGGGATCTAGGAGCTCAAATCAATGAAGATTTTCTTTAAAGTCCTTAATTGACATATAATTACACTTAATGAATGATCTTCTAGTTCTTCACCACAGATAGCAAAGCAACTGGTTCATGATCTGATGATTTCACACCCAGATTAGTTCAGCTGTCTGAGCTAATAACTAAGCTATTAATTAAGCTACTGAACTAAGCTATTAATAATACTATAGTTCTCTCTACTCCCTGATCCAGGTTCTAATCAGTGCTGTTGGGTTACTCTAGACAAGATGTGTCAAACTCAAGGCCTGCGGAAAACTTCCAGTTGGTGACTCGTGGCGACATGGCGTGGTAAGAGCAATCGCTCCTTCCCACTGCCACTTAACGCTATGTTTTGGGGACACTTCAAGGCGTGGAAGCCTGGAGGGCTTCGCGGACAATAGTGGGGCTTCGGTGAGTCGAGTGGTGGAGCGCAAACCCACCCGGCGGGACCGATATCCACTGTGAAACCAACGAGGTGCGTCTGCCTGTTAATGGCAGACCTGAAGCCACGATAGCTAACAAGACGGGAAGCAAGAATTCCAGGAAAGAGAGGCGGAGTGCACTCGTAACCACTTCTTCCAGAGCACGCTTGAGATCGGCAAGAGTTTCGCTGGGTGGGTCGGATTGAAAGGTCTCATAGGAGGAGAAAGCGGCGACTGAAAGAAAGAGGAGGATTTGACAGCTGAAAGGATCGCAGACAGGCCGGCAAGAAACAAGAAGGAGAGATTGGCAAGTGGAACAGCGGTGCTACCTGATTTGGATGTAACTTGCTGTATGGATCGATCAAGAGAGCTCTGAAGACGTAGGAAAGAGATTTTGCTGATTGGAAAGGAGAACGACTGGAAATTAGGACCGGAAGTGCAACCATGCTTGATACCAACGAGAAGAATAACGAAGAGCTAGAGAGGAAAGAAGGAGCACCAGGAAGAGACAAACGGAATAATTAAACTTATTTTCATAAGACTCTGAAGAAGCGAGAAATAAAACGGGTGATATTAAATTAATATACTTTCCTGCACAGACTCTAATAAGTGTGGTTTCTGAAGGGACTAAGAAGAACTGAATAAAAATTTGTACCTACATAGATTACTATTAGTTTAAAATTAGTTTAAATTTACAATATATTCATATCTATTTTCTCTTCTTCGTACATTTAAAGTATTTAAAGTATTTATATAAGCATTCAAAGTATTTAAAGTATTTATATATTTAAAGTATTAATATAACGTAGCTAATTAATATATTTATAAAGTTGAATACAACTCTTATTGCATCAAATAACCAGTATATTATAAGGTTAAATACCTGCATAGTCATATTAGGATCTACTCTCTTTTCTTGTTTTCCATCTTTTTTTGTTATATGCATAGATTGACTATATTGCTTAATATTATTAAGGATTAATTTTAAACAGTGATTTATCTTATAGTATTAATTAATTAATTGTTTACTGATTGGCTATTGAGCATTAATTTACTGGTCTCCTGCTGACTATATATATATGTACTGAGAGCTTTTTTTTTTATGAATTGAGAATTTAATTAATTGATAATTAGGACTTAAGCTAAATAAGAAATATTGTTTTCAAATATTGATTAGCTACCAAAGCTAATCAGTTGGTAGCACAGTGGAGAAACTGTTTGATTGCGCTATTTAATATTTGTCCTGCAAATTGGGAATATTTTAAAATAATTCTTAGTCCTGCTAATCTAAGCAAAGGGAAAGACAATTAATGGATGATTATTTGGAGGAACATAGAAAAGATAGTCAGAGAACAGGCGAAAGTGCTGAGGGAGATGACAAGTCTTGCATCCACTGTGGCAAAAACAGGAAAGAAAGTAACCTCCAGCCTCTCAAACCCCACAATCACAATGTCGTCCCCTGCAACCCAAAAGTCGATAGAAGGGCTATCAAAAATCGAGAAATCATCAGTGATTCCAACAATGTAAGCGATGCAGTCGTCATTAGCAACGATTCAAGAGACAATGCTCTTAATGCAAGAGAAGATGTCTAGCAATCACCAAGAATTGAAAACAGACATTCAAGGCATTGATCAGAAAATGAGTGACATACAACAAGCTATACAAAAGAACGAACAGAGAATACAAAAAATGGAATCTAAGATTGAACAACAAGAGAGGAACCTAGAGACAGTAGATCAAAAATTAATGGTCCAGAATAGGGATCTGGAAGATTCGATTACGCAGCTGGAAATGGATAGAGCTTCCTTCTATCTGCGTTTCCAAAACATTGCAGAAGATAAGGACGAAAACCTGGGCCAAGTAATGGCAGAATTAATAGCGGAGGTTCTTCAACAGGATACAGACGACATAATAAAAGAATTGGACGAGGTGTACAAGGTACAGACGAACTATGCTAGACGGAACAAACTACCCAGAGAGGAACACATAAGGTTCGCACGGAAGAAAGTTAAAGACATCTTTTATAAAATGGTAAAGGAAGAACCAATCAACTATAAGGAAAGGGAGGTGGTTGTCTTGAAGCAAGTGCTGAGGAGGGTGAGAGAACAACGAAGAGACTATAGATTCCTCGCCATACAGCTGAATAAAAGGAATATACTCTTCAGATGGACCTTGCCAGAAGGTATGCTGATTACATGGCAAGGGAGGAAAATTAAAATAAACTGTCTGGTGGAGGCTCAAGAATTCCTTGAACAACTGAGAGGGTCAGAAGATGAACAGAGCAGCAAAGAGGAATTGGAAGCTGTTACCACAAAAAAGGAACTCACCCAAAGAAGATCCAAAGAAGGGACCCCGGAGGGGAAAGAGAGTTTAGAGGAGAAAGAGAAGGAAGAAAAAGAAAGCAGAGAAGCAGGGAAGAAACAAAGACCACAAAGAGCGGTCCAAGCAAACACCAACCTTAAATTCAAGTAAATCAACACAAGGCAAAAAGGATGGATGATTGGAAAATCCTATCGATCAATGTAAATGGACTTAACGATTATAAAAAAAGAAAAATTTTCTTTAACAAATTAGTCATACAAAATGTAGACATAGTCTGTCTTCAGGAGGTACACATTAAACAAGAAGACAAAAAATATTTGGAATATAAAAAATTGGGGAATCTTTATACCTCCTTAGCCATGAAGAAAAAGCGAGGGGTGGCACTAAATATCAAAAAAGAGATAAAGACAGAATTGAAATATGCAGACCCAAAAGGCAGACTACTAATTGTTGAAATCAAGAGAGACAACTCTTCAATATTAATAGCAGCGATCTATGCCCCAAACAAAAATTTGAAAGAGTTTTATAATAAAACGCGAGAAATAATAAGGAGAATGGATAATAATAATATTTGCATCATTGGGGACTTTAACGGAGTGGTTGACGCGAATAAAGATCATAAAAGACCCAGAGGCCAAAAGAAAAAAAGGAAAAATCTACCAAAAACCTTCTTCGACTTAGTGGATGAACTAAATCTTGTAGACATTTGGCGAACATTACACCCCAATAAAAGACAGTACACTTTCTATTCTAATCCTAATAAATCATGGTCTAGAATAGATATGATGTGGGTGAGCAGGAATATGGGAATGGACATTGTATCAGCAGAGATCTTACCCAATACCTGGGCAGACCATAATCCACTGGAAATTAGATGGAAGAGTAGATACAAGAGAAAGAATATGAGATGGAGAATGAACACACAATTCCTTCGAGACAAAAAAAATATTGACAAAGTTAGGGGGGAGCTAACAATTTTTTTCAAAGAAAATGAAAAAGAACCAATGGACCGGGGAATAATCTGGGATATGATGAAGGCCTATTTAAGAGGCCTAATGATAGCATACGGAGCATACAGAAATAAAGAGAGGAGAAAAGAAGCTCAAAGAACATTGCTAGAAGAACTGGCAAAGGCAGAGAAAGAGGCACAACAAAACCCTGACAACGAAACAATAAAAGAAAATTGGATGACCATCCATCATAAATTAAATATAATGGATCAAGAAAAATTAGCATATGAAATTAAGAGAACAAAACAATATTATTTTGAGAACGCCAATAAGCCAGGCAGGTGGCTATCCTACAGAATTAAAAAAGAGAGAGAGAAAGGAATTATTTTCCAATTAGAGGACCCGGAAGGCCACATTGTAACCAAGGAGGAAGAAAAACTGGAAATAGCACGCGAATACTATGCATCTTTATATAAAGAAGAAGATATTCCCAAAGACAAAGTAAAACAATATTTATTGGAGGAGGGAATGCCACAGATCGGAGAGGAGGAAAAAGAGATGTTGAATAAAGAGATTACATTAACAGAGTTAAAGACAGCAATTGCCAAATTGAAAAAGAATAAATCTCCAGGCCCGGATGGATTCCCAGGGGAATTATATAAAAATTTAGAATTAGAAGACATTCTGTTCCCAAGAATGCTTGAAATTTTTAATGAGGCCTTAATGAAAAATAAAATACCAGAATCTTGGAGAGAGGCTTATATTACACTTCTACCAAAAGAAGGATCGGACACCAAATTAATACAGAATTATAGGCCAATTTCTCTTCTCAATATTGATTATAAAATATACATGAGCATATTAGCGGAAAGACTAAAAAGAATCCTCAATAAGATAATACATAGTGACCAGAATGGATTCCTCCCAGGGAGGCAAATTAGGAATAACACAAGGATGATTTTGGATGTGATAGAATATTATGAGGAACACCCGGACAAAGAGGTGGCATTAGTTTTTTTAGACGCCCAGAAGGCCTTCGACAATTTGAATTGGGAGTTTATAAAGCAACAACTGAATATAATGGGATTTGGACAAAATTTTGCAAACACAATAAACACGATTTATGAGAAGCAAAGGGCTAACATCCTAGTAAACGGCGAACTTACTAAAACATTTCAGATCAGTAAAGGAGTAAGACAGGGATGCCCAATGTCACCACTTCTGTATATACTGGCACTAGAAGTGCTATTAAAGAAGATTAGAGAGAGTGATCAAATTAAAGGGCTCAAAATCAGGAAGGAAACATATAAAGTCCAAGCGTTCGCGGATGATGTCGTTTTAATCATGGAAGAACCGGCAGAAACAGGCATACAAATATTGGAAGTACTTGACAAGTATGGAGAAGTAGCGGGGCTCAAATTAAACAAATCTAAAACCAAAATGCTCACCAAAAATATGACGAAAAATCAGAAAGAAGCCCTGGAGGAATCCATGGGAATACAAATTGTGAAGAAAGTTAAATACCTGGGAGTGTGGATCTCAACAAAATATTTGGCTCTCAAAGAGGACAATTATGTCCCTTTGGTAAAAAGCATAAAATAAGATTTAGAGAAGTGGGGGAAGCTCCAGATTTCCTTCTTAGGGAGGATAGCGACAATCAAAATGAGTGTCTTACCGAAATTGTTGTATCTGTTTCAAACGGTGCCAATTAAATTAGATAAAAATTTTTTCAGAGAGTTCAATGCCACCATTAGGAAATTTATTTGGGGAGGAAAAAAGCCAAGAATAGCAATTAGGAGTTTACAAGATAAAACAAATAGAGGAGGGCTTGGATTACCTATTTGGGAAACTTATCATAAAGCAGCAATTCTTGTTTGGCTAAAAGATTGGGCGACCTTGGCGAACAAAAGAATTTTAACGTTAGAAGGGCATGATCTTCAGAAAGGCTGGCATGCCTACCTATGGGAAACAGGGAAAAAAACAAAAACACACTTTAATAAACACAAATTGAGGGATATATTGAAGTCAACCTGGGAAGAAATAAGACGAAAACACTATACTAAAATTCCCAGTTGGCTCTCAACTATGGAGGCGATAATATACCCAAACGTTCTGGAACATGGTAAAACGGTGAAATATAAAGAAATATTAGACGAGGCAGGGAACCTTAAAACAATAGAACAGTTAAAAGAACAAGGCACTCATATAGAATGATGGACATACGCACAGATAAAATCAAGATACAAAAAAGATAAAGAACAATACGGTATAGAAATGGGTAGCAAAGATTTTGATAAGATTTGGATGAGCATGGACAATAAATTACTGGCTAAATTGTACAATTATTTGGTAGAATGTGACCTGATGGAGGAGGTGGTTAAAGACCCAATTTTAGCATGGGCCAAAAATATTGGGAAAAATATAAATTTGGAAGAATGGGACCAAATATGGAATAACAATATAAGGCTTACTAAGGCAACCACCTACAAGGAGAACCAGTATAAGATGATCTACAGGTGGCACCTAGCACCAGCTAGGATTGCCAAAATTTATCCCAACCTAAATCCAAAGTGTTGGAAGTGCGGGCATCAGCAAGGCACTTTTTACCATTGCTGGTGGACCTGCCCTCAAGCAAAAAAATATTGGAAGATGATTGGCAATTGGCTTTCAGAAATAATAGGTGAAACTTTTGAATTAGATCCTAAAATATTCCTCCTGGGAATTCTGAAGACGGAAATGGCAAAAAAGAAGAAATACCTAGCAGTGCATATAACAACAGCAGCAAGAATCTCTTTTGCTCAACAATGGAAAGAGAAAAAAATACCAACTAAGGAACAAGTAATCGGTAAAATAATGGAATGTGATGAGATGAATAAATTAACGCTGGAAATCAATGACAGAGAAGATTCTGATTATTATAGCGTGTGGGACAAGTGGTACGGGTGGTTAGAGAAGAGGAAAATGAAATAAAAAAAAAAAAGAAAGAGACTAGAGTGAGTACAAGAAATAGTTAAATGAAAGAGAAAGAGAAGATGTACCGTAGATGGTAGAAAGTAAAATGAGGTACGGAAAGGTTACATAGGTAAGCAAAAGATATGACTTATGTATTTATTAATTTACCTTTAAAGACCCATTATATATATATATACATTAAGAATGATATAAGTATATATTTATATACCATGTAATTGAGTAGCAAAGATTATCTATATGTACATACATTTGTATTTTTATTTATTTCCTTTTCCTATACCATGTAACCGGATGGACAAAAAACTGTATTATTACAATTTCTTAACAATAAAATTTTTAAAACCGAAAAAAAAAAAAAAAAACCCTCAAGGCCTGCGGGCCAGATTCAGCCCATGATGTGGTCGGATCTGGCCCACGGGGCTGTCCTGGTCTACCCAATGTGAAAATGAAAGATCGGGCCAGCCTGGCTTTGGCCTGGTCTATCCATTGCAAAGAGGAAAGATCGGGCCATCTGGGCTTTGGCCTGGTCTACCCATTGTGAAAAGGAAACCTGCCAGCAGTTTGGGAAGTGACGTCCAGCTGGCCATGCCCACCCAGTTGGCCATGCCCACCCAGTCAGCTACACCCACCCAGTCAGCCATGTCCACCCGGCCCCCCAAGGTGAACCCTGATGCGGCCTTCAATGAAATTAAGTTTGACACCCTTGTTCTAGACTTTACTAGAGGAAAATAGAGGAGGTACTATCTCTATCTTGCTCTATTACAACTTGGCTATATTAGATATTAGTTTAAGTTGCTGTGTTAACTCAGCAAGCCCTGATTGTATGCACATCTGTGTCAAGCTTCGATGCTATCTCAAAATAAATGACCTTCCAAACTGCCAATCTTTAAGGAAATTTTCTCTTTATTCGAGTACAGCAACCGGATCATGACTCTGCGTGGTCAGTACTGACCTTTGCCCCCCAATCCCTCCCTTTCCAATCCCCAATTCTCTGCTTCTCATTGGCTATCTTCCAAGTCACTCTCCTGATTGCTTTTCCTGTCAGTTCACAGGAATGTTCCCCCCCCCTTCATCTCCAAAGAGATTGAAACTTCAAAGGGATTTAGCAGGCAAAAGTTCAAGCTTCATCCTCCCTTTTCTATGTCAGCGCTGAGACGCTGACATCTTGGTTATCTCAAAAATCTGTTTGTAGTTCATGTGCTATTCAGTTGTTTAGTCAAGGCTGATTAGAATCTCATTACAATAAAATAGCTTTGTCATGATTTGATACCTTTCCCTAATCTGGTGCCACTCCTCTAAAATCAACTTCTACCAAAAGTACATCTGACTCTCATTTTTTATTTAATTGGGGGGGGAATGGCTCTTTGAATCAATCTAGAATCCTGGTGATAGCCTAGATAAATTCCTGAGATTTTATCAGAAACATTTTTGGAAGTTCCAAAATTTCTTTCTTCCAAAATTTAAAAAACTGTAAAGATGTTTCTTTTTAAGGATCTTTCTGAAACTGGGTAAGTATTAATTTTTAATTAAAAAAATATTATTTAGATACATATTCATCACCAATTAAGATATCTGAGGATCTGTATTTTTTGTTGTGATAAATTGGGATTATAGCAAATTATTATACATTTTCTTCGTATTTGATTGCTTTGTATTGTTTTGGGATACAAAAATAAAATTACTGTAATAAGGAACCCTTTGGACTGGTTAATTGACATATAATGAATGATCCCAAATCTTTTATTAACATTCACAATTAAGTAGACATTTGAACTTTGGTGTCCCTAGGTCAAGTCCAAAAGCCCAACCTCTATACCATCCAAATACCCCAGGCTAGAAACCAGGAGATGGTGAGTTCTAGTTCCATGTTAGGCATGAAAGCTGGCTGGGTAACTTTGGTCTAGTCATTGTCTCTCAAGACAACTGAGTTCACAGGGTTATTGTGGGGAAAATAAGGGGGGAGAGAATATTTGGTATATTTGTTGCCTTGGGTTAAAAAATAATACAGGAAGGATATAAATATTTTTTTAAAAAATTAAAAAATCCTAATCCTCTTTAAAAATACTTTGCAGGGCTTTAGCATCCAGTACAAAATGAAGAATGATGGAAGGCCTTTTCTACTGATCAGAGAAAAACACCAGAGTCAGGAGCAGGTTTTCTAGAACAGTGATTCTCAACCTGTGGTTTGCAGTCTCCTGGAAGTTTGCAATGCCATCACAGGGGGTGTGCAAAGGCTAAAAAAATGTTATGATTTAAATCTTTAAATCTTGGGGGTCCATAGCCATGATCTGTGGTCACAAAAGTATCTATAGGTCTATGGTGAAGAAAAGGTTGAGAACCACTGTTTTAGAAGAACGCTGAAGAATTCTGGAGGAATTATAACATTTACAAGCTGGTCAAAAATCAATAGTAGTTTACAGGCACAGTTAATTAATCAATAACAATAACAGCAGAATCAGGAAAAAGTGCTTATTTCTGTCTCCAAGACATCAAGAGGCCACACTGAAGCAATTCCTTGAAGTCTGGCCTACAGGCACAGAGAAAGAATAATCAAATTGTCCCAAAGTAGAAAACAGATTTTCTAGATTTGGAAGACAAAAGAGTGCTCAAATCCAGGCTATGAATCAAGTTATAAGCACAGATGAGATGGTTCCTAAAAGCCAGACAGGCTTTCTGGATACACAGTGAATGATCACAAGAGCTATTTCCAGCAACTTGACTAGCTTGCTGTGTGAGCTGTTATGCTCCAGGCAGATAAGCCCCACCCAAAGTTAGCTGGCACTTCTCCCAGTAGCAACTCCTGAGTAATCTGACCACAGAATCTTGTAGTTCTATGCCCTTCCATTTTTTAGCTTTTCCACCTGGTGGCAGTGGCACTCCTAAATATTCAAAGGTTGAGGTCTGAGTTTAGGGTTAGGAACTGAAAAAGAAGCCCAGCAAACACAAAAAAGTTCTCACATGGGTTGAACAGAGATAGTTCATACTGAAAATATGGGGAAAGCCACCAATAGTACACGACTTTAAGGGATGTATGTATCGCATTTTGAGGGTTTTAAATGTGGGAAAGTGAGGAAGATGAGGAGAAAGCATGAAGATGTAGGACTTGCCTAAGGCTACATATTTACAGGTTGTAAAATGTTTTACATTCAATTGCTGAAATGCCAAGGCATAGTAGAATAACCAATGCTCATTTTCTTTTTAGGTTTCTATATTTTCACCTCTGGCCTTTGGAAATTTTTCTCATGAGACAGTGGGAGCAGAGAGATCCAGCCCATGCTATCTAATAAAGAAAGAAGGAATGTACTGCTAAAACAGTAGAATATATGAATATACTATACTCAGAAAAGATTGCATTAAAAATAAGTGAAATAGATACCACTATCTCACTTGGTGGTATCATGCATAGATTATTACTTTTCAGTATCGTGAAGAGCAAAAATGTTAGGAAGAAAATCAGGATTCTGCTACATAGCTGATGTAGGAAACCTACAGACTGCAGGACACTTGCATCCTCTGTCTCACTGATCCAGATTTATGGTACTTAAATTTTGAAGGATGCCATAAGCAGGGATGATGCCTCGTAGGCAGAGCCATAAGATGCATATAGGTCAGGGGTGGTTCTAAATTTTTTTACTACTGGTTCTGTGGGTGTGGCTTATTTTGTGGGCGTGGCTTGATGGTCATATGACAATTCTTTAGGATTTAGCAAAGGTACTGGTCTACCAGGCTTTTAACTGCTTGCAGAGCTGTACTGGTCTATCCATTTATTTTTGCAGGCACATCGGTCTACTCATGTATTTTTGCAGGCACCGGTCTACCACCAAACTGCCTTTTACCACTGATCAACTATAGGGCGGCCCTTTGAAGCCCCGCGGCAAGAGTTTAAACAGTATTTTTCCTTATAGCCCATCAGCTGGGACTAAGGAGGCAGCAATAGATTGGGGGTGGGGCCAAATAAAAGGTAAAATAATGTGTTGGGGCGGGTAGGGGGGCAGGGGGGCAGAACCGGTTCGGTGACATCATATCGTCACCGCTACCGGCTCGGCGGAACTCGGCCAAACCGGGAGGAACCCACCACTGATATAGGTAGACGTTTAGATATCCTGATTTTATTCTCAGCATAGGCATCCTTCCAAACTACAATTATGCCAAAATGCTAATACATGTATTTCAGTGTCATGATGCAAATTCAATCTTTTGTATTTCCATCAAAATATTTTGGTATTGCACTCAGAGTGCAAAGCAGTGAAGTGCATGTTACAATGTAGATCAGACTTGTATTTTGTCATGTGCCCCTGCTTGTTTCCTTGGATCTTATGGATCTAGGATGACAAAACTCTTATTTTTTTTGAAGGAGATTCTATATTTTTTTTTTTAAAAAAAAGTGAAACCCATTTTTAGGCTTGATTTATTGCAAAGGATATTTCATGCCTCAAATAGTGGGAAAGCTTGTACTGTGGCTGATTTTCAGCTCTTAAAGGAATTTGAAAGGCCAAAAAATGGAGTTTTGGGTTGCATAAGGATTTCACCTATACATGAATGTCCTCCCCGCATGATTATAACAATTGATGGTGCATTAGAAACTAAAAGCTATGAAAGTTCCTTTAAATCATGATGCAGAAAAATGCTGAGCATCAATAGCATAGAATAGAACAGGAGAAGGCATTTGGTTAACTATTTTCTACTGTTATAGAAACAACTGAAGCAAAGATAGGACTGTTCTTTTGGGGCTCCAATTAGCAAAATGAAGGAAGTGATGTGTCTCATCATTCAAAGAATTTTCCCTAACCATAAGACCATTAAGTAGGACTAAGACTAGTAATTTGATTACTACATGAGTGTAGAGAGCGGCCGAGAAAATTGGCCTTTTTAAATTTGTTGTGATATGCATCAAGTTTTCAAGTAAAAGAACACCCTCCGGTCAAAGTGGGAAAGAACTCTACACCTTCTTTGTCCTCAAAAAGTCTCAGGTGCTTAGGACAAGCTGATGTCCCTTTCCACACACTCCCATCCCAAATGCTAGAAAGGATCAAAGAGAGAACAGCTAAAGCATTAAAGTATTAAAGCATTAGAAGCTAAATCACAAGTATTTTTCTCTCCCTGTTTCTTTCTTGCACATATTTGGCTCCCTTTTATACTGAAGGCAACACCTCCATTTTTATAATCAGTGTCCTGGTGTTCAAGCCGCCTTAATTAAACAATTGCAACATCAAGAAAAGAACCTTCAAATATCATGGAGACATCATTCCTGTTTCCCCAGCCACATTATTAGATTGGTTGAATATTTGCTGCTCATTTACTGGGTTGGCAGACAAGCCTAGAAGGAACATACTGGAAGTTGGAAGGAAAGGAACACTTTAGGTTCTCCTCTTGCTTTCCCAATCTGGTGCTCTTGCACAGGCATATGGGAACACTCTCCCATAAACAATATAAATGCATCTAGTTGCTGAGCCAGAGCTCTATATCTGTCCATGCAAGGGGAAGAAATCCCACACTACACTCTCCATACTTCAGGTTGCGTCCCAAAAAATGGCACTGATTTTTTAATGATGAGTTCAGCTTGCAATATCATATCTTTGTGTCCAGTATTTATTTTAGAACATGTAGCAAGTGGTAGAGCTACAAAGTCCTGTGCCCTACACAGAGAAATGCTGGAATTGGAAAAATAATTTACAAATAAGTTAATTTTAGACCTGATCCTTGAAGCCAAAGGCAATGTTTGTATCAAGATGAAATGCAATCCATAGAGCCAAAGAAGAAATCTATTCTGCACCTATATGACTACAGGAAATAATCGTCTTTGACCTTTCTATCAACTTTTAAGATGAAATATAGATGGGGGGAAATTTTGCATGTTAAGGACAAACTCTCCTAAGCCCCTTCCCAAAGGGAGAACCAAAAAGAAAGAGTTATATTTACATGTCTGAACCTGCTTCAATTAATTGTGCATCATAGTTGACCACGTCAGTATCTGGATTTGTGCCTCAGGTACAGCTTGACTTTGAATCAAGAAGAAAAGTGACTAGAAATTTATAAGTGGACTTCACATTTATAATTGGATTGGTTGTCAGAACTATGTGAAATATTTCTTGTATGCAATTTTAGGAGGACTGGAGATTAGATTTCTGCAGAAGGTACTGTTTAGGTACTCTTGTCTATATTTTGGGCTCTCTTGTATTCATGGATATTGGGACAATTATTAATTTATCTGACCTATGCAACCCCAACTTTATGCATCTTCTTTATGTGGTTTTAGAGAATGTTGCTCTGTTCTCAAATGAAGCTTAGTCTCTCTTCCCCACAAATATCTTTAACAATAATGCAAATTCACAAACATGCAAATTTGGTTCACATAATGATTTACAGCCATAAGTTTGCTCTGTGTATAAAATATTCTATTTTTGCACAAAGAGGAGATTGAGCAAGAAATCAAGTCCTCCAACCACTTCATCTTCCTCTACTCATATATCCTTCCTGCCATTTATCAGGGCAAAAGGTTAAAAATTACAATCAGGATAAAAAAGTAAGGAATTGCAGAGGGCTCCACACAAAGAATTAGTGTAGCAGAAGGCACTAACCTATTCTGGGCAACATTCCTTCCAGATACCAGGATCCTGCTAATTAAATAACAAAAGATCCTTTCTTCCAAGAAAGTGCCACCTCCATTTGCAATGTTAAACAAACAGAAACTCCAAACTCAACAGGGGTGCCTGACCATAGAGCATTCCCTTTGGAAATCTGGCTCATTGCACTTTCTTGATATTCCTAGTGAAAAAGTGCTTTTGAAGAACAAAGGCTAGGTTTTTCCTATATACTGTAAGAGGTTGTCAGTGAAGGCTCCAATCAGCTGATCATAATGGAATAAACTTCACTTCTTATCCAACTGCCTGTATTCTGTGTTCTTTATTCTCAGCTCAGAAACAAATCTGGTTATTTTTCTAACAAGGTTGTATCTATTTTTCTGCAATGCCAGGTTTGTTTTCATCTATGAACATGCTGACAGAAAGATAGGAGAGAAATATAGCAGTTTGGAGAGAAAATGTTTATAATATGAAGCTTTCCAAGAAAGATAAGTATTTGTCTTGCACCTTGCACATCAAGAAGAAACAGACAGTTCCTGGGACAAAGACACTATATGCTGATATGTTGAATACAAAAGTTTTCTAGTCCAGTTTTGGGAATTTCCAGATAAGACTAGGAAATATAATCATTGGAAATATGAACAAGCTACAGCCAATCAGCATAGGCAATGTTAATGTAAATCAGCTTTTTATATTCCTAAATATGTTATTCAAAACTGTTTTTGTCAATAGTGGAAAACATATTCTTTTCTTGGCAGTAATATCAAATACTCATAAGAGAGAGGCAACTTGACGACTTCCGGTTGATGACTTGTGGTGGCATGGCGTGGTAAGGGTGATCGCTCCTTTCCATTGCCACTTATCGTCGCGTTTTGGGGACCCTTCGAGGCGTGGAAGCTTGGAGGGCTTCGCGGACAAAAGTGAGGCATCGGCAGGCAGAGTGGTGAGTTGCAAACCCACTCAGCTTGACTGATATTCACTGTCAAACCAACGCAGCGCGTCTGCCTTCCAATGGCGGACCTGAAGCCACGATAATCAACAAAAGAGGAAGCAAGAAATTCCGGTGAAAGGGGTGTCAGAGCACTCATATCCACTCTCCCCCAAACATGCTTGAAATCTACCTAAATTGAGCTGGCCGGAGCGGATTGAAACGATCTATAAAGGAACGAGCGGCGATTGCGAGTGAAGGAGAAAGTGACATGTGAGAGAGATCGCGGAGAAGCCGGCGAGTGAGCAGAAAGAAAAAAGATCTGTGAAACGGAGTAGCGGCGCCATTAAAAAGAGAACGAAACTTGCCGATCGGGTGGAATAAGAGGACACTGAGGACCCTGAGTGTGGATTTGCTGATTGAGTGAAAAGAGCGGCTAGAGACTGGGTCCAGAAGTGCAACCATACTGAAAATCAACGAAAGGAACAACAAGCGGTTAGAGCGGCTGGAAAGTCCTCCAGGAGAAAACAGGCAGAACAATGGAGCTTAAATACCCTGACTTGGACAGTCAAAGATACTAAGAGACAGGAGGTGAAAGTTGGTGACTCTTGAACATTACGCTCCACATATTGGCTTTTATAAGCGAAGACTTTGAAGGGATTAAAACAACCAAGTATTTAACCACACTGACATAAGCTATTAACTTTAACACATCACTGTTCCTATATCTGTATTGCTTTATCTACTTAGCCCTTTAACTGCATTTATTAACTGCATATATTTATATTATTAGAAGAATATATTAATTTAGGTGTGCATAAGCATGATTATATTAAATAGCTAACTTATTGTAAGTAATTATATTTATAAATATATTAATATTTTCTCTGGACAAATGAATTGCTAATTCAAGTATTTATATATATTAATTAATTAATAGATTGCTTATATAATAATAGACTGACAAATTATCTGATTGCTTATTTAAGTGCTTATATACATTGACTGACTGCTTATATAATAATTTATATAATCTATTTAGATATTCAATTCTTTACTCATATTTATCTATAAATATATAGACTTATTATAAATAAGAATACTGTTAATAAGAATACATAAGAATATATTTAATTGTCTTAAGGGATTTAACTAAACTAAATATCATTGTCTTTCATATTTGATTAATTAGTAGCAGAGTTACAATTGAATTAAGTGATTAACTGAAACCACTTAGAAGTAACTGATTGATAAACCAACTGATTATATACTATTAGCAATTGATTGAAGGGTAAATGTGAACAATATATATTGATTTGATCATTGAAAGAAGACTAGCACTAGAATAGGAATAACTGGACTCAGATAGATAGATTAAAGGGTGATAGACTAAGTAAAAGGGAAAATAAACAAAAAAAAAAAAACTATCAGTGGATGACCATTTGGAGAAATATAGAAAAGATAGTTAGAGATCAGGCAAGAGTACTGAAGGAGATGACAAGCCTCTCATCCACAGTGACTAAAACTGGAAAGAAAGCAACTCAAAATCTCTCCAACCCCACGATTACAATGTCATCACCTGCGATGCAAAAGTCAACGGAAGGCCTATCAAAGACTGAAAAATCAGCTATGATCCCTACCATGCAAGCAATGCAGTCGATGCTGTCTATGATTCAAGAGACAATGCTAATGATGCAGGAAAAGATGTCCAGTAACCATCTAGAATTGAAATCAGACATTAAAGTAATTGATCAGAAAATGAACGACATACAGCAGTCGATACAATTAAATGAACAGAAAATAAATAAAATGGAGGTTAGAATGGAGCAACAAGAAAAAAATCTGGACACAGTAGATCAAAAGCTAATGGCTCAGAACAGGGAGCTGGAGGATTCGATTACGCAGTTAGAAATGGACAGAGCCTCCTTCTATCTGCACTTTCAAAATATCTCTGAAGGTAAGGATGAAAATTTGGGCCAGGTCATGGCTGAATTGATAGCTGAGGTCTTACAGCAAGATACAGATGAGATAATAAAAGAGTTAGATGAGGTATACAGGGTCCAAACTAATTATGCCAGACGGAATAAACTGCCTAGGGAAGTTCATATAAGGTTTGCGCGAAAAAAAGTTAAGGATATCTTCTATAATATGGTGAGAGAAGAACCGGTCAGTTACAAAGGAAAGGAGGTGATTGTATTGAAGCAAGTTCCGAGGAGGGTGAGAGAACTAAGAAGATATTACAGATTTCTCGCTGTTCAATTAAACAAGAGAAACATACTCTTTAGGTGGATACTACCGGAGGGTATGATGATAACATGGCAAGGGAAGAAAATTAAAATCGGAAGTCTGGTAGAGGCCCAGGAGTTTTTAGATCAACTGAGAGGTTTAGAGGAAGACCAGAGCAGCAAAGAAGAGTTGGAAGCAGCCAATACAGAAGAAGAACTCACCCAACAAAGAAGATCTAAAGAAGGAACACCGGAAGAGAAAGAGACAGAAGAAAAGGAAAGTAAGGAAGTAAGGAAGAAACAAAGACCACAGAGAGCCGTACGCGCGAACAAGAACTAAAACACTAGGTTACAAGAATGAATGATTGGAAACTTCTATCGATTAATGTAAATGGCTTGAATGACTATAAAAAAAGAAAAATATTCTTTACTAAATTAATCCAACAAAATGTGGATATAGTATGTCTCCAAGAGGTGCATATAAAAAAAGATGACGGGAAATTTTTGGAATTTAAAAAACTTGGAAATCTCTACACCTCTTTAGCAGAAAAAAAAAAGAGAGGCGTGGCCTTATATATTAAGAAAGAAATAAAGGCAGAACTGAAATATACAGATTCAAAGGGTAGGATCTTGGCGGTTGAAGTTAAGAGAGGCAACTCCTCAATTTTAATAACAGTTATTTATGCCCCAAACAAAAACCTGAAAGTATTTTACCACAAAGTCCGAGAAATATTATGCCAAATGGATAATAACAATATTTGCTTGATTGGAGACTTCAATGGAGTGGTAGACCCAAATAAAGACTATAAAAGACCTAAAGGCCAAAAGAAAAGGAGGAAAACTTTACCAAAATCTTTCTTTGAGATGGTGGACAAACTGAATTTGGTAGACATCTGGCGAATCTTACATCCCTACAAAAGACAATACACTTTCTACTCAAACCCCAAAAAATCTTGGTCCAGAATTGATATGATGTGGGCAAGTAGAAATGTAGGAATGGATATCATGTCAGCCGAGATTCCACCCAATATCTGGGCAGACCACAATCCACTGGAGATTAAATGGAGGAGCGAATATAAAAAGGGTAATAGCCGATGGAGATTAAATATGCAATTCCTCCGGGATAAACAAAATATTGAGAGAATTAAAGGAGAATTAAAGACCTTCTTTAAAGAAAACGAAAAGGAACCAACCGACCGAGGTATAATTTGGGATACAATGAAGGCATTCCTAAGAGGATTGGCAATAGCCTATGGTGCACATAAAAATAAAGAAAAAAGGGAGACCCAGAAGAGACTGTCGGAAGAATTGCAGAAAGCAGAGAAGGAAGTACAACAGAACCCGGACAACGAAACGGCAAAAGAAAACTGGATGATCATTCTATTCTACGGCATAGAATAAATATAATCGACCAGAAAAATTGGCATATGAAATTAAACGATCTAAACAATACCACTTCGAAAACGCCAATAAGGCGGGCAGATGGTTGTCCTATAGAATTAAAAAAGAAAAAGGGATTATTTATCAATTAGAAGACCAAGAGGGCCATATCATTAATACGGAAGAAGAGAAATTAGAGATTATTCGTGAGTATTATTCTAACCTGTACAAGGAGGAAGACATCCCCAAAGAAAAAGTAGAGCAATATTTATCAGAAAAAGACCTTCCAGTGATTGGAGAGGAAGAAAGAGAGATGTTAAACGAAGAAATAACAAGGACAGAGTTGAAGATCGCGATAGCTAAATTGAAAAAGAATAAATCGCTGGGACCGGACGGACTCCCAGGGGAACTATACCAAAATTTAGACCTAGAGGATATCCTCCTACCGAAATTATTAGATATTTTCAATGAGGCTTTGATAAAATCTAAAATCCCAGAATCATGGAGGGAGGCATATGTCACACTTTTGCAAAAAGAAGGAACAGATGTTAAATTGATAATAAACTACAGACCAATTTCCCTCCTTAACACTGACTATAAAATCTACATGAGTATTATGGCGGAAAGGTTAAAGGTAATCCTAAATAAGATAATACATAGCGACCAAAATGGGTTCCAGCCAGGGAGGCAAATAAGAAACAATATAAGAACAGTCCTAGATGCTAGAGTACTATGAGGAACACCCTGATAAAGAACTGGCGTTGGTCTTTTTAGACGCCCAAAAGGCCTTTGACAATCTGAACTGGGAATTTATGAAGCAACAAATTAACAAAATGGGATTCGGACACAATTTTATGAACACAATAAATGCGATCTATGAGAAACAAAGGGCCAACATATTAGTGAACGGAAAACTAACAAAAACCTTCCAAATTAGAAAAGGGGTGAGACAGGGATGCCCCTTATCACCCCTTTTGTTTATCTTGGCATTAGAAGTGTTACTAAAAAGGATCAGAGAAAATAAGCAAATTAAGGGACTTAAAAGGAAGGAAACATATAAAACTCAAGCCTTTGCGGATGACGTGGCATTAATTATGGAGGACCCATTAGAAACAGGCATTCAGATTTTGGAAGAAATTGGTAAGTATGGAGAGGTGGCAGGGTTTAAGTTAAATAAATCAAAAACTAAAATGTTAATGAAAAATATGACCGAAGATCAAAAGAAATTGCTGGAGGAGTCAATGGGGATACAAATTGTAAAGAAAATAAAATATTTAGGAGTATGGATCTCGATAAAATGCTCGGCCATCAAAGAGGACAATTATATACCTCTAGTTAAGAATATCAAACAAGACCTAGAAAAATAGGCAAAGCTCCAGATATCCTTCTTAGGGAGGATCGCTGCAATCAAAATGAGTGTTTTACCAAAGATGTTATATTTATTCCAAACTGCCCCAGTTAAATTAGACAGGAAATTTTTTCGGGAACTAAATTCTATTATTAGGAAATTTATTTGGGGAGGGAAGAAACCTAGAATTGCAATTAGAAATGTACAAGATAAAAAAGACAGAGGGGGCCTTGGATTACCAATCTGGGAAATATATCAAAAAGCAGCAAATTTAGTATGGATAAAAGAATGGGCAACGTTGAGAAATAAAAGAATCTTGACACTGGAGGGGCATGATCTCCAGAAGGGATGGCATGCCCACTTATGGGATACAGAGAAAAGAAAAGGAGCATACTTCTACAAACATAAAATTAGGGATACTCTAATGTCAACATGGGCAGAAATAAGGCGAAAACAATATACTCAAGTTCCCAGATGGTTATCAACGATGGAGGCAATAATCTATCCAAATGTATTGGAATTGGGCAAAACAGCGAATTATAAAGAAATATTAGATGGGGCAGGAAATCTCAAAATGATGGAAGAATTAAAAGAACAGGGTACATATATAAATTGGTGGACATACACACAAATCAAATCACGACACAAAAAAGATAAAGAAGAGTATGGCATAGAAATAGGTACCAATGGCTTTGATAAAGTATGGATGGGCACGGACAACAAAATTTTGGCTAAACTTTACAACTATCTGGTAGACTATGATCTGATGGAGGAAGTAGTTAAGGACCCTATGATAGTCTGGGCTAAAAATTTCGGACAAACAATAAATTTGAACGAGTGGGACCAAATCTGGAATAATAATTTAAAAATGACTAGGGCAACAACTTACAGGGAAAATCAATACAAGATGATATACAGATGGCACCTAGCACCGGCTAGGATTGCTAAAATTTATCCAAATATGGCTCCAAATTGTTGGAAGTGCGACTATCAGCAAGGTACTTATTACCATTGTTGGTGGACATGCCCACAAGCTAAAAAATTTTGGAGGAGGATACATAAATGGGTGTCAGAAATAATAGGAGAAAAAATCGAATTAGAACCAAAAATATTTCTCCTGGGAATCTTAAGGAAAGTAATTACAAGAAAGAAGAAATACCTCATTACACATATAATTACAGCAGCGAGAATCTCTTTCGCTCAACACTGGAAGGAGAAAAAGTTGCCATCTGACGAGCACGTAATCAGAAAAATACTAGATTGTGCCGAAATGAATAAACTGACACTAGAAATCAATAACAGAGAAGAAACTGACTACTACAGTGTTTGGGACGTGGTACGAGTGGCTGAAGAAAAGAAGAGTGAAGTGAATTTGAGAGAGATAAAGGAGTCTGGAAGGGTGATTAGTTAAATGGGTATATGGATAGGAGGTATATTACCGTAGGAGGATATAAAAGGGAGTAAGGATGTAATTTTATGAAAAAGAGAGGTAATTCTTGGTATCAAATTATAACAGTAAGAAATCCTACGGATAATATTTTTGAATTGAGAGAATGAATTAATACCATGTAAATGACAATGTAATTAATGCAAAGGTATAACTGTAGATATATATTAACACCATGTAACCGGAAATAGTGCAATTGTACCGTAATTCTTTAATAATAAAAATTAAAAAAAAAAAAGAGAGAGAGGCAACTTGCAGCCTATGACTCAAAGCATACCCTCATTTGCTTGAAGCCTTGGAACATACTATGATGTGGTCATAGTGGTCTTCCGGGTGCGCTTCAAGGTGTTGGTTATCACCTTTAAAGCGCTCCATGGCATAGGACCTAGTTATCTTCGAGACCGCCTGCTGCTACCGACGGCTTCCCATCGACCTGTGCGCTCCCACAGAGAGGGCCTCCTTGGGGTGCCATCAGCCAAACAATGTAGGCTGGTGACCCCCAGGGGGCACCTTCTCTGTGGGGGCACCTACCCTCTGGAATCAGCTGCCCCCAGAGATAAGGAGAATCCAAGACCTCGGTGCCTTCCGCCGTGCCCTTAAAACCTTCTTTTTCCAGCAAGCTGGGCTGGCCTAATTTTTTTAAGTGTTTTTAATTGTTTTGTCTATCGTTTTTAATTAATGGGGCCAAATTTATATATATCTTTTTAATTGTATTTTAATATTTGTACTTGATGTTTTTACTTGGCTGTTCACTGCCCTGAGTCCTCAGGGAGAAGGGTGGTATACAAATTCAAAATAAAATAAATAAATAAATAAATTATCATTTTCAAATTGCTTTTCAAAATCTGCAAAATGAATTGTAAAGTAAGTGGATTAAGGCTTTAATAGATGTAATAAACCTATCCTAATAACAAAAGAAAAAAGAGGGGGAAAGAAATTCTGGTCTTCTCAATTCTTAATGTTACTACATCACCATAGTGCTCTGTCAATTGTCAAAGGAAAAGTAGAGAAAAATGTGGCCAGAGAAAGACTGACAATGCTAGATTGCAAATAGGAGATATTTGGAGATGCTGTTAAAATGAGGATTAATACAATATCTTCCTACATCTATGAAACTAGCCATCAAAAATCAAACCATGTTGCCTTATCCTGGCCACTGTTTCTTCGTCAGTAGAACAGATGCCTATAAACTGGCTCCATCTAAATATGCTGGCAGGAATTATGTCAATAAGACATGAAAATGGAGAGCCTGGGCTACATTCTGATTGAAGAAAGATTGGGCATCTCTCCTTCTAGCTTTCAGGAAGGACTTGAAAAGTTGGCTCTTTCCATAAGCCCTGAGGAGAGTGAAGCTGAATGCTGACATGTGAGGGAGTGTTGATTCTGAGTACAGTTTTTTAAAATATAGTTTTATGCCTCCTTGATATTTTTTTGTGAGCTGCTCAGGATTATGGAACATAAATCTTTTAAAAACATACATACATACTGTACATATATCCAGTCTATTTATTTATTTGTTTAGTCTGGTCATCAACAAAGGCTTGCCAATCCTCAAACATTGTTCTGTAAGTATCTTCCTCCTTCAAAACCAAGCCTTAAGATCATCTGCTTCTATGGAAGCTGTAGCCTAAAATTTGATGCAGCTCAGTGAGAAAGATCTTAACAATGTAGGTAAACAATATAGGTAAACCCAAGAGTGAATGAATAAATGAATCTGTTAGTCACTGAGAAAGCAACACCTTATAAAATATAGATTGCTTCATTTTCAAATCTCAGATGCGTTAATGAATGGAAACTAGTCTTAAAAGTGATGAAATGAAAAATGTAGTCATCATAAGCAAATAAATTACTCTCAACCGTACTCCATCGCTAACCAAACTAAGGATGATGAGCCGCTGATTTCGAAAAGGGATTGTTTACTTAAAAGACATAATCATTACATGTAAATTTTGTAATAGTAGAATGTTAAATGGCCTATAGGTAACAGCCAACATTCATAAAATCTTCTTTTAATTTTGTATAAAATATAGTAAGCATTACCCTGCTAGCCTTGTTGATATATGGATGGAACAGTAACAAGACATATTAGGCAAATACCAAATACAGTACAGAGTGATCATGTATTTATTAATTTATTTAAAATATTTACATAACTATCTTTCAACCAATTGTGGCTGGCTCCTAATTAACACTGAAGTGAATGACAAAAATAATTAATAGTATAAGTTCCAACTATTGGATATTTGACTAATGTCTTATTGTTATATAACTAGGCTGTTCTACTTATATGGCAAACTTCATAACTGTACTGTGCTTTTGTAATAACTTTTGTTTCTTTGGGAGGTAAATGTATCTATTAGGAAAGAATGAGGAATGAGTTGGCAAATGAAAATAAAAGGAGGTTGCAAACAATTTTGTAGTAAAACAGTTCAGTTGAGATTTATTAGGATATGTAACACTATTTATGAAAAATTGAATGAAAATTATATAGCCAAATACATGTTTTTATTTATTTTTATTTATTTTTTTTATTTATTTAAAACAATATATCAAAAAAAAGAAATAGTCAAACAAATGATCACAACAGGAACTTTACATGATATTTACACTTTCTACGGTATGTAGGCTTCAGTCAGATTTAACATATATTAAACATAATCCTGGTTACACTTGACTTTTTGGGCATCTGTTGTTCAACCAAACGTACCATTTGTCCCAACATTGGAAATATACAGAGTCCTTTTGATCTCTCAATGCTTTAGTCAGTCTGTCGGCGTCCGCATAATCCAAAATTTTCTCCAAAATCAAATCTTCAGCCGGCAGGTCTTTCCCCTTCCAATGTTGGGCGAAACATATTCTTGCTGACGTGGTGATAAATACACACAGACACCATATATTTGTGCCTATGTTGTCTGGCCTAATGTTCAGTAGATAGTACTCTGGTTTCAGAAGTAGGTTATAACCTGTGATTTCCATGATCCATGCCTGTACAATTTTCCAGAATTCAGTCGTCCTGGAACAGGTCCACCACATCTGGAAATAGGTGCCACTCTCCCCACACTTCCAACAGTTTGGTGAGAGATTTGAATACAGTTTAGAAAGACGAGCAGGTGGAAGGTGCCATCTATACAGCATCTTGTACACATTTTCTTTGTATGATGTTGCCCACAGGAATTTCATATGTTTAAGCCAGATTTCTTCCCATTTTGTCATATCAATTGGATAGCCAATATTTCTCCCCCAGGCAATCATAGAGTCTTTAACTATTTCATCCCCTATCCAATAGTCTATTAAAAGTTTATATATCCTTGATAACATTTTGTCCTCTTTTCCTAGAATGATATTGTCCAGATCATGCTGATTCAAATTAATACCATCTTGTTCCCTATCTTTTTTAAATTTCGAGCAAATTTGGGCCTAAACCCACCAATCCAGTTGTCTTCCCTGCAACTCCAACTCATTTCTTGATTTCAGACTACCATGGGGGTCCAAAAGTTCCCGGTAAGAGAGGTGATTTTCTTTGTTATATAGAGGCCTATACGTTATAGCTTCGAGTGGGACCAGCCAAGAGGGGATTAAAGAGTAAAATTTACCCTTAATTTACCCTCCAGGACTCAATTAGAATATTCCTCACATAATGTCCTGCAAGGCACCTGTGCTTTGGGATTTTGTTTTGCCAAAGGAAATAATGCCAACCTTGATGTAGCCCCTCCCCTTCCAAGATCAACAACCTCCTTCTTCTCAACAATATTCAATCCCTGATCCAGACTAAATTTGGGGCCTGATAGTAGTATTCCCATTTTGGGACACCAAATCTTCCTCTTTCTTTAAGCTCTTGAAGCATTTTAAGTTTGATTCTGGGTTTTTTATTTTGCCAAATGAATTTAAGGACATAGTAATTTAGTTTTTTTAAAAAATTATTATCCAATCTAGCTGGTGCTGTATAGAATAGGTATATCCATTTCAGGAGTATGTAAGTTTTTATAATTGCTATTCTACCTAGTAGAGATATCTGCATGTTCTTCCACTTCTCTAGATCCTGATCTGTTCTCTTGAGAAGGTTCAGATAGTTGTCTTCTTTGATCGTGGAGCATTTGGTTGATATAATAATACCTAGATATTTTAGTTTATTTACAATTTGGAACCCCAAATTCGCTTCTAATTCTTTCCCTTGCTTTACTGTCAGATTTTTGGCAATAATTTTAGTTTTTTCCCTATTGACTTTTAACCCCGCCACCTTACCATATTTTTCTATTTCCTGGGTCAGACACGGTCCCGATATCAACGGATCTTCTAATATAAATACTAAGTCATCAGCGTAAGCCTGCACCTTATATTGTTGATTTTGGATATAAAGACCTTTTATTCCTGTATTACGTCTAATTTCCCTCAGTAAGGGTTCTAATGACAGAATAAATAACAATGGGGAAAGCGGACACCCTTGTCTAGTTCCTTTCTCAATATCAATTTGACCGGATACATCACCATTAATTGAAATTTTAGCAGTCTGCTTTGAGTAAATTGCATGGATTGCCCGAATAAATCTTTCTCCAAATTGCATATGTTGCAGTAAACCTATTAAAAAGCTCCAGTTCACACGATCAAAGGCCTTATGTGCATCCATGAATACCAGGGCCAGTTGTTTATCAATATGGGTTTCGTAGTATTCCAAAACATTCATAACTATTCTTACGTTGTCTCTAATCTGTCTGCCTGGTAAGAAGCCATTTTGGTCTTCATGTATAAATTGGTTAAGAAACCCTTTGAGTCTCTCTGCTAAAACTGCTGCGAATAATTTATAATCTGCGTTAAGGAGCGAGATGGGCCTATAGTTCTGAATCTGAGATAGGTCACTATCGTCCTTTGGCAAAAGAGTTATTAGTGCTTCTGTCCATGATTTCGGGGTTTGTCCCTCCCGAATCACCCCATTAAATAATTCAGTCATATGCGTACCTAGTATTTCCCAAAGTGCTTTGTAATATTCAATCGGTAGGCCATCTGTACCGGGAGTTTTCCCTGTCTTTTGTTTTCCCATGACCCTTTCGATTTCCCCCTCCGTAATTTCTTCATCCAATACTTCCCTAGATATACCTGGTATTTTGGGTATGTCTGATTCCTCTAAGTATTTCTTTATTTCCTGCTCAGACTTATCTTCCTAACAATATAGGTTAGTATAAAATTCCTGTGCAATTATTTTCTTTCTTTCTTCCCCTGTAATCCAATTGCCTTTCCCATCTCTCAAGTTATGGATTCTATTCTTTTCCTTTTCTTTATTTAGACGGTAAGTGAGCCACCTCCCTTGTTTGTTTGCCCTTTCGAAGTATCTTTGCTTCATCCACCTTATTTTTTTCTCCAAATCCTGTTGATCTAATAAATTAATTTGGTGTCGTGCTAATTTCAAGTTCATTTTAAGTCCTATATTGCTTGGATCCTGCTGTAACATAGCCTCACTTCTTACCAGGTCATCCAATAATTTATTGCGCTCAGCCCTTTCCTTCTTTCGTTTCCCTGCCATATAATTAATCACCAAACCACGAAACACAGCCTTCGCTGTGTCCCACACGTTGAAAAGGCTTGCATCCTCCCTGTTGTTTTCCTGAAAGAAGAACCCCATCTCTTTCTTTAAGTGTTTTAAGAATAACTCATCTTTAAAAACTCTTATATCCAATCTCCACTTAGGCCTTATTTTCCGGCTTCCCCATGTTATCCAAAGAGGGTTGTGGTCTGCCCACTCATTGACGCCTATTTCTGCTTTCTGTATCCCCTGACTCAATTCCCCTGACAGCCACGCCGCATCTATCCGCGACCAAGATGAGTGCCTGGCGGAGAAGTATGTATATTGTTTATCATCTGGGTGCTTTTCCCTCCAAATGTCTCTGAGTCCAAATTCTTCTTGTATTTGATGCCAGATAGAAGGCAACCTTTTCTTTACCATATTCTTTCCCCCTTCCTGCTTCCTCTTTCCAGATGTATAATCTTTGCTTTTATCCTCTATAGCATTAAAGTCTCCCACTACACAGATATGTGGGTAATCATATTCAACCAGTTTAGAGTGTAAGATCTGAAAAAAAACTTTCTGATTTCCATTGGGTGTGTATATACAGACCAATAGACATTTTTTATCACATATTTCTACCTCAACCATCAGCAGTCTCCCGTCTTCGTCTGCAAAAATCAGCCTCGACTTTAGGTGTTTTTGTACATAAATAGCTACTCCTCTTTTTTTTGTTTCTGCTAGGGATGTATATAATTGACCCAGTTTATTATAATTCAATAAATAGAGGTGATCTCTTTTTATATGTACCTCTTGGAGGCATACTATATTCAAACGTGCTTTCATTAATTTAGTGAAAACTTTTTTCCTTTTATTTGGACTATTCAATCCATTGATATTAACAGACATTAAACGCATCTCTTCCCCCATCCCGTCTTCCTTATTACCCTTACTTGCCTTCTGCTTGAGGTTTCTTTTTTGATTGTCTTGTTTCGACACCCCTCTCTACCTGAGTCTGAGTTTGTCCTTTCCCTTTCTTCCTTTCACCTACTTGTTCTATTTCCCTTCTCTCTTCCTCCTCTAGTACTTCTTCCCCACTCTTGCTCTCTAGCTCTTCTCCCACATCTGATTCTGAGGGGTTCAAATGTCTAATAAAGAAATCTCTAGCGTCTCTAAGGTTGTCGATTCTCACCCTTTTTTCTGCCCAAGTAAATAATAACCCTTCCGGGAGTAGCCACCTATATAATATTTTATGCTTTCTCAGTTGGGCCGTTAAAAAGTGATAATTGCGCCGTATTTCCCGAACCCGCCTAGGGAGTTGCCTTAAGAATATCAATTGTTTATCCTTATAAGTTACTGTTTTATCTCTGGCCTTCGCAATCACATCTTCCCTAAGGGCTTTCTTAGATAGTCTGATATGAACCTCAGTTGGAAGTTTCTGTCTCCTGGCATAACTCGTGTGAACCTGAAACACATCGTCTATATCCCTCAAAACCTCTTCCTTTGTGATCTCCAAAGTCCCAGCCAATATTTCTGCTACTATATCTCTTAACGGCTCCCCCTTTCTTCCACCACGTTTTGAATCCTCAGATAGAAAGATGATAGTTCCATTTCCAGAAAAATAATTTCCTCTTCAAGGACCCTGTTCACCGCTATTTGTTCCCTTTCCTCTCCATCTTGTCTTTCCTCACATCATCCCATCCTCCTTTCAATGTCTTGTATTTTACTCTCCTGTTGCGTCAACACCCCCTGAACATCTTCCAAGCTCTCATTCAACATTTTGATATCATTTCTAACGGCTCCCAGCTCCCCTTTAATATCTGATGTTAAATCCTCTAAATTTTTAGAAATAACTTCTTGATTTTTGGTCATCACTTCGTACATTGCCTGCAGCATGTTCTGTAAGCTTGATAACGATGAGGTTTCCGGTTCCGGTCATCGTGCTAGCAAGATGGATTTGGAGTTAGCTCCTGTCACAATCTTGCCAACTTCCTAGCCTGGGCGGCTTTGTTTTGCCGCCGGCGGCCCCGGAGAGGCGGCCGCAAGCGGAGAGGAGCTAGGAACATGTTAGGAGTGGCAATCTGGCATGCGAAAGCGAATCTCTCCTGTCCCAGGCTGAGAAGGCAGCGCCAGTAATGGCGGCTCCATAGCGATGACTGCCCATATTGGAAGGGAAACCTGATCGCGACGGACAAGGTGCCCTACACCTTCAATTAAATAAGAGCTAATGGAGACGGTGTTTTGACTCTTCTGAGAGCCCCATTGGATATGCTGAGCTGGTGAGATCTTTGAAAAGTGCCCTGTGTGTGGTTGGAGCAAAGACGGGATAGCGGCTACGTGTGTCCCACTCCTTACTTGTGGAGCCGATTTTGAACTGTGCTGGCTGAATGGAACATTTGAAAAGGATCGAGTTGTGAGCTGTATCTGGTGGAGGGTGTGATTGATTTTGGGTTGATCTCCTGCTCCTTTCTTATATTTTCTATAGAGGATTTGGGAGGACCTGTGACTGAACAAACAGCTATACTTTTTGCTAGAAATCTATTACCCTTTCCCCACCCCCTTTTCCTCTCAATGTGTTTATTAAAGAGTGTGTGTGCAGAATAGCGCTATACCCCCATCTAGTGGAGATCTTTATTATAACCTGTGTATAGCAACTCCAGGAAGAGAAGAATTCTGCCGAGTAATATTTTTTGGATTTTTTTTTCTTTCTCCCTACTTTTCTTTCCTCTCTGAACTATGTATTGAATACTACCCCTACTACTGATTAGACTGCTCACCTGATTAATTCAAATCTTGTCTACCCTTGATTACCCCCTTTTTTGGAATTGATCGGATAAAATCTTTTCAATCAAAATGTCAACGGCAACATCAGTGGTAACCACAAAAACTGGGAAAAAAGTCTTGATATTCCCTATGGTCGCTGCTACGGCTACCATGGCTACACCCACCTCATCGCCTTCATCTGCCAGGTCACTGGATGATATGGTTGCTGCAGGGAAACCACCATCGTTATCAAGCCAAATACATGTTTTAAATTAGCTTACCAATGCAAGAGTTTTTTTGTTGTCACAGTTACTTTGTGAATGATCATAACCTATAGAAAAAACAACAAAAAGTCTTACATATCTTACAGACTATAACATTGATCATAAAATAATTATTTCTATAATTAATAATTATTTTAATAATTTCTCTTTTATTTTATTTACCTCTGGTTTTGCATGTTATTTTCCCTCATGCTTCTCTTGGGATTCTAGTCCAAATAATGTATAAAAAATGAGATTATAAATTTGTAAGAAAATAATTAAAGTTGATGTTGTTCTGAAACTGGTACATTTAAAGTATCATGAGATTTTCTGCTCTATTGGTTTTGCTGCAACATCCTGAAGTGCATGCCTGTTATGTACAATTGGGGGGTTGAATCTATTAGCTGTTAGCAGTAGTGATGTTTTTAAAAAGAATTGGTGTACAGATAGTGCTCGACTTATGACCAGTCGCTTAGCGAACTTTTGAAGTTACAATGGGCCCCAAAAAGTTACTCACAACCCAATTTTGAAGTTATGATGGCTGTATTTTCCTGCACAGTCATGTGACTGCAATTTGGGGACTTAGCACTCGGCTTATCTTTGCATCTGTTTGCAATGTTCTGTAGTCGCATGACTGCAATTTTCAACTTTTTATTTTTTTTATTATTTATTTATTATTAAATTTATTGGCCACCCATCCTATCACAGGGTAACTCTGGGTGGCTTATAATAGCTTTTTCCAATTTCCAGTGTTTACTTCTGATTTCTGGAAAATGTCCATTGGATAAAATGGACTTACTTAATAACAGTGTCATTCACTTAATGACCACAGTTTTTGTTTAATGACCAATGCAAAAATACTGCCAAAATAAAACCCAATTATGTGAGGGCCAGCAGAGATGGTAGGCTCCAGACCACCTTTGACAAGGAAACTCTGCCTCTCCTGCCTGCCCACAAGCAAGGAGAGCAGAGCAGAGGGAGGCCCAGAGGAGATTGGCAAGGCTGTTTAAGAGGAAACAGCCCCACCCCTCCTCACAAGGAACACTTGGGGAAGGGTGATTTAGCCAGACATTTGGGGCCGGTTTGTTTGTTGGAAACACCTGTTTGCTTTGATGTGCACATTCCTGGTTTTTATGTCTTGTGAATTATAATTGTATTTCTTGACTCTGAATTTCAGACTTTGCTCATGAACTTTAGACTTGGCTCTCTGACTTCAGACTTTTGGACCATGCTTTGGTTTTTGGGAACTCTGGACTTGTGTGGTGAACATGATACTTGTGGGTATTGAGACTTCCCTCTTTGCCTCGTGGGCTAGCTAGGACTTAGTTCATGGAACCAAGGAATTCAGACTGAGGGAAAACTGAGGGCTGGGGTGAGCTTCACCAGGACCATCGGGTAGTCATTTGACACATGATAAGTGAGAGCTAAACAGACTCTACTTAACTTCTGCCATGCCAGTGTGACTTGGGTCAGAACAGAGGCACAATAGTTCTTTGGAATACAGAGACCCCTTATGTAAATCTGAATTTAAACTAACTTTACCAGTTACAATATACATTGGCTCTTCTCACATGCGAATGCCTGCTCATTTTCACTTATGTCCCATCCATCTCAACTAGGCTGCAAGGCATTAGCTAGAGCAGCGGTTCTCAACCTGGGGGTCGAACGGCCATTTCACAGGGGTCGCCAAAGCCCTCTCCCCCCCCACGCCTTCACTCACCCTCACTCTCTGCTGTTGGATCGCCGGCCATTCGCTTACCCCGCCCACTCCCAATCTATTGCTGCCTCCGATGGTTAGAGGAAAAAAACCGGTTTAAATTCTTGCCGCGGGGCTTCAAAGGGCCGCCCTAGAGCCAGTGGTGCAGCCGAACCATTTGTTAAATTGCTGGCTTGCCCCGCCCCTCCGCACCACTATTTATTGCCAATAAATAGTGGTGGGCGAGAGGTGGGTGAGCCAGCAATTTAACAAACGGTTGGGTGTTTTTTTTGTAATTTTATTGGCCCACGGAGCTTCAGCATAGGCGAATTAGCCCTTGCTTAGATCGGCTCCCGACCCTCAGCTGATTTGGTCTCAGCTGTTTTGCTCAGAGCTCTGCTGCTTGCTTGGAAAGAGTGCATATTTTTTTCCCCCTAGCTATACTGAAAAACGAAAGAGAAAGTAAAACAGGCTGTTGGCTTTGCACCTTGGAAAATTAGGCAGGCAGATTTCTTTTTCCTCACCAAAAAAGGTAGGTGCAAACAACGGGAAATTTAGGGAAAAAGAGGAGATTTTAAAACACAAAAGAAAAAAAGCTCTATTTAACTAAGGAATTGTAATAATTGGGATACTATTAATTGTATATTGTGTTGAAATGGTTAAGTTGTGGTTTGGAGGAATATATGGGGGAAATTATTTGGTTTATTATTATTGATAAATATAATTAATTGATTTGTAAGAAATTGGATTGCATGGAAATAATTGGAATATTCATGTTCATATTGATTAATATACAAAAAAGGTAGTTATATAACTAATTGATTTATATTAAAATGTTGAATTCATATTAAACAACTGTAATATTACATAATTAACCAATGTGAGGATGGATATAAAAATAGATGACAATGGGAAGGGGTATAATATAAAATATAAGGGAAAAATTGAATTTGATTAAGATTAGAGATGAGGATGAAGGATAATATTGGTTTTTTACAAAAATAGATGAGGAATAAATATGGCAAAAAGGAAATATAGAAATTGTAAATTTAATTGAAATGATTAAACACTGTTTAAATTTGTGAACCGGCCAAATACTCTGTTCAAAGAAAATACGTTGTATGTTTGTATGTGTGTTTCTAATTATTGTTATTTATTCATATTTGTTCTCTTTTATTCTTTAAAGTTTAACAATTCATTCTTTATCTTAATATCTTTATATTTGTTTGGGGTTGTCTTTCTTCCCTTTCATCTTTTTTATTGTACAGCAATCTTTCTCCTCAAACCTACCACCTCTCTCTTTTCTTTCCTTCTTACTTTCTCTTCCTCACCCTCTTCTTCTCCTCCCTACTTCCTCTTCCTTTCTCCTTCTCCTCCTTTCTTCCTCCCCCTCTTACCCTCACTCCTACTCTAATTTCCCTTCCCTTCCTTCATCCCTCTCTATTGCTGTATCCTTTTATGCATATGGACTACTCAGAGGGCTGAAAAAGTTACTTTTGACTGGTCCTCGCACTTTTGACCAGTTCTCGAACTTACGACTGTCCTCACATTTTACGTTTTTGCCCTATCTTGTCACCATGGTGAAGAGAAGCAGTTGTGAAATGAGTGACATGGTTGTTAAGAATGCTGCACGGGCATAAATGTGAGGATGGTCATAAGTGTGAGGACCAGTCAAAAGTGCGAGGACCTGTCAGAAATGACTTTTTTCAGCCCTCTGAGTAGTCCCTATACACATAGCCATGGCCACCTGGTCACATGACCAGCTAGCCACACCCACCCAGTCACATGACCTCCAAGCCACGCCCACAAAATAAGCCACGCCCACAGAACTGGTAGTAAAAAAATTTAGAACCCACCCCTGGTTGGGGTTCACCACAACATGAGGAACTGTATTAAAAGGTCGCGGCATTAGGAAGGTTGAGAACCACTGAGCTAGAGGAACAAAGCCACCAAATCTGAATCCAAAGATGACTCAAAGAGTAGATGGACTTCAGGATCCCTTTTGATTCCCCAAACTCCTTGCTTTGTTGATTCACAAGACTGGCAGCTACTTTTGCTTTGCTGTACTCAACATATAGTCCTTAATAGAACTGCATCTACATGAAGAGAAGTATGCAGAGGGGTACCCCAAGGCTCTATCTTAGGCCCAGTATTCTTCAATATCTTCATCAATGATTTAGATGAGGGAATAGAAGGGTAACTCATAAAATTTGTAGACCAAGCTGGCAGGAATAAGCCAATATTCCAGAAAGATAGGCTCAAGAT